>NC_071334.1:48802436-49108171 GCF_027744825.2 Synchiropus splendidus | reverse complement strand
ATTACTTGGTCTTGTTCCGGTCTCGATACTCTCCAGTCACCAGTTTTGAGCATCCTGAGGCCACACCTACATGTCCTCATTCATCATGAACCTCATTGGTTGTCCATCTCCAACACTCTTGGTCCAATCCCGTCGCTCCTCTGCATGTGTCCAAACCATCTCACCTCCCTCACTTTGTCACCAAACTTGAACCCTCAAGTACCCTCAACTGCAACATTGTCCTGACTTCAAATAACATCCTCACCCTTTTGGGTGGGTGAGACATGCTGTGTGGCTGTCCATCTGCTTCTCAAACCTGGCAACCTGTCACTCCTGAAGCTCCAGTCAGGGCTAGCTGGGGAACCTCTGCATCATGGATAAAAAAGCTCTTGTGGATCAGAGTCTACAGTAGGAGATACTGGACGAGATTAGTTTCCTTATCAGATTTTCAGCCAATAACTCATTTTGTGCTGAGGCTCATCATATTAACCATGTTTTATATTGTAGTGGTCCTCGAAGCCATGAGATTTTACCGATACATTTCTCCTGCTATCGTACTCATTAATCTCTGATAACAGTTTTTGGTCTCTTCCTGGTCGTATGAAATTAATTCTTCCTGGTGTAACTGTGAATGTGTGCACTTAGGCAGCAGAGCGGTCGTAATGGTGGGGCTTTATTGAAAATGAATTGAATTAATGTCCCAGCAAGCTTCCTCCAATCGATGCCGCCTGTTAAGCAAAGCAGTGATCTCACAGAGAGCCAAGCAATGGCCCCGAAATGAAATAAAAATGTGCAGAATGAGTCATGCCCTGAGAAGACAATGAGTCTTCAGCTCTAGATTGCAGGACTAGTGTCAGTGACCGTGTGTGCATGGAACCTAGTGTGAGTGGTGACCAGCAACACAGAGACTCAACCATGAGAATAAGATGTAAATGTGTTAACTCACACAATAGCACAAGTGAATCGACAGAAGGAAGAACTGAGGGTGACACTGGACCGGGAGGAAACATTGACAGAACCGATGAATAAATCTGGGAACCTTTTTGTATTGAGGGAGAAAACTAGAATGGTATTAAAAAAACAAGAATATTTCTATATTTATTTTTTCAGGCAAATTTTTTTTTTAATAAAGTAAGCTATCCCTAAAAGTAACGTGGTGGTCAAAACTCCCACAAGCAGAAAGGGGAGGAAATGAGGACACAAAAAAAGCTTGTGGAAGAAACACGCACGTACGGCTGAGAAAAACGGCAGAACAACAGGAGAGACAACAGAAAGCGACAGACCTCATTCACTATAAAAGCTCAAGATCGGGAACCAAACACAAAGTGAAAACAGACCAAACCTAATCTAGAAAGAGCCAAGTTACTTGCATGGGTATAATGAGGATCTGGCATATACGGTGCTAGGACAACTGAGTATAAGAGCAGGTGAGATGATAGCACCATCAGTTCCAGGTGTGCGGCATTGGCAGATCAAGCTCAAGTGGCCATGGGGGCAGAACACTGGAAATGAACCGACAAAATAAAGGCAGATCACCACACCCCAATTTGAAAGAACAGTTGGAGTGAGCTCTATCAGTCAGGAGGATTTGATATGGGGCAGCATAGTAGTAGCAGTTAGTTCCCCTATCTTGCGGCATGCAGCTGGTCCCAACCATCACAACAGAGGTAACATGTGAGCTCTCTCTGACAGGCTCGATCATCACTGCACCACCTCATCCAGAGGAACCTGATCAGGTGGTTTGGGTGACGCCTGTCAAAGGCTTCTGAGTGTGTTGCTTTTTCTCAAGGATCTGGACCAGGTTTGTGGATGTCTTTGACTTCATGCTTGGCCTCTGAACGCTTGCTGGAGCGGTGCTTATTGGACGGAGAGTTGCCAGAGGGTGCAGGCGGGAAGGAGACCTCAGTGGGGTTCATGTTGTAGATGTTATCAATGGAAATAGAATCAGGGGATCAGTGTCAGGGTTGTTGCCTGGTTCTTCTTTCATGCTGTGAGCGGGAAGCAGGTTCTCAGCCCTCTCCAGACCATGGGAATTCACTCAGACAGAATTGTATAATGGCTGGTGGGTGAAGTCTGTGGCTGTGGTGGAACCATGTGTGCAAGGATACAGTTGAAAGGGTTTGCTTTCAATTTCCTTCATACCATTTCTTCTCTACGGCGTCAGGCACGAGTGGCAGCTGCACCTCGTTCCCTTAACTGAACCTCCACACACTTGAGGAGCGGCTGGAGGGCATCGCAGCGCCAGAACGCCTTCATCCCAAGCTAGTGGCATGCTGATCGTTCCCTTGCTTCTATGTGATTATTTTATTTTATTTGTTTTTCTGCAGTATTTTGGTTAGTTTGTTTTCTAATTTTCAGTCTCAGTGCCTGTAACTCTTGCCTGACCTGTCGACCTATTTTTCTGTTTAGACTTCACCCAGTTATCTACAATGGAGACTCCCTTAGTTCTTGTTTTTTTGGACATTGGACAATGTGTTGGCTATGCCTTGTGTATTTGTTTGCCACTTCCTTCTTCCAGCTCCTGAGACTCCTCCCTCCTCTGAGCCGTCCCAATTTGCCAATCAAAATTCAACAGCACAACACAAAGCAAGAGTTTCAACTCCACAATAACAATTAAAAAAAACACACACACAGTGGTATGAATCATACTAGCCCCATCTTTGGTTTGAATCTACGGTTAGTGCAGTATTATATTTGTTGAAAGGGAAATGAAAAGTCATCTAATTGCCAGTCACAGTCCTTAGATTGTCTCTTCACTCATGAAATGCAATCCCATGCTGCTGGAGGGCACAGAGAAAAGCCTCTTCTCCCCATTAGAGGAGGGAAAAAGCAGTCCAAACAACGTCGCAAGTCAAACACACGTCGACAGGAGGCCATTAGAGTATCCATGTCATGAGGTCTCCAGCTTCGCCCACGATGGCAGAATACACAAAAGCAGGCATGAACGTCCCAACGTCATCTCAGGAAGTGAGGACGCGCGGTGACGGGGGGATTCTGTCGGCGCACCAGGAATAGCTTCAGGCGCTCATTTAGTGGGAGAAACCAATCTGCTTGCATGGATCGTCTGCTGGACATCAGTGTAAGGTTTTAATGGCCTCTCTCGGTTTGTCTCTGGTGACGACGATGGCTGGTCTGACAACCCGAGTCTCCCAAGACCTAATTAGTTTGACCATTAAGCCCGAAGGATGATTGAAAGAGTCGCCGGGGAAATAAGTAAACACGGCGCAGTGCAACGAGTGTATGGCGCAACGGCGGGCTGGAAGACGACGGCAGCCAGGAAATAAAGACAACTATGCTGTCTAGGATCCAGAAGAATGTTTTTCACATCGTCCCTGCCAATATCCAAGCGTCTCCGACAGCAGGACTTTGACTGTCGTCAAAAGCAAAACAGCAAAAAATAAATCAATAAAAATATAAATCTGAATTGTATGGAAAAGGGGCCGTAACTGTGACTTGGGGTATTTATTTTGTACAGTCAATGATGGGCACAAGCTCAGTGTATCAATGGCAACTCCTTTTTCAGTGGCACCAGACTTGCTGTTTAGACTCCATTTCTTTATCAGACCTTTAGGTGTTTTTAGTTTCATTGAAATTCTCCCACATTTTTTGCTGTTTTTTGACCATTTCTCATTTGTGTTTTTTACAGATTGTGTGAAGGTTATTAATCTAAAACTCAACAATTTTTTGACTCACTTTGTGCGCTCTTCATCTTCTCTCTTACGTGTACTTCTGCTTGTTGACCTCACCAAGGGTAAACAACTGATACTTAAGAATCCTCGGGTGAGCAAAACTTTGATCTTTGTGTCACTATCCATTAATTTACAGAATTATGTAACGTAACGTACTGTTGAGCATAAATGGTATGGATTTGGATACGAACAGAGCCTTCTGTCCCTGCTCTGCCTTCATTTCATGCCTATTTCTGCACGTTTCCTCACAGCTTGCATATACGGCCCAAACAGAGCAGTACCACTGGGAACCCTGGGGCCAGTGTTGCTGTTACTACCTGATACATAGAAGACATGACAATGGCGGAAATTCTCTGTTCTCCAATTGCGGTATATTTAACCAACAACGCAGCCTGCGTTTTCGTCTTTTGTCATTGTCATAAACTTTTGACTGTGGGCTGCTCCCCCTGGTGGATACATTGAACAGCAATACCAATGTAAAGAACACATGGACGCATGTGATCAGCGACAGTAACATTGAAACAGACGGGTACAATTTTGTCTGTAAAGGGGGCATAGATGGGCCTTTAGACCAAAGCTCACCCGAGGAGAAACGACTAAGGTGAAGTGACCTGGGCTCCTTTCTTTACGTAGGTGAACTGGCAGGTTACCTTGGTCTGGTATTGCAAGAAACGCAGTAACTCATAGAGAGCTTATTAGAAACGGCCTTGACAAAGCCTCTATCTTTAACACACAATCCAACCAAACGGGTGAATACAACTTGCACAAAAAAAAAAAAAAAAAATCCATACCGTCTCAGTTCTCAGATTCTAGGTCACAGGCTACAGATCAGGATTCAAGATGTGTGATGGCAAACAAAAACACAATGGAGAACTAGGCAGGATGGCAGAAGAATGTGGCCGGGACTGTGGGAATCATTCCTGGTGTGACACGGAAGAGGAGTCAGGTGCGGAGTGGGTGTGACCCGCTGGTAATGGGAATGGAAACGCTGCTGAACCAGAAGCAAAATACTGCGCTCCAAGCCAGAGGAAAACAATAAAACTCTCCACTGCAACTTAGATTGGAACCGTCGCCACCCTCTTGGTTAGAATGGGACTTGATGCCAGTTAAGGTGGTGGCGATAGAGTTTAAAGCCTCTGTATTTGACTGAAATATGAAGTTGGTGATTTTGTCTTTCACAACAGACCTAAATGCATGATTGGTTTTGTCCACTGTTGGTTTATGAAACTATGTGAATGGCATTTATCGCTGCAGATAAGGAGGGGAATTCCAAACGGTCCTGTTCTGCCGTAATCATAAACAAACAAAGGCGGAGGATTTCAAAGTGACAGAGGCTTTCACGCAGAGATGTTTGATAAAGACATTCCCTTCCTGCTGCACACACTCACAGCTTCATTGCTGTTTTACTTCATGTGCTGTGCACCAACGGGTGTTTGTTTAGCCTCGATATCCTGTTCACACGCTGAACCGATGTTTACACCGGGTCAGGATGGAAAGCATCCTGCGAGGAATCTCTCACAATCACCTGACGCTTGCCATGTCTTGCTTTTGGGTAACATCTGTTGAATTCCTTTGCCGTAACGCAAACTGCACGCTGCTGAACGGAGGCGTTCAAGTATGTTGCAAATATCTGAAACATGTCAGTACAAACACAAGGCCAACTGAAATGCGTGTATTATGAAACAATAAGTGGTTCAAAGGATAGAACCTGACTGGCTTCTTCCACACAGTGATATCTTTTCCTGCCTTTTCCTTCAAACCAACCATTGGTTTGCTGTAAAAACGTAGGCGTTTCAGGCGTCCACTGAAAACAATGCAGTACAAATGGCTTAGCAATTCTCGCATAGGGAGATGACAGGGTGCATCTGTCAGATTACTATTACCATGTTCCAAGTGGACTCAAGACCGGGGGCCTAAATCAAAATAAGTTGTGATCTTGATCACTTTTTGATTTTATAGAACAGGCTATTTAAAGTTAAATTCAGCAGACACAACATTGCCACCTGCCCACAGCAGTTAAAGGAGTCTCTATTGACTTACAAAACTGTCTCTGTCGCAACTTGGGACATTGCGAATAGCGGTTGGTAGATTTCTGTTTAACCATGTTTTGAATGATTCAACGTTGACATTTGACACATTTGAGAGAAAACAGAGTCAATGTGAAGCATTAAACAAAAGCATGAGCGCTGTCGATAGGTTAAAAACGTAATCTCAATCGCACGGAAGATGAGTCAACTCAGGATTATTGGCAAATGGATCACACAATTTGTATCAGTTTTAAATGATAAACATGATTTCCAATCTTAAAGGACGAGTGGCCAATTGTGCTTTCCTCATGCAAACATCTGTTTACTCCAGCAGCCCAACATAACCGATATGATCAAGAACATTCTTCAGAATAACCTCAGAGGCTCTGAAGAAGCTCAACAACATTCCAACAGCAGAACATTGTTAGCATTATTGGCCGCTCTGCTGTTGATAACATCTTCCGCTAAGTTCCTTTTAAAACAAATACAAAACATTTGATTAATTTTGCATGAATCACAAATTAACTCCGTTTTAGTGTGATTATTTGAGATTAAAATTGACAGCTCAACTAAGCATCTATCGAGACAAATGTTCCTCAGATGTCAAGTAGACGCAGTCCAGAGGTTTTGGATGTCCACGAGCAGATCAGAGGCTTTCAGCGTTGGCTTGCAAGTATTGGACTAAATACACTCCTGTTTTCGTTTTCTCTTTGTAGTGACTGAGAAGCCTGGGAGCAGTGTATCATCACTGCATGTTGGACTCCAGGTGCGTGCCTCTCTCTGATTTCAAGCCCCCTGTACATGGATTACCCTCCTGACGGAGCCCCAACCCCTCAGGCACCTCAAATGTCCCAGTATAGAATGAACACACAAACTATTCAGGACCTGCAACTCCAACACTTAGATTTCCACCTGAATGTGTCAGCGGGTGTGTTAGCGGTCCTGTGGATGACTTTTCAAATCTGAGGTTTTCTGAGGCCACGAAAACAGCTTCTGCCTTTATAGGCAATTTCCTTGTGAGAGCTGTGATTGGTTGAGTACTTCTAACTGTCCTGGCAACCATCCACAAAACAGACATAAACATTTGGTAAATGACGCATGCTTCGCTTAAGCACAATGTCCAACCACAAAGAACAAAAACGACTTCTCCTTGGATTCACCTGGAAAACAATGTGAATTCATGCAAGAGACAGCCAACCAAAGAAGCATCCCAGGGTCAGCCTAGTTAGCATGCCAACATCTCAACTAATGCATCAGAACCAGAGGAGTTTGATGCAAGACAACCGTCTAAAAATCATTGTCATTCCTTAATTACACACTTGACATTGACGATAATGGAGAGTCGTTGACAGATAATTAGCTAGTTGTCATCTCATAGCCCCCAATCATCAGCTATATTTATCGTCTAAATCAAAGCAGCAGAGCATGATTTATGACTATAACCAAGGGAGCATAAAGAGAGGCTCCCTCATGGAGCAAAGTGTGGGGATGAAATATTAAAAGCTACATTAGCAGAGAAGAAAAAAGAATTCATTCTCAGCTGCTTCTTCTCTTCAAAGGGCTACAAGGGGGCTGGAGTCTGTCCCAGCTACAGAAGGTTGAGAAGCGAGGTCCACCCTGGCAGGTCACCAGTCCATCACAGGGCATCCACACACACTCACACCTACATGTATGTACAGCCAAGAGTCATCTGTTAACCTGTGCATAGGGACCATGAGAGGAGTTGCAAACCCTGTTTGAGGCATCTCTGGGTTTGGAGTGTCCATGTCCAACTATCCAGAGTGTCCCTGTATCTCACCCAAGATGGGATTGACCCATGATCCCATTAAGGGATTACAAGTTCCCATGATGGACAAGTATCTCAACTCAAGAATGAATTGACCTCTGTACCTAAAGAGGTACCAACCATGGCCTCTCCCTACCAAACAGAACTACTGAAAGTTCTGGAAGCATGTTTGATGGACAGCACAAGGTCTTGTGGGTACGAGATTCTTTTACATATGTTCATTTGCTTCTGTTTGTCAAGTTTTATTCCAGATTGCAATGAAGCTTGTGTGAATATTCTAAGCCACAAAATGCCTGTCCAGCGTGGTGGAATTCTGCTACGCCCTCAAACTCAATTAAACCGCTCCACAACACTATCAGAGAGAAGATGTTTGAAAGAGTCTGTGCCGCCCTGCATGTGTGGTTTCTCGCACCAGATGGTATTGAAATAATGATGCCTGTCTGGCTCGGCTAGGACGGTGATACAATTCTCTTTTAAATCGCTTCTCTCAGTGCCCCGTGCGCTGCTCCTCGCGTCAGGTTCAATTCCTGAGACGCCTGAGCAGCGGCTCCTCGGATGGCAAGCATTCCTCCGTCTGTCATGGATCACCTCACCGCAGCGAGTCCCGTCAGAAATAACAAGAGTCATCTCTGACAGGGGCCAAGAAAACAGGTTTCTGACAGTGTAAGGAAAATATATTCATGTAGGAGACGTATGTGGGCCACATAGGATCGACGGTCTAGGTTTTATTATCTTATTCAGTGAAGGAAGTGAATCTTTATCTTACAAAGTGGCACTTTAAAAATGTGAAATCTGTCAAAGCACAGTTGATCTAATGTAACTGCTTGGATATAATTCTCTCAACTCCAGATACCTTTGCAATAACTTGTTAACCACAGAAACCATGTATTTATTTTTATTATCTTTATATATTTAGGCCATTAAAAGCCTTCCTCCACTCACCCACTTGCTTTATCATATGGAGGAGTCTCGCCTCGCACCCAGCTTCAGTGCCAAACCTGTCGTTTTGAAGTTTTGAATCAAACTCTTAAAACCCAAACTCTCAATGAGCGGCTATGTCATGGCTGATGTGAACTACATGAAGAAGGATGCTGAATGATAATCGGCGGTCCATTGATGCTACTTTGTCGAGCCAATCTCAAATGTCACATATGTTGCATCCTTGCACCCCTAGTAAGCCAAATGCCAAGCATGTAGGCGACACTTCGGAGTCTGGCGGGGCGTAAAGGGACGTCTGTCTGGATGGTGTTCGGACAACATGCTAATGTACAGAAAGACGTCTGTCGTGCTCTATACTGACAACCAACTTCAGCGAGGCAGACGAAGGATGGGGTTAGGTGGTGTTACGTGGTGCACCCCAATACATGCCTATCGCTATTTAAAGATTTGTTTTTATTGAGGCTAAAACCATTAGTACTAAGTACTAAGCATTAGCTCTTTGCAATGTACCTCTGCCACTGCAAGGAAGTTTCCTTCAGGTTGTCTCGACTGTACTACCAACTAGTTGTGACACCAACTCTATTTTTAGCGCAGTAGAGATGATGTGGCCACAGAGGAAGGACAGATAATTCATTTAAAAGAAAAGATCCAGTCTTGATGTACTTTCTGAGATAAATCACCGGGGTGTGTCACAGTTCCGTACGTAAAATTAGCTTTTTTTTATTAGTGTGGTCAGATCAGTGAAGAAGTTAAGCGGAAATATGTTTCATTTGCTTCATTTAAATTTTCATTTAGTTCCTCATTGGTGCAGCAAATAGAGGCCTGGCTGGAATCAATTTGTCGCTCCAGTTGATCTGCTCATCTAATCTGTAGTTACCGGAACATCTGATAAATCTGTTCACCGATTTAAGATAATGAGCATGATAGTTGTGGTAAGCGTGTTTACATGATCTTTCCCAGATATGCGAGTTCCATTTCAGCTCTGAGCCAAAGTGCTGCGTGTGAACCGACCATTTCTCCCGGGTCTGACAGCTGGAAGGGGGGTGGACAGCTGCAGCGCCCCCTCGTCCTGCCCTCTTTCCACCGCAGCCTTGTGAGCCGCCTCTGCAGGACGTTGCCGGCTTCTTCTCGTCACTCGTCGCTGGACTCGCTCACGTCCCCTCCAGAGATCCGTTTGTGTATCTGTTGCGCATTTGCACCTCGTCTGTGTTTACGTTTCCCATCGTCTGCACTTCCTGAAAGAATGTGCGAAGCACCTCAACTCCAGCGCTGCTGAGAGATCTGTTTGTCATGTCATAAATAATTTCCTCATTTTTGCAGTCCAAAGTCTGGATTTATTAACGAAAAAGAGCAAAGGTTTAAGTCAGTTGTGGGGACACACCTCAACACCAAGGCCGGACCACCATGCATCTCACTGGCTGACACCAGTCCCACACTTCTCTAGTGTTGCAGGGCGATTCATTGACTGACAAGTCAGTCAGAAATGTCACAAATTAAAACAATAGTTATTTCAAAGGTTTCATAAGAAAATGGAGAATGAGTGTAAGCGGTAATTTTCAAATGTAAAATGTAGGCTTTTTTTTTAAATATTAATATAAAACATACATTTTACTTATGTTTGGCTGAAAGTTTCATAGTGTGGTACTCCATTGGTCTCGTCTGATGGCACTGCCATACCAGCATTTTTATATTGGATTTAAAAGGCTGCGAGTGAAAAGTAAATATTGAATTTAGAAATTTTATTTTTGAATAATTGGAATTTCTATGTGTCAATATTTGTCTTTCAAATGTCATATTAAACCAGTCAGTATTGTGATGGCACTGGTATTCTGATATACTTCAATTTTTTGTCTTTTAAAAATGTGTTTTTTTCTAATCTAATAATGGATTTGTTGGCAGGTTGGCAAAACCATATGCTTTTGAGTTCTCAAACGGATTAGAGCCCTTGTACTGGAACTTTGTGAAACACTGGCTAAAGTGGTTAAAAAAAAAACAAACAGGTGGTCATAATATTATGGCTGACGTATTTAAACAATCTCTTTAAGTGAAAGAGTGTAAACAGCTCAGTTTTTGGATCTGTTCCTCACATTTGTCTTCAAAGACAAAGGGAGAGTGCCGGTGGTTTTGGGCGGGTGCTACACGCTAACCTCACTTTTTGGAATGCAGTCGCTGCACATTTTAGCTCCAAAGGGAAATAGTCTCTTAAATGAGCGCCTTGGACGTGGTTGAGCTTGTGCGCGTCCAGTCAGGGAGCGCCGAGGAATGTCAAAAATGATGGATGCGCTGGTGAGGCTGTCAGGTGGGCCGCCCGTGTCAGAGGTCAAGGGTCATCGCAATGACGACGCAGGAGACAAGCGATTCATCTTTCGCTGTTGTTTTGTGAAACATCCACTTTCGAGCGGATCGGTTGTGTAGCTGGATGTCGACGCCCGTCTGATGTGGTTGCTTCACGCTTGAACGGAGCCAAGAGAAACATGTTTTTCTTTGAAGCCCCGACTCGCCTTTTCATCTATAATTTCATTTATCTCATTAGAACGTGTTGCGTCAACAGAGGGGAGCAGCCGTAACCGCAGGGGATTATTTTCTCACCACACTCATTAAGTTAATGTCGGTGAGGAGCAAGGATCGACTGTTGACGATAATCGTCATAATAATCAGGGACATTTAACAAAACCTATAGCTGCAAGAGCCAGTGGCGACCGAGGAAGTGGAAGAACGCGATTTTAGATCTTTTTTAAAAACGTTTCATGACTGCATTCTTCACAATATCTGAACAGTTAAGGGATAGTATTTTCTACAGGAAATTTGTGAAGATTAAATACATATTGAGGGGTTTTACAGGAAAAAGAAACATTATTTGGCAGAGCATTCGTTCATATTTCTGTGACCTGTTGGCATAACTTGATTGAACAACAGGAATAAAAACCTATAAAACATGACTTCATGTGATGTAGCCTCCACCAGAGCGGGTGAGTTCAGTGGTGAGACAGAGAGATGGTTTATGTATCCGTATGCAAGTGTATTTGTTGGGAGTGGAGTGTTTATTTATTTTTATACTTTTAATTTCTTGTTTGTTTTTTTAGTAATATCAGTGCTTTATTGATACTCACATGATGATTTCATTTATTTTTGTTTTTTTTAGCTTATTTTTTCCCCCGCTTTATATTTTTGTAAAAAAAAAAATCATAACGAAAAGGCAGATCTTTATCTTATTCCAATGGTTTAAGCATTTCTTTGTCAGTTTTATACGCTGCTATGTTTGTTCTAGATTCACTGGTAAAGCAGTGTCTTGAGGCCTTGAATAGGAAGAAGTACAGCCATGTGTCTGTGAAAGGCTTCAGTTCTGGAGTCATATTTGGAGCTGTTTAGTGACATTGGTAATCCCTCCCTTGTGCCTGGAACAAAATAGCACGATAGACGCCAGAGAAAGCGCTCATGAGAGCGACACACCCACATGAAGCTAGCAGATTAGCATGAGTGCTACAGAGTGACGAAGATGGGAAAGATGATGGAAGAGATGAAATAGAGATTGTGATGGCTCAGATCTCAGCCAACAGCTATGATGATAAGGGAATCAGCTATTCTCTAGAAGGAAATAAACGGCTGTAGCAATAGCGATCCTGAGGAACAAACAGAGAAGGATTCTGATGCTGGTTCAGGAGCAGATCTAGGAGCTACAAAAGTGTTTCCAAAACAAAGCAACACTATCTTACTGTACATTTTTACTGCAGCATGAACGATGACAGATACCCAGCAACTAATTTCACACGTATGTTATGCACAATGAGCAACAAAACTGAAGCAGTGTCTATTAAAATAAACACAAATTCTGTGTCAATATATCAAGATTCAATCCACGCCCAGTGGCGGTTTGGATCGCTCCCGCGAAGGATCGTTCACACCTGAGCCCACACAGGCTGCGCACATGTGTCAAGAGGTGGATAAGAATGTCAAAAATGCTCCTAGGTCAGGTTCTGTGTTCAAATCCTTAATGCTAATCCTGCCTGGAGGTCACAAGTCTTTACGCATGTGAGAGCAAGTCGCCCCAGTTTTTTTATGTGCGCGGCCGCTGACTCTGTGGGTTAATGTTTTAGCTGACGTGACAGTTCCGTGGCAGCAAATTGATCAGTTCTTTTTGAGGCTACGCTCTGGTATCAGCAACAGGAAGTCACGTATCGTGTTCAACCACTTGATGCCATCTCTGATTCCGAGATCTTGATGGTGAGACGTTCTCAAGTTGAAGCGCTAGTAGCGCTAATATCTTAGCTGTGGCTTCAGCTGTTTGAGAACACAGATGAGCAAAAAATGCTAACAATGCTAACCGCGCTACAGTGCAAAGCGGAATGACAGAATAAAGGACTGCAACTTATAATTTATTCAATTAGCGTCATGGCTTGAGTTTGCTGAAGTGATTCGAGGACAATATTGGTTTATTTTGATTTTTTTTTTTTAACCTGTGTAACTGATCAATGACCCAGACTCTAGACGAGTGCAGAAAATGGCTTCTAGTTCCCTGATGTTTCTTGTGAGTAGAAACTAATTCAAACAACTCAACAATGAATTCACATTTTATTTGCAACCAACAGCTGCAATAGAATTGACGCCTAGATAACGTCTACAATGAAGTGCAACCAGGTTGAATTAGCATGAAGAAAGGTTTGTTGCACCTTTTGTTTTTATTCTCACTGTAATATTTCTACGTTGAAAAACAAAAACTGAAGTAGAGGTTGGACAGACCTTCTCAATTGAGTGATGTTTATAATGCAAGGCCAACCTGCCGAGCACAGATCAGTGTAGTCAGATGACAGGACTATTAATCGATACATCGATCTACTAAACTCAATTGATACGCGTCTAATAAAAAGTTAACATATTTCTTAAATCCTGTGATAAGTTATGATGAAATATTCACCCACTGTTAGCCAACATTCACAGAAGGCACAGAGTCAGTATTTTTTCTAGCAGGCTGATGCATGTGCCCGCTGAAGTGTAAAACAGCTAACTGAGTTCCTAACAACGGCATTATGTTTCGTAAAGATTTACAACTTTAGCACTTTTATTGCACCAGCTCGCTTTCATTTGTGTTCCTGAACCCGCTCCCCAGTCCTGTCACGCCTCTCACATGTCTATTCGAAACATAAACTATCACCCCGCGGGTCAGAACCAAAGAGAGGTCGACTATTTTCTTCAGACGCTCAAATGCAAATGTGAGGATCGTGTAGCTGGCAGGCATCTTCGGATTCTTTCAGAGGTGGTGAAACAGAGCTCTGGTTATTGCTTCTGAAGACTGAAGATTCATTCACACACTTAGCTTTAACTGAAAACAGATCAGGATTTGAACTCCTGCTTTAACGGCAGGGTGGTTGAAGCTCAACGATAAGAAGTTCATTCGACTGACGTTAATGGCCCGAGATATTGACCTGGAGTTGCTGTGCAATGGGACTCTTTCCACCCACAAACTAACAGAGCAGATATGGAGAGGACTGCAAAACAACAGACATCAAAGCGCGGCTGAAGTGCAACAACAGCCCACTACAGTCATCGAAAGTGGAAAAATGGAGATAGTTTGCTGCGTTAAAAACAATGTTCAAATGGCAGCTAAGCACAAAAACTAAGGTTTCAAGTTCACAGTTTAACCATGGCACACGTGTACTGATCCAACATTCTTCAAGGAGACTGTATTTCTGCAGCAAGTATTCAGTACAGGGGTCGATGTGAACAGCCAATGATCCTTCATGAGCTTGACAAATAACTTGTTTTGCTCATTTTTCAGGCATGTTACGTCTTGTTCATCTCGTGTTTCTGTTTCACGCTGATGATGGTCAACATTTTGAGCAATTTATGATTGGTTTTCACAATGAAGGACTCACGCCTTGAAGCCATGTAGCTGAACATGTTAACCCTTTAAGCACCATCATCCTGAAATAGTGACTGCAGCATTCAAACAAGCAAATCTGCAAATATGAAGCCTATAGTAGTTACTATGTTACACAACCACATGGCAGACCCTCTGTAACTTTGTGAGTGTCGTTCTACAGAACTTTCGAACAAAACACAGTTTGAAAATGGCCCTGTGGTCTAGGAGACCAAGGAGGCTGTAGTTATGTAGTCGGTGCATAACAGCAAGGGAATTTGACTGGCTCAGATTCTGTGGAGGAATATTCACACTGATGAAGAAGTTCAGGTGTACAGAGGCCAAAAGTGGCGCTGCTTCTGCGAGTCATGAGTCCAAGTCTGTTCACACAACCTGCACCTGTCTTGATGGTGATGTCTCAGATGGCAGCTTCTTCGCTGCAGAGTCGGTAGGTCTCAAACAACAGATCAGCATATATCACTCCCAGCTGGCCAGAGTGTGTACTGAAAAATTCTGAGAAATTCACGTTCTTCAGTGAGAACCTCTCCCACTGGAGTCCAACGATCTATGCAGGACTTGTCAGAGAATTATGCTTCACTACTCCCTGCAGCAGGCGGCGACTGCTGACACCAGCCATGCAGAACTTCATAAACAAGCATAGTGGCTCTGTGCTGCTAGTGTCAGACTTCAACTCAATGCATCCAGGTCAAACCGTATTTTTGACTCACAGTTTGAGAGCACACAATCGAAGACTAGATTCTCCTCGTAGCAAA
The DNA here is from genome assembly GCF_027744825.2 of Synchiropus splendidus. Lineage (NCBI taxonomy): Eukaryota > Metazoa > Chordata > Actinopteri > Syngnathiformes > Callionymidae > Synchiropus > Synchiropus splendidus. The sequence goes on along the minus strand of NC_071334.1, from coordinate 49,093,124 downwards.
GTCTCAAACGTCAACAAGCAACCATCCAAATATTAATATGTAAGCAAGGTGCACGCCAAACCAACAACACTTTGAAGTTGTTTCCTGTTCTGAACTCTCTCAAAGTAGAGTTTATTTAGTGTTTGCTGTCACTGATGTTTACGTGCTGCTTTGAAGGCCCTGTGTGTTCCTGTGCTCGGTGTAAATCTCAGGTGGAGGGTGGTATGCAGTTGTGTGTTTATGGAGCTTCCTGCAGAGTAGATTGGGGTAATTACACTTCTAAAGCCCATCGCAGTACAACAGTCTCTTTGTCCTACCGACGGGGCAGCTGGGTACTGAGGGGGGGTCACAGAGTACACACTGACAACAACGGTTTAAGATTGCACACGTGATGTTATGAATGTACACGAAGTCATTAGGAGCAGTAAAGTGCCGACGATATTGCTTCTTGTTTATTTGATAGCTGATGTGCAATGAGTCAGATTGAGGACAGTGACAGATGCTAATGTGCGAACCTGCACGACACTGACTGCGGTGACATGACGGCTCAGAAAACTGAATTATTGCATTCGCCTGGCTCAGTTTGGACTTTTAAAATGCATGTAAACAGCTACTGTAGAGAAATTGAAATTTCTCTTAGTCGGACAGCACGACCAGGATAATGGGGTTAATAGCTGGCCTGAGCTAGCATGTACCCTAGTAGCTTGACTATGAATGGACTTGGTGGTGTGCGGCTGCGCGAGCTTCAGCTATGCAGCAGAAGTAAACAAAATGTTAATGTCTAATAACCTTCTATACAGCAGAAGTAAACAAAATGTTAATGTCTAATAACCTTCTATACCATGGAGAGGCTGTGTGCATATTGTGTGTATTATATATGCGGTGTGTGTTCCTCGATCTGAGCCGACGTCTGCGGTGATCACATGACAAACAAGCTGTGTTTTGTGACTCGCAACAATGCTGATGTGCAGATGTGCAGATTTGTCTTCTGCCACATTCACACAGGGTTTTGTTTGTCATATCCCACAAGAAGATAAGAAGACGTGATTTGTTGGTTTTAGGTGACAATATTACCACCATGTTAGCAACCGTTAGCATGGTTGCTAAGTGAGTCAGGGCTCACAATGGTGATCAAAAGCATGACTCAGTGCTTTTGTTACTCCACATCTATCAGTCTTGTAATACCAAAACAACATAATCGCCAAGATATTTATTGTTATTCAGATGATGATGACCACTCAATGATGGAACCATCACTCTGACGTGCTGATTCTGGACCTCTGAAGTGAGACTAGTTCACCAGTCAGCACCATCGCTGTCTACACAGTTCAGTAGAACAGTCTGAAACGGCTCCTTGCTACCTGTCAGCTTCCATTGCTCTACCTCTATGGTCAAAGGAACCGGAAGAGCTTGTAACTGTAAAGCAGGAGAGCATGACGCAATTGGACTTAGCGGCTTAATCCAGCTATTGCCTTGCTCTGTCTACTCTCTACATGGAACCTCAGTTCAGAGGTGAGGCGAGACATCTACTGATCAGTGGACAGCTTCGTCTTTTAGCTCAGCTCTTTATCCACAGAGCACCAAATCGACTTGCGATATCAGACGCTATATATGGACAGACTGGGAAATGTGGATGGAGAGACTGGGTGGCACTTGGAAATCATATTTTGATGCTCAAAGGTATTTTTCAAGGTGCACAAATGGAAGGTTGAGTGCCAGGCATTTGGGGTTTCATGCCTTCGGGATTGCCTCAAATTTGGGGTGAGATTACTGGTTATTTGAATTGTTTGAGATTTTAAGTGGTCAATTCTGGAAAAATCATGTCCACAATGTCATACTGATCTGAGAGTGCAAACGTGGTTAAGTTCTGCACAGTGGACCACAACCTCAGTGAAAAAGCGTTGTCCTTCTTGTGTAGCTTTCAGGTGGGGGGAGCAACAAAAACACAAGGCCATTTAAGGCGCCTTAAATAGCAATTGACATGTTGTCACATGTAGAAGAAAAGGAGCGCCATCCCATGGCATACTTAACCCTGACCACTGTCTTTCTTTTACGTGTGGATATGCCACGGAATGCAGAGATGGGTTGTCAGTTCTGTTTTACATTAGCCACACGTTTTTCCTCACTGAGCAAAGCCTCCGTTTGCAGACAGCAATGGGCAGTTTTCATGTACTAGTCTCAGTGACTTCAGTTCTTCTTGTGTTGCAAGATGAGTTTTCACAGAAAACACTTATGCGAGGCAATAATAGTGTAATGATTCCGACCTCCTCACCATCCGAGCCCATGATTTGTTATGACAACAAACATTTCAGAGTCGTCTCCTCATCTCCGTATCATCACAGCGATGCCTTCGTGACCTGCTGCCAGTCATGTTGGGTTTTCAGGTCAAAAGAACATGACAGAGATGCAGACGCATTAAAAATTAATGGGTTGGAAGATGAAAGAGGTAAAACAAGGGCAACGCCGGCCGCTGATGTACAAGGAGCCATCTTTGTGTGGGTTGCCCTCCACGTTTCGGCAGGTGGTTGCCACAATAAGACCTGCTGAGTGAGGAACCTGTGTGAGATTAATAGCTGCGATATGGCTGTAATGAGAGACAGTGAGGAGGGGAGCGGGAGATAAAGAGGAGACCCACAGTGAGGAGAAACCTCCACCTGGAAACCTGCCAGCTGGACGTCAACGCTGTCCAGATTAGCAACAAGAGACAATAATTCTGACCCCCAATTCAATTATGTGTGTTTGACAATCCTGACGCGTACATACAGTATGTTCAAGTTCAACATGGAAACGTAGTGCGTGGGACATTCAGACTGCGCCATAGAAGCAGGACGTCCTTCATCGAAGTATAATATTTAAGGACACAAACGGTGCTCTTGCTTGCTGCAAAACATGAAAGCGGGATGATGAAGGAGGCCATTGACACCATCATCAGCTCTGCTTCACACGCGGCAGGAGCATAAAAGCTCCGTTGGTCAGATCAGAAAATAATTACAGACGGCCGGCGATGTAATTGAATGTAGAGGGAGTTAAGCCACTGATTGACGTTCCCATTAGGCAAATCTGCTCCACGGTCCCGAGGGCCAGTTTGGCTTAATCACTTCAAAATCCCACTTCACGGAGTTTGACGCCGACATTTCTTTCACGCTGCCGCTCTGCTGCGTTGGAGCCCTTGAGACGAGGGAATTCACCTGCACTTGGAGCAGGTGCGGCGTGAGACGGGGTTCCAGGCGGTTCAGACCACGAGGTTCCACTGCTGATCATGTGACTGCAAACGCTCCATGTATGAACCTCTGACCCGGACCTCGCTCGGCTGGACGACCCGGCTCCCTGCTCACTGGTCCGAGTGCATCGATGCTGCCGCCCTGTTGGCTGTAATGGGCGAATCAGTGTTCTCATTTCAGGTCACAATGAAGGTTTACTAGCGCGTTATGTGATCGATGCTGAGGAAAGCCGTGTTCACTGGAGCTAATCGATGGCAATGGACTATTTAAAAGGACAAGCATGCTACAATAGCTTCCATGTGATGCACGAGTGTGTCAGTTTAGATTGTGCTAGTGCAGATGCACTCTGTAATTGTAACTGCATGAGTCACAGATGCCTTTTCATCCTCTTATTTTTATTTATTCACTCAAACAGCTGATGGTTTATGAAGTTTTATACATTATAATGTTGGTGACCACCAGGGGGCGTCAAGATGTAAAGCGTGTCTTGACACACACTGCAAACTATTGCAACGCTAACATATGGTTGACTTGATTCATGCCTTCAGGTGAACAGCCCTATCGAATTGCACAACTGAATGAGTTTTAGTGACTGGAATTGCTAAACAGGAAGTGAGACCCACTTGTAGGTGTCCCACACATAGAGCGGACAAACAGAATGCAAGAAGCATTGAATGTGACTAGGATCACAGGATAGAAATTCACTCTGGCTGTGTCCCACACGCTTGAGCGAGTCAATGTGACTCAAACTTTCTTGTTTCACTCATGTTTGAATGAGTTTCAAAATCCACTCACAAGGCAGGAAATGATTTTGATTTTGAGTCCCACTCATCTGAGTGAGTCACTGTGACGTGAGTCAAGAGTTAAAGAGGTCACATCAGCACCACCACAGAATCACACAGTCTAGTGAGTCAGTGGATGACTCAACATACAGCGTCTCAGGTATTGACTTCCTAAGTGAAACACGAACATTGTGTGAGGTCAGGCATCTACCTTGGAATCATGGCAGGCTGTAACTTATTTGACCGCAACAAACAGATCAGTTAAACAATACTCCTCTGGTTTCAACATGAGTGTGTTGAGGTAGACTTTGATATAAAGGCTGCATCAATCGGAAACAATTGTTCCACAGCTTAACAGTAGTAATTGATTTGTAAATGTCACAGAAATACAGCAAATAAACTTGTTTACGTTGACTTACTGTGATAAACATGACATTTGTGGAGAGATTTCACTGAGCAATGCGAGTGAAATACAGAAATGGAGGCATGAATAATGTACTGTGACAAGCAAAACGTTCTTGCTAACACGCTGAACACTGAGTCTGAGAAAATCAGAGGCGCTTTCCGCCTTTGTTTGCACCGGTGCTTTAGCGCAAGTCCTGTGGGAAACCTTCATGTTTATTTTATCAGTTCTTCGACTGCCTGAAGTGGCCCCACCCACTTCTGCGGGCCCTGTGCAAAGGTCACACACTCACCATCAAACTGCAGTGCATGCGTGTATGTTCTTGGACTTCTATCTTGGTGAGAACCTGGATGATGTTTTTAATCAGCAGAGCGAGGACGTTTGGGCCGGTCCTGATTTTGTCAAGCCTCATTTTGGGGGTTAAAACGACAAAACAGCTTGGTTATTATAATTGTGTTTTAGTTTGGTCAAGAGAAAAGGTTGAGTTTAGCCATTTGTTTTAGATGGTTAGTTTATGTCAATAATGGTCCTCACTATGATAGCAAGACAAACATGGATGTCTGTGTGTGGGGGCTTGTTTATCCTACTTTGCGGGGACCAATTCTCATTATCCTTATAAGGGCTCTATGACATTGTGGGGACATTTGGTTGGACGAGGTTTAGTCTCAATTTGAGGATGAAGACTTCAAAATTACTGGGTCATTGTAATGAGGTTTAAGTTTGGTTCAGAGTCCTGGTTAAGGTCAGCCACTTGTTTTCGATGGTAAGGTTTTGGGTGAGAGGCTGGGGAAAGGGTTATGGCAATGAGAATCCTCACAATGCCTCCACAAGGATAGAAAAATGCATATGTGCGTGTGCATGTTTAGCCATACTTGTGAGTACCAAGTCTTGACAAGCGACCTTCTTGTGAGGACATATTGCTTTGTGGGGACATTTTTGCCTGCCCTCACAATGTTTAGTCTGTGTGTGTGTGTTGGGATGGTGATATTTTGATAGAGGAAGCATGCAACATGGAATCTCTAATCTCATGCTGCAGTATTAGATTCATGCTTGAGAAGAGAGAGACGCCTTCATTGACTTGTTGGTGCCAACAAATTCCATCAAATACAAAACAACTGGTGAGTAGAGAGTTCCACATTTGCATGCTAATGTGGAATGAAATTACCGCCCACAACATCACTTGTATCTGTACTGACCACTGTCTTCGTTATGCTCTGGTTTATCCGGCTGGTTTTGAATCTGATAGCGAGACTTTGGTTTGTATCATATCGTAACTTATCGTATCTTACCGAACTCGTCTAATAGAATAGACTATTGCTGTCATTACACAGCAATACAGTTGTGGGAATAGTGGGAATAAGTCCCCAGGACTTTGACATCAGTATGAGTGGATGTATTTAGATCCAATCTGACAGGTTGGTTTTTATATATATATACACACACACATATATATATATATATATATATATATATATATATATATATATATATATATATATATATATATATATATATATATATATAAATCAAACCTGGAGAAGTTAGCTTGGGCTTCTGGTGACGTTGGTACAGTCGACTGATATATTGACTTTCCAGTTCAGTAAGAATGTAGCCAAAGGTGTCCTCGAAGCAAAATAGCAGTATTAACAATGTAAAAAAAAAAGGAAAATTGTGATGAATAAACGTGAATTACCGTAGAACGGGCTGTAAATATTGTATGTCACACAGTATATATGTTCTGTCTGGGTTTTATTACAAAATTCACGAAAGCCACATTGTCCATCACCATCATTTCCCTTGTACCATTGGTTAGTGGTTACGTTACCAACATATGACCCATCATATAATCCAACGTCATCATCATTGGTGAATCTGTAAGGTGCTTACACCTGCATCCACTGTTTGTGAGCCCTGCTCAAGGAGGTCCAAGGCACCCCAGGGCCAAAGGCTCACTTAGCTCTGAGCGTAGACCTCCAAAAGAACCAACATTCTCCTGGAGATTTGCCCAGTTGCTGAGACCAGCCCCTGAACTGTACAGTGGAGTGTTAGGCCTGGAATCCCAGGATTAAAACTCTAGGAACAACCCATCCTCACTCCCATGGAGTGCAATATTGACGTTGGGAAAGTGGACTTTTGCTTCCTATGCTGACGCCCAAGGTAGATGGGTTGCTTGGACCCAATATGGAGGTCATCTTTCACAGACCGAGGGGAACGAAGCCCAGAAAAACAACTTCCAAAATAAAACAATTCTGCATGCCTTACGATACTGTCAGTCAAATCGGTGTAGAACCACCATACACCCTAAACATCTGGAATTAGTTCGACCCAACAGCTCCGTGAAGCACACAGACAGAGCTCTGACTCGGCTCTCTAGTCTTGGCCGACTGTGTGTCAACCAAAAGGGAGACTTAGTCGTCGCACCCTGTTGGGACACCTATTGAACCAAGAGGCCACAGGCCGTTTTTGTAATTTTGTAAACCCGACCCGCTGGGAATGTGAAACACCAATAAAACTCATTAATTTAGATCTTTGGCACCGGCTCTTTAATTTGCTTCCTCACACCAATTCCCACAGTGTTGAGAGGAGCATGTGCATCTTCAATTTTCCCATATTATTTCTGGCAGAGCGCTCGGAAAACGGGCCTGTGGCGGCTCTTTGATGAGCTGAATGAGAAGATGCTGTTGCTTCAAATGGCTCCAGCTGTGAAGCAGGTGGAGCGGCGAGGAGGAGCCGCTAAACAAAAACACATATGACTCTCAGATTCCAGACATACTGTAGCTTCTCCATGTGACCACAAGCGAAAAAAAACCCACATTTCAAGAATCAGATGCAAGGCTCATCTTTACGCTTCTGAAGAGACGCAGCTTTCTTATTTAAGGAGATGTGTGAATGGATTTCAGTTCTGCCGTGTTGTAAATCTTCTACAGTAGATCATCGATACAGCCCCAACATATGACCTCAAAATGTTCCTACCCTCTTGAAATGGTAAATCACCACATGACACAGTTGCCAGTGGCTCCCACAAAAAAAGACCGAGGCTGCTTGATAGTATAATAAATGGAGATTGTGAATATCAAAATGAAAGTTGGTGGAGTGAAACATGAATCAGTTCTTATCTGTCTAAAAGACTGGTTGGCAGTTGGCTCGACATGCTGGCAAAAGCAAAGATATGACATGAACACAATTTTAACCCAGGGGTGGGCAATCTGGTCCTCAAAGGGCCGGGATGGTGCAGGTTTTTGTTCCAACCGATCGAGCACACACCGTTTAACCACACTGTGATACAAAGAGTCCATGCCAGGTTTGGACAGTTTGGAAGGCTCCCGTCACTCTGCTGCCACCTGCCCTCCACAGACTGATGCCAAACCAAGCCTCCCTACTAGAGGTGCTTGGTGTCCGAGGAGGTGTCGAGTGGCAGGCGGTCTGATGGCACAGGAAGCAGCCGTGTGTAGAAACATCCAGTCAACCCCTGTTTACATCCATGAACCCCACAATGAGCAATGCCGAGAGACTCCCCTTTAGAAAACCCAGCGAGGACATGGTATTACACACCGGTGTCTGATCAACAGTACAGAGCTAAAGAGAGCGCTGGAAGGAAGATGGACGGGGACCAACGTGGACCAGCGGTCTCTGGAGTCGAGAGCAGAGTGTTCGGGCAGCAAATGAGCCAAATGTAAACCAGGGGTTCCACAAGGATTTCTTTGAAACTGTGGTGTAGCGGCCTCTGAATGGAATGCAGACAGTCAAGAAGCGATTGAGAAAAGAGGGGAACATTTGTCATTTAATGAATTGGTGACACTAAAAAAGCTAGTTTTTAATCATCAGAAGTAAATCTGTCTCCAATACAACCCGTCCTCACACGGTCCATCTCTTCACATGTCCGACCGGAGTGGGCGACTTGAGTTCTGCGAGGGAAGGACCTCAGTCATTATGCTGGTTCTTTGTTTCGATTTTTCCACTGTGTTTAAATATGTTTGATCACGTCAGAGTTCATCTTAAAAAAATAGATCATTTTACTGACTGAGCGGTGTCTCGCATGTAAGCTATGGTGCTATGCCACGCTTGTTTATATCTGTTGGAAACCCTAGTAAACTGAGGTCACCCAAAGATATTGATCATGGAATAAAGTAAAGATGCAACAAATGCAAACAATGCGTCTCCTAGATCAGGGGTTCTTAAGCTTTTTGATCTCGGGGCCCATCTTTCCCAGAACTAATGGGCCCAGGGCCCATTCAATAAAACTGATTCATTTGTATTGATTTCATTTGTGATCAATAACCATATTTATTCTACTTACACACAAACAAACCAAAACCTTGTGAAATGACATGAAACCATGTGATCATCGCAAAGATATTTATTTGTCATTGAAAAATCCAACCAGTAGCAGAACCAGGTGCAAGTCATATTCAGAAGGAAAAAAATACACTTGATTGTGTTGGAAAAATTGGAAAAAATGAGCGCATATAATAAAAAATATATTTTATTTAAACTCCAAATAAGTGTAAGTCAAGTGTAAATGAAAGTATTGCCATAAAATGTTCTCTTTCAAAACTACTTCAACAGGTGCTTTCATGAAGAGTTTTTTCTGTTTATCATTTTTTCTTTTCAACAATTCCTCCATAGTTATTAACTCTCGCAGATTTGCAGCTTTGAAGTCAATTCAGTGACACACTACTGCCACCATACGTGGCTAATGTATTAAAACTGAGCGTCTCACGGCCCAATGGTTTGGAACAGCAAAAATTTAGCCCTATCGTTAAGAAAACTGTCCCAGATGAACCAAACAGGCTGTAGGCTGCCCTTGTACCAGACCTGGGACACAAATGGTTCCTGTAGTTTTATGGGGTGTTTTCTCCTCAACAAGTCCAATAATGTTGTAGGTAAACCCTCAATCTTCGGTGGGTCCATTTCCCAGTGATCATGTCAGTCTTGGCTCAATTCTGCTGCAGGACGCTCAGACAGCAGATCAGGCCGTCTTCAGGCAGGATATGGATTCACTAACCGAAACAGTCGAAATAAAAGCGGTGATGAAGCGTGAAGGTGAGGAGGCGGTGGAGAAGACAATTTGACAAATAGGAACGTGGGTAGCTCCCGTCTGACTCGCATCGTCTCGCTCAGACTTCCACCTGAACACAGACGGCAGCGAGATGTGGAGGATTTGAAGTGGTCGGATGAAAACACAAACCCACACAGATGGAGAGGGAGCGAGTTCTCGGTGACATAAAGCTGAACTCAGAGGCGTCGTCTTCTCACTTAAATGCAAATCTCCAAAAACGCTCAGGTGAAGCTGCCAGATTCACCAACACACTGTGCCGACAGGATATTTAGGGACTTGTGGGTCTGGCTGCTTTGCACTTTTGTGTTTCAAGTGCATGAGACGTCTATAAACGTGTTTTGAGAATCAGCGTTCTGTGTGGAGTGCAGCAGTGAGTGTGTGGCCGAATCACACCTACCGAGTGCTGTGAGTTCGATAAGTGGTCAAATCCGCAGCCGCTCATTGTGTGTGTGCGTGCGTAGAAATTGATCATCAATCCACTGTTGCCAGGAGCGGAGGAGGCGTGTGCGTAGAAGGATTGCAGCATGAGGAAGCATCACCTGGGATCACATGGTTTCTGGGGCCTCAGAAAACATGGTTCCATTCCATGCTACCTCTTTTGTGTGTGTGTGTGTGTGTGTGTGTGAGAGAGAGACTTCTGTCTGCTTGTGTAATGCACAGCAACCAAGAGCAGAGTGTGTGATAGAATAAGATAGCAAGTGGCACTAACAGCTAATCGAAGATCTGTGTAGTTGTGTGTGTATTTGTGTTGACGCGTACAGTATAGTACATCTCTATGTCTATGAGAAAGGTGTTTCTAAAAGCTGTGTGTTCACTTAGTGTTGTGTTTGTGACGGTCAGCTACATAAAGGTAAAAGGCTTTTGGGACAGGTCACGAGATAATGGTGTGTTCTGTGTGTGTCACAGCCTGTACATTAAAAAGAAACTAACAGGAGCTTCAAATAGCAGCATGTGTGTTTGTGTGGGTGAGTGTGTGTGAGATTGCTACCAAAAGCAGTGCGCCGTCAAGCCTGTAATACATGAAAGAGTAGAGCAGTGTCTGTCGGACACCGTGAGATGGTTTAAATCAGTGTAGCTTCACGCTCATGTCCATGTTGCATCAGACCAGGACCTTTGTAGCTCTCTCCATGACATTTTCAATTTCAGGTGGTGGTCTATCTATCTATATGAGGTGTGTGAGAAGATCAAGCTGATGATGTTTGACTGACCTCAATGTGCTGTTTTCATGTTTGCGTGTCCACAGCTCCAGCCACAGCGCCGATCTCCTGGAGGACCGTTGAGGAGAAGCAGCAGCTGAGATCTGCTGTGGTGTCTGAACTTTGGACAAGTGGGCCCAAACAGCTGTGCTCTGCATAATGTGAGAAGTTGATGATTCCAGTTCAGAACATTGCCCTGTTTGTTTCATGAGTCGGTCTCCATGCTGGATCCCGTGTTCAAAACTACTTTAAAAGTGATCCTCATGCATTTTTAAGCACCACTGACCTTTCTACGACGCAAACAGCACCACTAAACCAGCCTTCTTGTATGTATGAGCAAGATCTATTTTCCTTCTTAAATCTAGCAATCTATCTAAAAAAGATTAAAAAAGCAATATTTTGAAAATATACAAATATATATTTCTTTCAGAGAGGACAGACCTGTCCTGTTCACAGGACTGCCAACAAACCCCGCGAAGTCAGCAGGATCATGACTTCACAGGAGAAGCTCTTGGTTCACGTCCGAACATCTGTGAGAACATGATGCTCATCTGTACATCACCATGTCCTCGGTTACCCGCTTCTTCTCAACATCTTGTGCTCCTCTTCGATCATGAGTGCCGACAGCTCGCCACGACAGATCTCACTCAACCAGAGAAGCCTGGGAACCGTCTCCAGCAGCAGAGGACAATACAGATTTAACTCCATTTGAGAATGTGATTCAGCCGAGAGAAGCATTGTTCTCCGTCGCCTCATCTGCCTTCTTAGTATTCAGCCCAGGCGTTTTCCTCGGCGAAGACCAAAGCGATCGGGATTATATCACGGCTTATTAGATTGAGTCAGACTAACGCGCTGTTTTTCCGCGCCTTTGAAGACACACTGAAAGATTCCACTGCTCAAATGAAGCAGGATTGCAATAACCTTTTATATTTTATCCCCTGCTAAAACTCATTTCTCAAATCTCAAACGCAGTGACCTCTTCTTTTTTTCCTCCCAAAGACACTTCACATCCATGAAAAGAAAGTATTTCTTTGAGCTGCATCTCCTGTAGCGAGCAGTTATACGACTCTTCTAAATGATCTCAGCTCTCCTTCGAGAGAGAGAGCAGATAAGAGTTTAATGCATTACCCCGCGGAGCAGCAGCAGCAGCCCCGGGCTCATAAATCACATCCAGCTCGTACCGATATGTCGACTGTGTGTTTGTGTGCGCTGGAGTTAAGTCTGATTACAGCGCACACGCTTTCATAACATCAATATCATGAACACTCTGTGGAGCTCTTCATCATCATTTGAATTTAACTGCAAGGGTGGCAGAAGTCTACAAAACTAAGAGCTGAATTGCTAAAGGCCCTGACTTGACTTCCAGCGAACAAAAACGCAGTCATGTATTTCAGTTCCTGGCGACAGCCAACGTTTAGAAAGTCAATAGTCATGTCTTGTTTGTACAACACATTAGCAAAAAGCGGAGAGACATAGACTCTTTACAAGATGAACAGGAGAAAACTACACAATAGTTAGTGGGGTTTGTTTCACTGTTGCATTAGGAAATGACTTGGATTCTAAGTAACTGAAGATTTGATAGCGACAGCATTCATCTGTGTTTAAAGCGTGTTTAACCTGGGCAAAGTGCTGCCTGGGGGCCAAATGCGGCCCTTTACTTGTATTTTCGCAACCCTCATGAGGTCAAACAAAAACTTTATAACTGTATGTAGTCATATTTCTGACTATTTATTTGGTCCCATTGATTTTTTTCTGCCATTACTAACACGTTCTTGCTTTAAGACTAAAATTCTCGTCTTTTTCTACTTATCACTTGCCAATTTGCATTTATTTCTTGTTCTTCAAAATACATCGAAAGGAAATGTCAAATATATTTTGATATAAATAGCCTCTGTGTCTTTATTATTTGTCTGGTTCAGAGTTTTATTTTGATTTATATTCAAATGAAATGCGTATAAAATATTTTTATAGGTTTCAGGGCATATTCTTAAACTTTTAGGTCCATTTTGTCCTTATCAGTAAACTATATATTTTGCGTTATTTTTCGTGTCCTGTTTGCAGTCACAACATTCACATTATGTGGCCCTATCGGAACTTAAATCGCTCACCTCTATTTAGACGACCACACACACCTACATAGTGATGGGTGTATCACCTGTGTCGTGATAAATGAGGCATCATGAAGCAGTTGATGAAACAGTGTCCTGATTTTGAGAGGCCATTAGATGGCGCTCTTGGTTTAGAAATTATGTGAGGTTTCACTGAAAGAGTTGTTTAAGTCTGAACATTTGACAGCAGACAGCGCCACCTGGTGGCCTCTGAAAATCAGGACACTGTTTCATGAAACCTCATCAACCCTTCACCACTGGGTCATGAAACTTCATCAACCCTTCACTACTGTGTCATGAAACTTCATCCACTCATCACTACATCTTCACTATTCATCAACCCGTTTGGGAGTCAGAGTGAATATTCAAGCTCCACAAAGAGAGAACCCAGATTTGCTTCAAGCTGGAATGGAACCCTCTACTGTCTTGTAGTGAGACTGCAAACAACCTGAGCACATCTTCAAATGTCTCTCAGACATTTATGAAAAGTAACGTTTTTACCAGGAAGGATCACAGCGGAGACCCAGGATCTGGTTTTGATGACAACCTGAGTCTGTAAAAGGATATTTCCACTCTGATCTCCTCACATCTGGATCTCATATCCAAGAGGTGTGTCTGCGCTCTCCAGCTGCCATATCTCTGATCGAATCAGTGTTTTATTACTTCTGCGCCTCTCTCTGATGTCTGCAGGGACACTTTCTCATGTCGTTGTGGTTCTGCTTGTGTAGCTCATTAACTGCTATCGCTGGCTGCATATTACCAGGCTAAGTAACTTTGATTTTACTCCAGTAACCCTGTTTACATTTCGTTTGCTTTTCTACCCTCCTATAAACCTCCTCAACACCATTTGGCAAAAACAACACCTGAGAAATGTAATTCACATCAGGGGTGAAGTCTTCCACCATACTATCTTGGTCTCCTTCTAGTCATTCCTGTCTCCTCCCTTCCAGCCATGAACCCCATTGGTTGTGTCTCACGTCGTACCAGGCCTGTTTGTGGACTCACTTGCAGGTTTTGGTCTCCATACAGAGTCAGAGCTCTGAGATTATGCCGTGTGTCACAGCAGGCCAATAACATTTGACTAATCCTCGAACGTTTTTTGTTTCTAAACAACAGATTATGGAAGAGTGTTGGCGCCACACTGCCTGCACTCTCTTCTTCACCCCTTCATTGACTCTGGATGGGTACTTGCCACAAGACCAGGATGTTCTTCCGATACCTCAAATTGGTTTAGGCCCACAGATGACCACATGACCTCACTTTGGACAGGTTTGCCCAATAGGGTAGTGAATTTATGTCAGTGTTCTGATGGTCACCCTAAAGTGAAATTACAAATTCCATCGTGAAAAAGATGACACAAACTTTATGTGTCGCTGATGTGAATGCATACATACAGACTTCAGTCTAAAAACTAGTTTGAAGTGTCTTTCATCCTACAAGGGGAAGCAAATCCTTCTTTATCGTGAGTTCCGATCTCAGCAAGAGTAAAATACAGCCCACTGAAGGTCTTTGTTTTCTGGCTGGAGATGAAAGCGATTGTATTATTGACGGCTTTTGTCGGGGTGTGTGAAGAAAGAGGAGTCTTCAGCAGGTAGAGAGAATTCTGTGTGAGGTGATTACGACCACAAGAACCATCTGGAAGTTGACATCATTCCTTAGGAACAGGGCGGAGTGGCGGATGGGGATAACAGAAGGATTTGACGCAGACTTCCCTCAAACTGTTTTGACATCGCAGAGGTGGTTAGCAAATCCTGCATCAATCCAGGCAAAAGAGTGATACTCATCTTGGGAAACTCGAGCGGTTAGTCCAACCTCCCCTCAAGTCGTGCTGTCCCCAGTCAGATTGTTTTCTTGGGCCGCCACTGCAGTTGACCTTAGCTGGCTGGCAGCCCGGGCGGAGACACTTGACTTAATCCTCCGTGATGAAGTGGTGAGCTCATGCTAGACTCAGACTGGGTGGTTCTACGGAAATGACAGAACTGAAACCATCATGAACAATGAAGTCTACCGCAGCGCAGCCTCGGGTTCTCAGTCTGCGGCAGGATAAAGAGGGAATGTAGGTTTAGCGGTTTAGGGCTTAAGATGTCAGAATCCAGGTCGTTTTGCTCAACAATCTGCGACAAATTAAGCAGTTTGGCCTGATTAACTTGTCCTTGAAAACCGGTTAATGAGCTGTCTGGTTCTACGCTGCAGATTAGCATAACTATGTCTGAATCAGCTCATAATTTAGGCCATTTTCATTAACCCCATTAGTCCCATCATGTCACTGGTGACTGCAAAAACCGCCACTTGTGCTGCCGATGAAGCTTTCAGATTCAAAATATGAGGAGAACCTAATACGTAGGGGGAGCGGAGAAGGAAAACCGTAACGGAAAAAGAAAGTTGACCTTGTTTTAGCTCTGTTTATTGAAAGGATTTTTACATGTTATGATTGTTATTTGTGTTTTAATATATTCGGGGGGGGGGTTATCCAGAAAAAGATTTTAATGCGATTGAGTCCTTCTTCTTCATGTTCATTTGTGGGCCGGTATTTAGAGTAACAAAAAGTCTGTCTTTAATGGTTAATGGTAAGACCCAAAGAACAAGAACACAGATAGAATTTTTTTTTTCTGCAGGGTGTCTTTACTCTCATCCAGGAGAGGCACAGTGTAGAACCACTGCTCCTCCAAGAGAAGACAGTGGAGGTGGCTTAGGAATTTTTTGTGGGATGGAACAATAGAGCCATGACATGAAGAGACCATTGCTGCGTCCCAATTCGCCTTCAAACCCTCGATTTTGCGCCTTCACATTTAGGGATATGTGTGTGCCGAGTTTGCCCTTAAAATCATAAAAAAAACATCAAAATGTATGGATGTGAATTCAGAATGAAGTGGAAGATTAAATTTCCTTTAATGACAGGTGGTGTTCATCTGCACTAGCCTTGCTAATGCTAGCATAAACACTAAAGCGCCAACTACTGAGGTAAACGACGTCAAAACATTTAAACAAATCAACATACCTGAAACAAGCAAAATGAATGAAGCCAAAGATAATCAAACAGTGTATGAAAATAGCCGCGTTCACGTTCACTACGTCAATTTGTACTTGGTGGTGTCCCATTTTCAAAGGGAGAGATTTCCCCTTGGCGAGCAATGCCTGGAAGATATTAGATTAAAGATGATCGGGGGATGCAGGAATAGGTGCACAGATGCTCATATACAACAAGGGCAAACAAGTAAGTAGCAGGATCGGAAATGTTTTGTTTTTCTGCCACATTTTTCACTAATTCTAGAGCTGGCATTTCATATTTTATGCTTCAAATGTCTCTACAGTAGCTAAAAACTATGTGAATGCATTAGAGACACTTTTAGAAATGACAAGGATTTTTTTTCTCCTGTTTTTGTCAGATAATTCATATTTGTCCCTCAATACATCTCCAACCTGCCATGTTCTGCTGTCAGCGAGCTGACAGATTTGGGTGCAAAAACACCTACATGACACAGAGCTGGTAAACAAACAGGAAGCAGGTGGAGGGCGCGAGGCAGGTTGGCTCGGCAAACAAAGCACGGCTGATGAGAAGGGATTTAACAAACTACAAACAGGTGAGCACACAAAAAAGTTGGCAAACACAATAAAGTGGAGAGTTTAACAGCTGAAGGGATTCGGGACTTGCTCTTCGTCTGTTTTGGTTCTGATGTTTGATTCAAACATCGTTTCTGACAAGGGAACTAGTCTTCCAGATAAAAGACATTTCCTAAAGTGAGTCATGTTTCCTGCTAAGGGTTATTATGCCAGACATCTTGAACAGGTTTTCTGATGGAAATAGAAGATTACACTACATTTTATGTCATTGGTTTCCTGGTTTATCTGACTAAAACAAAAATGCCGCTTGAGTGAAAGTACAATTAAAACAAACAAATCGTAACAATCCAAATGTGAGAACTTCTCGTTCTGTTATTTTGGTGGTGGGGGCACTAGACCACACTTATGGTCAGACTTTTCTGGGTTTTTTTTGCATCTGTCTCAGGTCAAGTAACTAAATCTTTGGGGAAGTTGTGCTCCTTTTGAGGAGGATTTTTCTTTAAGAAACAGCGGTCTTTTACCATTGATGCCATTTTTGTTTGTTATCACACAACCACTAATATGTGTTGCAAAATATATACCATAATTGCTGGACTATAGAGTGCAGTGGAATATTAGCCGCACCCATTGAATTTAAGAATCTTGTTCATACATAAACCTCACCGTGTCATGGGACGAAGGGACGAGGGAGATAAAGCCAGGTATAGAGTACGTGGTGTAGGACCCAAGCGCGAGTGGTTATAGGTGCAGGAGGGAATTATAAACAACATTTAATAATAAAAATAAAAAACTAAAACAGAACAGAAAGCGTCACCGAACCGGGAAGAAACAGAGCAAACGCAGAATGTAAAAACAGTAACGAAACTAACAGAAGTGCACAAACATGAGTAAAAAGTCAAAACAGAAAGCGTCACCGAACCGGGAGAAAACGAACTTAAAACACAAATGAAACCAAGAATAAACTACAAAAGAAATCAAGAAACACACAGCAAACAGCAAGAAACCAAAAACACTAACTCAGGAACCACAGTTAAACAGACAAATCCAAAATAAGCTAGCTCACAGAACGAGAGACCGAGAACAGAGAGAACCAGGAGTTAAATGAGCTAGCTGGCAGAACAGAACAAAATAGAACAAAAAGCCGAACACAGGGAGAGACACGAGAACCAGGAGTTACCACAGGAGCTAGCAAACGGAACAAAAGAAGCCGAACACAGGGAGAGACACGAGAACCAGGAGTTACCACAGGAGCTAGCAAACGGAACAAAAGAAGCCGAACACAGGGAGAGACACGAGAACCAGGAGTTACCACAGGAGCTAGCAAACGGAACAAAAGAAGCCGAACACAGGGAGAGACACGAGAACCAGGAGTTACCACGGGGAACGAGAGGAGTCCAAAATCACCGGAACCAGAGGAAACATCACAGGGAACATGGAAACACACAGGGACTAGGAGAACTGGCAGGAGACAACGATCTGGCACACGTTGCTGGAGCCCAGGTGTTTTTGAAGACAAGTCATCAGAGGTTAATCGGCTCTAGCCGTGTGCCAAATGAACAGAGGGGAAAAAAGCAAAACCAGGACTCGGAGCCTGGAAGCGGAGCCATGACACACCGGGCTATAAGCCGCAGGTTCAGTGGTGCTGTCTGCAGTGTAGACGGGTCAGTGGTGCACCAGGCAGAGAAACTGTTGTATAAGCCGCAGAGGTCAGACCGCGAGAGAAATGTAGAGGCTTACAGCCTGAAAATTACAGTAGACAAAATACATACGTACACACACCCCCACACAGGTTTGTCACATCATCTTTGTGGGGACCTCTCGTTGATATAACTCTTTCCCCAGCCTCTCCACCTAAACCATCCAAAGCAAATGACTAACTGTAACCAGGACTCTGATCCAAACTTAAACCCAATTGTAATGACCAAGTTATATTGAAGCCCTCAGGGGGCAGGGGTCCTGCAAAATGTGGTGTTTTCCCCAACATTGGCTCCATTCCTGTCCAGATCTGTACGCAACACTGAGCATAAATGGGCCTTTAGACAACGCATAAAGATGCAGGTCTCTATTCGAGGGAAACTTCCAACTGTATCTGAATAAGCTCAAGGAGTTTAACTTGGTGAAACCCTGCTCATCTGGCTGAACAGGTTGAGATTGACTTATGTTACGTATACCCCGAGCCGTCTGATCATTTTTTAGTGCCCCTCACTCAGGGTGCCACAGGTTCCTGATGCCTGTGACATGGCCATGACGCCAGAGCATTACACAAAATGACAGGCGTTTCTTTTAGTCATCTGAGAGGATACTGACTTTGAGTTGACTTTGGCTGATAGATGGAGCAGAGATATGATGGGAATGTGAGATGTAAGTCTGTTCGAGGGCACCCGATCCATTCTGACCCCAGCCATTCGGTGGAAACATCAGAATTGCTCAAATAGTATTAACATCAAGCTTGGACTACTGCACTGACCAGTATTTTATGAGCTGCACTCTGGAATTTTATGTTTAAAAAAATGGTCACACCCAAAAGCAGGAATTTGACGGTGACTCGCCATGACCTGATGAAGGAAGTAAAATGCTCAGGAAAGTTTTGCAGTTTGATTCGCCATAAAAAGTTTCCACATCTGCTTCATACTGATCCTAAATTTCTGAACCGAAAACATTCCCTCTCACACAGCATCAATTTATCCGTGTTTAAACAAAGTTATCGATGCTGCAGCCGAAGACGTGGAGGGTAAACACACTCTGTTACCAAGCAACCAAATTTATCTTTCGGCAGCAATGGGAGCGCAGAAGAGGAAAAGTTCTTATCTGTCCTCTGGCTGACGGGTGAGTCGTCTGCTTATTCATGGAGCGAGTCAAACAAGAAAGTGTAGCGCGTTAATGAAAAAGTCCCTCGCTCTAAAACACACACGAAGAAGGACCCTATTATCTCCTGCATCCATTAAGCACATTAAGCTCAGCGCACTTGTCACACAGTCAATGTGTAATGAATTTCCCGGCTGAGAAATGGAGGCAATGAAGGTGAGAAGACCGCAATGTAATGAAAGCAGGAATCTATGCGCTATATATCCCCCTGTCCGGTGGCGTACTCCCGCTACTCTGTATCATTTTTATGGCGTGATCCTTCTTGGATGCCACTGCCGGGCTTCGGGGCTGCGCTTGAGCTCGGGGATTACGTGGCTTCTCTCTTCTTCTCACCTCTGTCGCCAGAATTTCACAGAGCCGTTCTTCTCTCACCATCTTTGAATGTGTTCTCTCATTCTGCGCGTGTAATCCATTCATCCTTTTTCTGTCACATTCTCTCAGGACCCCGGCGCCGCGAGTAGAGGGGAGAATGAGGAGTCTTCTCTTTACTCAGAGAAGCCAACACTGCAGCCTCAAAGAGAGATGCCATGAAAAATTGTCTCAGCCTCTGTCTCTCCCACATAAAAGTTTAGATCCCAACTTTTATTGACACAATAAAATGAACCTTTGCCTTGCTGGTTCGAGGCGTTCCAGGTCCGCAGTGATCTGGTTCAATCCCCTTCAGCTCATGCTATTGCCTCACTGGAGCCACAGTCATGTGCAGCTAAATTAATACCTATAAGCAGCAAACGCTGTCCTCAGGTCAGATTCGGGCAGTGGTTACACAGCGACGGCACCACTGAATTGTTCACATAAATAGCACAGCATCAGACAAAAAACGTGGCGCATCAGTGTGTTGGACATGAGGGGACTTTAACCAGGTGGCGTGTTTGCAGATCCTAGGATGGTATGGGAAGGTACCGCCTTCCTCGCTTCTGATTGGCTGAGTTATTTTGTGGCAGAACTGAGTTATTCTGCTCAGCTACGTACCTCAGTTGTTCAGTTCCAGTTGAGATGACAGTTCGGTTATTTACCTCAGGCGCTAAAGGCCTGACATAGCCAATCAGAGGAGGGCTATTCCAGCCAGCCAGGTGCTACCTTCACCTACCATCCAAACTTCGCGGCCTGGATGGTCCAAGTCCGATTCACCTCCCACTGTGTCACATCACACCTCTTCATTTTGTAGATTTCACCACCAGCCTCTTGGGACAGACTGCAGTTCACGGTCAACGTTGGTTCCGTTCCGTTGGTTGGTTGTGCTGCATCCAAAACAACCCAGAGAAGATTCTGTGTCTGAAATGTGGCCTCGTTCCCCTGGAGTTGATCGTACCAGGTTTCCCAGACTTGTATGCAAATTTGGAACAGTCATTAACTAGCATAGCGCCTCTTCTGAAATGTGCACACAACCGAATCTTGAACAGTCTTGAGGGACTCTCCTTACATAGACCCACACTCATGTTTTTATTTTATTTTATTTTATTTTATTGCCAAAGCACTTTCCTTGTTGGTGGGGTCCTCACCAACATTGGCAATAGCGCTGATTTTGATGCTCCGTGAGGGGCAACAACGCAGCCATGCTGATATCAGCTGCAGAACAACTGTAATGATGTGTAATGACATCATTACCAAAAACAGGTTTTAAAAAGCAGGGTGAAGTGATTCAAGATGAAAAATAAAGTCAGCAAAGCACTGGTGCAGCGCCATGAACACCCAGGCACTGGCGGAAAAATCCACACGAGCACTGCTGTGCTGCGGTGACCGGTGGTGGAAGGTGTGAGCTCTAGCACAGACCAGAGATCTACACTGTTGTTGTCCAAAGCCACTCTTTAGTGATGACCAGCATCGATGGTATTGCAGTACGCCCTCTGGCAAGATACTAGACTACAGCACTGATGCTTCGTTCATCTTGACCACTGTGTCTCCTCCTCTCTGATCTGGCACCACTCAGTTCATCCAGACTGCTCCAGCTCCCCTGGTCTTCTACTGTACATGAGACCTCTCCTCTGCACCCCTCCAGTATCTGTCTGGAATATGACTCATGGATTGATCAGTAGTATCCGGGACATTGCAAAGGTTTGGTATCAAGTCCCCATCAGGGGCCTCTCAGTGGGACCATCGCACATGATTGGACTTCAATATTTCAGCATGCTCTGCTGCACAGGCAACACAGGCGATCACAAAGAAGAGATATCATGTGTAAATAAACATGACTGGAGATGATGCGCCTGTTTCAGTTGACCGACTTCCCGCTCATTCAAAATTCATTACAAAGTGCATGTTCCTCTCGGGGTGTTATAATTAGCCCGCGTGTGTTCCATTCATGTGCATCAGTCATTTATTCCAGGCTGATTTGTAAGGCCTGCTCCCATCGACTATATTTGAAAGTGTTAACCCTGAGATCTAACACCTTTCTGGAGCGCTGAGAACATGTCGGCAGCTAATAAGCTTCTTCGCGATTATGAAACCAGCTCCGCCGAGACCCATTTGTTGTGATTTATCGAACATGGCCGCCTCACATATGAGTGTCTCATAACAGATGATCCAGCGCTCTGTTGTAACGCATTTTATTGATATTTAAAGTCACAATATGAAGGGAATTCAGATATATGCTTTTGCAGATGTTCCGTTTTTTTTTGGCTCACGCTTCTCCTCCGGGAGCTTCGCAGGTAATAAAATGGTAATTGTCCTTTATGGTTTGTGTGGAGACGAGGTGAAGCCTAAAACCTCAGTGCTTTTCTGTCAGGGGATGTGGCTGATATATGAAGTGTCACCACAACAATCAATTTTCCCAGAGCCCTCAAGCTCTGCAAAGGCTCGGTAAATCTCCTGGCTGCCCCCGTCCTTCAACAAAAGTGTTTAGAGCCCTCAGCATCCTGACGTCCTCTTGTTCATACGGCAACATGAAAAACACACAGGCAGCCAGCAGAAACATGGTTTCTGTTTCAGTAATGCAATACTCTCCATTTGCTCAGTGACTAGTCTGGGTCAACGTGATACTGTTAATCTAGACCTGGTCCAAAGCAAAGAAATTAGATGAAAATTGTGTTGGCAAAGACTTCATTGTACAATTCAAATCAAGATACTTGGATATGAGAGTCTCACTTCTGTTTTTTCCTTTCACAACATTTTGATAACTCACCATGCAGCTCACACTGTCCAAGCCTGTGGTGTGGAAAAAAAAAAAGTGTGATTTTTTTTCAAACTTCCGACTCAACTGAAAATGATATTAAGAGATGAAATATTGACAAGGTTTTAATTATATCATATATCAATTACATCATGATGAATATACATATTCATCATGATGTGTTGCTGTACAGTGTTTAAAACATATTCTGTATGTTCCGCTGCACTTTCACACCTCTACGCATCGTCACACAGCATCACGTCATTCAAATGGGTGTGAACAACTGTGAACAACCATAATGAAGATGGTCCCACTGCAGGAAGCCTCCGCCAGCTCATACGGAGTATGGAGTCTTTCATCGGTAAGCAAGAGGTATGGCTTTTCACTCATGTTCTGGTTCAGTCCATCCTCACTCCCTTGGTGTAGTAGATCGAGGTTGGGAAAGTGGATATTTGCGTACGATACTGACGACAAAGGCAGCCTTCAGCGTTACATGTTGATGCACTGGGTTTTCAATTGAAGCACATGCGCCGAGTTCCACGGCAGCGTGAAATATGAAAAGAGTTCGGAGAGTGGTTTAGTCACATGACTCAGGAGGAGTGCCCTGTAAAGGGTTATAAATTGACATCCAGTGTGATTCCCCCGTGTCCTTCCATTGTCGTCCCTTTCACTGCCTCGTGCTCCGCAACCCATAATCCACAGCCCCATTCAGAACACCATATGGGAAGTAATACGTTTTTTTCTCTACCCCATGTGACCTATGCATATATGTTGGTATCGAATGCAGGAGTCCACTTCCGCCGTGTAACTATATTGTTGTTTGTGAACATCCAGTTAAACATGGGAAGGACTCCCTCCCAATGAAGGATATCCTGGCGAGATGCTCAAGCCACAACAATGGCTTCTCCCGACTCATCAACAACAATCCTTCTGACTGAAGTCTTGTTCTTTCTGTGACTACTCACAGCTTATCACCAAGTTAGGGTTGGTACATGGACAGATCAGGCATCCACTTCAGATCAACGATGGAGTATCCTGAGGCGGTTGTGGTCCACATATGGTTGGATTACGACCACAAGGTGTTCAACAAGCGTCAACACGTCTGACCTGGCAGAAACTTGGATGAACCTTGAAAGAATGTGCTCTACGCTGAAGAGCTGGTCCACATGGTCAACATGAGGTCACTGTCTGAACCTTCACCTGACCGCCCACCACTACTGGATAGACATCAGCAGAGGGGTTCTATTTTGAAGCGGTGGTCGAGGTAAATACTTCTGACTTCCCTCTCCCCTACAAACCTCCTCAATCTCCAGCTCTAATGCCATACATCCAATGCTTTCTCCATTCGTCCCTCACTTGCCAACAAGACTCCATGATATGAATTCATGAACTCCCATATATGCGGGAGGAATTCACCTGCAGCTTTGAGGGGACATGCCACCTATCACCAACCTTTGATGAGCTTATGCTCATCTCAACTGCGTGAAAACTGAAAGACTCATCCTGGCGGGCCAACAGCACCGCGTCAGGGAAAATTAGAGTTGAGAGCTTGGGGTCACAAAACCAAGGACACATTCCCCCCTCACCCTGATTGTGTAGATATTCCTGACAGAACTGGGAATAAAAGCGAGCTAGCAGATTCCAATCTTCACTTCATTTGGGACTCATAAACTCTTACTTGGCATCATTTCAAAGTATCGATTTGGCTTCAGTTTCAAAGTTTACCTCCGGTACCCTGTGACCTTTCAGCCCGCTCTCAAATGCCACTGTCTGCTCTGCAGACTGTACAAATTGTGTTTACCCTGCTGCTTCCAGGAGACAAATAAAACATCAATTTTACAATATAGAGGACACATAACTGGAGATAATGGCAGTGGGAGCTAATGAGGAAATAATGCGACGTTTAGGAGCCACAGTGTCTCCAGGGGCAGGAAGTTCTCGGATGGGTTAACCAAAAACTGTCACTTTGACATCAGAGCCTGCCGCTGACTTCCTGCTTTCTGTCAACGGTAGTTTATGTTGACAATGACCACAAACCATGATGGCTTCCTTTGCCCGACCGTAGACGTGCCTTCAGCCTCACTGACATGGCGAAGCTTTCATTTTTGCGTCGGGGAGCAAGCTTCGTCTGTCCATCTGATTGGAATGTCTGATCCGGATAAATTCTGCTGCCATAACAAGCAGGCGAGGATGTTGGCCGCTGGGACCCTGGAAGACACCCAGCTAATATTTTCCCCTCTATTCCATATGAGTTATAATTTTTCCTTTCTTTGGAATGATGAGTGGAACTATTGTGTGGGACCAGAAACTGTATCAGTGCAGATGAAGTCAATAGACTAAAATAGTGCTCGAAAAATGAAAGTCCAAAACCAAGTCTTTAAAATTGTAGTCTGAATTTCACCACAGCAACGGACACCATAATATGCTGCTAACACTCAGTTAGCATCCAACATCTTTGAGCATTTCAAAAGAAACCATTTGTAGTTTTTTCTCCTTCAAAAGTCGTGTTGCTGAGGCAGCAGTCAATTGGTCATTCAGTTCGATATGCCTGAAGGATTTCAGGGGACATTCTAGCCATCAAATCTATCTTCAACAGTGGCTTTACCCTGAGCCTCTCTAGGAGGAAGAAACCACTTAATCCATCTCTGAAGTTGTTGGTCCCTTCCTGACCATGTATGTCAGACGTCAGATGATCATATCTTTTATTAGAGGATCCTGTAAGACAATCCTGAAATCTGATCAAAAAACGGCAGAGTAGACCATAGCGAATGTTATACATGTTATGATGAAAAACCTTAATGCATGTGTGGAGGGCTGACTGCTCCGGACTGAACTGCAATGTGATACATATCCATAGCCAATCAAAAAGCGGGCTGACTGAGGAATATGGAAATAAAGGGGGAAGGTTTGATATTTATTGATAGGGTGACAATAAAAATGTTTATTAGCGAAGAGTAAGGGTTGAGTGAATTGGAAGGGGTGAGTTCCAATTCCTTCCTTAATCCTCAACCTCATACCTGAAAAATGTGCGTTCTCGCGAGGCACTATGACTTTTCCCAATTCATACTAAGTTAAATTGAGGAAGAAGATTGAGGTACACTGCGACACTGCGAGAGACGGAGCTATCTTTGTCAATGGAGATGTAAAAGACAAAAGACATAAACAAAGCGTTGTTGCTGATCCTGTAAATGCTTCTTGTTCTTTCCCCCTCTTCTTCCTCTTCTTCTTGTAAATTGACACGCGGAACACCACTTTGGCGTAATGCTGCCTCCAACAGGCTAAGGACATACCTGCATTAAAGAGTGTCCCATTTCCGAGGAACAAACTCTTCCTTAAGCCTTGGTTTTGAGGAATGAGGTTGATGTCATGATTCCGCTTTTATTTTGTCCCTTGATTCCAGTTTTGTTTCTCCCTCCTTCCTTCCTGTTTGTGTGGCACACAGCTGGAGCCAATCCTCCCAATCACCTGTGTATAAGAACACCTGGACTCCAGCATCGACTTCTCTCCTTCTTTTGGTCTATTGGATCTCATCATTCGTTCGTGCGTTCTGTGCGCTTGTTTACTTATTTTGATTACTCTTTCTGAAACCCTGGTGCCGGAGTTAGTGTTTTGTTCCTTCCTCTGTTTCCACGTGTTTCCTGGTTTGTTTTGTGATTGGCTATCTCTGTTCATTGTGTTTTTGTTAGACTTAGACTTTTCTCTATTTACAGATTTAAGTTCGTTTGATTCTCCCGGTTCTATGGCGCTTTATGTTGTACCCTTATTCTTGTTTATGGGCATCTCCCAGTTTGGTGACTCTTTGATCTTGGACATTTTGACTTCGCTTTGTTTCACCTGGTTCGGTGACGCCTTCTGTTGTGGTTTTATTGTTGTGAATGATTAAATATTGTACTTTGCTCCACTCCTTTCTCATCACTGCACTTGGGTCCCACTCCACGTCTTGACTCTTAACAGCTGAGGGTTTGAGGTTGAAGAAGGAAAATGGAATTTACCCATTCCCACTCACGTCAATGAGTGGGTAAAAACAACAGACCGCCATCATGAAAAAGTAGGAATTAGAAAATCCTGAAGTGTGTATCTCGCCTGAACGGAAGAGTCCAGACTCCATCACCCACAATGAGGCTAACTACCCACAAAAGCCAGACAGCAGGGTTCTCAAGTCTCATGCCTTGACCATGTAACACAGGCATTGTGACCATTCCACATGCTCACATGTGCGGGTATTTCACATGCATAAAAATGACACTCACCGTGATAAACCACTTTCGTGAAACATTTGAAGTCACTCTGTGTATCACCGGACCTCAACCAACGGTCTCACGTATGTCTGTTATCGCCCTGAGACAGAGCTTGAGAGGCGGCCATCCTCAGCCTGTATTTTTCACTGTGCAACAGAATTATTTCGACCTTTGATGGTGATGAGTGAACACGTTCTAGATGCATAAAAAAGAGTTAGGCATCATTGTTAATATAGAATCGTGATGACTAAGTAAAGAGAAACAAGTCTTACTGACAGCGCCCCTGGTGGCAGAAACCCTCTAACAGTGTGGATGGATGTTTCTGAATTCCTGTTAGCTCATTTTAGGTTTAAAACTTTCAACGTTTGGTTCATATCCCACAGACTGTACCTCGAAATTGCAGGAGCCCTTATGCCTTATATCAGAATCAGCTTCATTGCCAAGGTCAGTGAGGATTGCACCAACTAGGAAAGTGCTTTGCATAGCTCTAGCACTCGCTGGTGCAATCGCTCCAACAAAGAATGATGAAAAGATTAACGTTATTTATTACAGAGTACATTTCTCTGTTACAAAGTCTGGCAGAAACAAACTGAAGATCTGCCCGGCAACAACAAAATCCCCTCGACAAATTGAGATTGTAGCATCGCGTAATGAATCCTGGTGTCTGCGCTGGAGGCGCCTGGGCTTAAATGATGAATTAGCTTAATTAGCCTGTGTTGTTAGAGACGAGCCTCCCCAAAATGAGCGCAAACACTCTGTTTAATGAAAAGCAAAGTTACATTTGTTCCGATGTGTTTTCTTTGAATCAACCTCTGGGTTCGATAGGTGCTTTTCCAGGTCGGTTTCAAATATAATTACCTGGAGAGTTCTCCTCGCACACGCTGAGCCAGTGAAGGACAAACAAAGAGGAAAGTGGCTGAGCTGAGAAGAAGGATTTAAATTTCCTTTTCCAACTGTGGAGTGTTTGAATAGTAGCTGAGGCTCTGCAGCGTGCCTGACCCCCTGCCGAGACCAATATACAAATCATGCATCTGCTGGTGGAAAGATATGAGCCCGTCATGCCAAAATAACACTTGGAAGCACCCGTCATATTTTTATATTTGATCCAGAAGATGAGAACCCAGTCTGAGGCAATTGTTGCAGCAGTAAACTTGGAACGTCTGCACACCCTCTGAAACTCAGTATAGACAAGTCCATGTTGCTTTTTCTTCCAGGGTCCTGCTCAAGACTGCATCACCTCTCACAACTGTGTCATCCCAACCCGCTCTCCCTGCCTTCGTACATCATTATCACTAAACCATGCAGACTTATGTTGCTCTTCATAAGCATGAACATAACACGTAAAGGCTGAAATCATTGTAGAAGTGAGCCTCCATCACACCTTTGAGGCGTGATAGAGATTTCTTGTTGATGTGGGAGAGGTGAGACTTACAGCTGAGCACAGGCATTTTCCTAAATGGGCTTGTGGGAGAATGAGTTTGATTTTAGACATCATTTTGATCTGAAGGAACCAGGAGTGGACTCTTTTTAACGTGAGAATCAAAAGAAAATGAAGTGTCAAACAGGACGGCGAGATTTCAGGAAGGAGTTTTCTTTTCGGACAAGAGACTTGAGGCTGCTCTCAGGGACAGAGAGAGATTTCAGTGAAGAAAAGCTGAATGAAATGTTGCTCCATCCCATTAGAGGCATGATCCAGTCATGCTAGGACAGCAGCAACACCTTGAGATTTTTATTTTTAGGTGAGTAAATCTGGGTGTCATCTGCGTAGCAGAGGAACGTCCAGGTTCTGTCTTTGACTGTGTCCATGTCCAGATTACTGTTTAGCAAGTGAGTTTCTCTGCCAAAGCTCTTTCATTTTCCTGCCTTTATCCAATTCACCACTCCAGTACTTGTCTTGAGTGCTACTAGGCCTAGTCTACATGTTAGCTAACACACAACCATGCTTGATCACTCCACCTTATTCAACCAGGTCTTGACTGTCTGTCGTCTGAACTGTTTGGCAGTTAGGAATTGGTCCCTAACTGTAGGAGAAAGTTTCAAACACATTCCTCACTTCATGTTGACTCTATACTTGCTTGAGGTAAAGAAGATGTTTGAGGTCTTGTTCATGTTTTTCTCATTAGCTGCACAATGTCTGCCTTTTCACGCCTCTATTGATGATTCAACGCCATGAGTTTCCTTCGATATTCAACAATTCTTCTCTCCATTTTCTCCCACACCAAACCCTCTTGTCTGCTATTCTGGATCTTTGAAGACTTCAACTGGTGTTTTTTACTGCTAAAGTGAGGAGTGTGGGGGGGAACTAGTTGTGCACTTCCACCCAGTAGCAAACCAAATGTGTGAAGTGTGTGAACTGAAGGCTTGGGAGTCAAATCTGATGCGTCAGGTCAATTTTTCTAACCATGGAGGTGGTTTTGTTTCACATCCTTCATTTAAAAAATATCACTTTTCTTGCATTCAAGGCTAAGAAAGGTCAAAGAGCATTTGATTGGTCAAACTTTGTCTGGTAGAACTGGGACACGAACAAGAATTACAATCACCAGTTCCTGTAACCAACTACTCACAAATGTTTAATAGAATTAGCTTGATACGTGTGTTTTGGTGGTTTATTTTTGGAAGCAACAGGCTGATATATACTGAACCTGCATTGAATCTGAAAGGAGCTTTAAATTCCCCGAAGGAAACATGTCGACGCACACCCAGCTCATCAGCATGCGGCTCCATCTCAGCTGAGAGCCTGATAACAAGTTTCCATTCACAGGTTTGTGAGCCGACTGGCAGCGAGGAAGGACAGCGCCTCGGAATATTGCCTGTCAAACTGCAGGAATCCAGCCGGCTCTGTCCCACATTGTTCCCTGACCGATGTTTTCGCTCTGCTTTTGTGCGTTCGTGTCCTCAAACCTGGTGACTCTGACTCACTGGGATCCTGATTGGAGAAATATGTGACCTCGTTCCTGAGTTGCTCTGGTTACTTTGATGCAGCGGAACCTCACATGCTGTGAGACTTATCGCCATGATAAGGCACTTGGTGGTCCGTTTTGTGTTCTCTTCAGAGTCAAACACAGACCTCAGGAGTATTTACAGAGAACAGATAGGTAGAGGAAACTTCACAAATGTTTAATGTAATCTGGTCTAGGAGCGTGCACTATAATGACACCTATTTACCCTCTGTGGGGAGGCAAGACACCATGACAGCTGTTGTAACCATTGTGAATACTATTGCCCCGACGGCCACACTGTGCAGAGTAGGTCCTCAATATTCAGGGTAAATTGCCCTTGCTGCCTGGCTCTGCATAGCCGGAGGTAGATCCCTCAGACTACACAGTCCATATTAAACTTGGCTTCCGGCCACCGTTATCTCAGGTTTGTTAGTTGAGGTGCGTGCAGGGATGTTTGGAGCCTCACAAGTCTCTGTGGAACACTAAGCCACCTCAGGTCTGTCCCAGTGATTGAGAGGGTATTGTAATGCCCACCACGAGCCAAGGCACAACTGTGTTTCCTGCTCACGTAAGGCATGATTTGGGAAATAGTCTGGTGCCCCATTAATAAGGCTAGCAAGAGCACATGGGTCTCTGGCTGCTTGTGCGAAGCACCAAGATTAGCCTAAGCAGGTAGTGACCCAGGGGGACCCCCAGAAGCAAGGCATAAACCCGCCTGCCATGAAGCTCAGTTGTTAGCTAGTCTCGGTTTCTGGAGCCGTGTGGGAGCGGAATACATTTTCAGAAACCCATTTGCATTTGAGTCTGCCACTTGCAATCAGAGAATAAGTTGAAAACAGCAACCTCAGTCAAACATCCTTGTTTCCAGACCTCGTGTCCCCTCGCAGACCTGATTTGCACCCAACCCAGCATGTTCCTAGTTCGCACTGTTCCATCTGCTCTTGTCTCATGTTTGTTGCCGCTTCCTGTGAGACTGGTCTGTTTCTAACTAAACACGCACGAGTGTCCGAATCTGCTGCGAGTTGTTTGGTGCTATTAAACACAGCGAAGTATTGTAGATCAGCTTCTTCTCATTAGGCTCTTGATCTTTTCCAGCTTGGTCTGTTTACCGAAACAATCCCGCACCGGACTTCTTTTCTCCTCGACTGACTTGGAAACCTAAACCGTGTTTTCCAGTGTGACATCGGAGAACACGAGGACTCAATGCCAGTCAAGGTGAAACCCAACGCTCGACACATCCGATCTCACAGACTCCTTAGCAAGAACAAGCAGGGAATATAATCCCAGAGTCACCGCAGCCACAACGTCCCGATAATGAGCTCAACAGCGAGTGCGGCCCTACAGGCCACGTCACATTAAACTTTTATCTCCTTCTCATAGTTTCCACTTGAGAGTTTTAAAGACAGATCTACTCTTACAGGTACAGGACGATCAATTATTGACGCTGGTTTGCGCCGCTGCTCCGTTAAGAATTGATTCGTTTGGCAGCGGGAGAAGAGCACTCAATGGGAAAAGAAAGAAACTTGTCCGACCCGAGCTGACCCAGATGCGTTAGTTTGATGAATAACGCTGACACGCACAAACATTGGGGGTCATCCATCAGATTCTGCTGGAAGATAGAAAAGCAGCCCATCAAATATTAAACGCCCACCGATGCTCCCCGTGCAGCGCCCTGACACATACAGAGCGGTGAATTATTGAAACTCTTCGCCGACTACACTTTTAAAACAGACACCCACAACAACAGACGGGCACGTCGGGTAACCAGCGCAGACTCTGCTGTAAACCCGCCGACCCTGTCGACCGGCCCCTGGCTCTCTGATACAGTGGATGATTCATTAATGTGAGTCACGGTGTTTTGTGCGTCATTCTTCAATACAGATGCCTTTTGTGGCCGGCAAATTAAATGGATTTAAACGGATTCAAACAAAGAATTACATGCTTCAATGAAAATATGAACCCTACTTTTTCATCATTTTAATCAAGAACATGGACGACTTTACCAGAGTCTGGAAAGTCTGTGTTTTTTAAGTATCATTTCTTAAACTACAATACTAGTTCCAGCCTGTTTCAGAGGCTTACACTTTTATACAGAATGTAGACTACGTAACTATGAGATTTTGCAATATTTTTTTTTGCAATATTCAATTTATTTATTTTTCAAAGTACTCATAAAGAACTTTAATAGGTGATTCTAGATCAGATACGCTGCAGAGACCTAGGGGACAGTCCACAAAAAATTATCATTATTTCACAAGTGTGTGATTATAGCCCTTTGTGTCACACAGTAGCTTGGAATAACTTCTAGAGGCCTGCAAAAAGTTATGTTTTACACCTTTGGGCCGCGAGGGCCGCAAGACGCTCAGTTTTAATACTGTACATGAGCCACGTACGGTGGCAGTAGTGTGTCACTGAATTGACTTGACAGCTGCAGATCTGTGATAGTTACCAACTATGGAGAAGGTCTTGAAAAGAAAAAATGATGAAGAAAGTGATGCTTGATGTTGAAGCAGTTTTGAAATGGTGATTCTTTTATTTACATTTCACTTATATCTTCATTGGCGTTTAAATAAAATGTTTATTTTATTATATTTAAATATTTATTCAGAATTTTATTCAGTTTTTCAAATTTTCTCAACAGCTTGCATGAAAGGTATTTTTTCCTTTTTTCTTGAGCAAATTTGATGAATATGACTTGCACCTGGTTTTGCTGCCGCTTGGACTTTTCAATGACAAATATCTTTGCAATGATCACATGGTTTCATGTCATTTCACAAGGTTTTGGTTTGTTTACATGTAAGTAGATTTAATGTGGTTATTGATCACAAATGAAATGAAGCCCAGGGTCTGCCAAAACGCTTACATGTTCTAGCGCTAACAAAGACACAGTTTCATTGAGCGGCACCACTGACTCACATGCTTACAGGAGCCATTACAGCGTGGTAATAACAAATGTAACTGAATGTAATGTGACGTTACTATTTCAAAACCAGTTAGTAGAGAGGGGTTCCTACTGTGCATTACTTTTTTGTTATTTTCTGGAAGCTAAATATTTACATTTGCTGTCTTCTACTGCGTCTTGGGCGTTAGCCAATAAAGGTACCCACATGCTGCCATTGGCCTGATGTGAACAACAGAGGAGTGAGGAGAGAGATGTGTGTTTTTAGCTGAAAATACACCCGCTACTTTGAATTGGTGTTAGTTACAGATGACAGTATTAACCCTCCAGGGTGCAGAAATAACAGAATAAAGAAAGTGAAAAGGGTGTAGAAACTATATAGCAGCGTTACTAGGTGAGAAATTCTCTAAAGTCGGAAATGAATTGATCTGCCAACACTAGTGGGTGTGCGATGCAATTGTCACTCCAGCAATCACTTCTGCCGAAGATACTGCCTCCAGGTGGCCCACAGGAGACATGACACACTGAGGCTTTGTACACCAGTGTCTGGACAACTGTGTGGCACCCCAAATTTAGAAAACTTGAGTTTATACAGTCTCATAGCTTCTACCTTCCTTCAGCATGTCCAGAAGTTTAACTTTTTCCCGCAATACTTCGCATCATCCTCTTCTTTTGTGGAGCATCCTCCAGTGCCTCAGCCAGTGCAAAGCATTTTAACGACATTGTGGGGTTAGTCGTGGAGAAGATATGTATTTGTGGACGTCTCTTAAAGTGACACTTTGTGTTTTCATAAGGTTCATATTTGTGGCTTTCATACTCAGAGGACATTTTTTCCATACCTTTTCCAGTGTGAGTTTAGGTCCAAAATGTTAATGCAGAAGGTCAAATTCTACATTCACACTGCTGAGATGGTTCTGAAAAACATGACCCCATACATGGCCAGGTAAACAGTCTTTAAGATATAAAAGTATTTAAGCTTAGATGTAACAGGAAAGGTCAGTGCCGCCTCCTTCACAACCGCCTCCCAGTGGCCCAAATGGTCACCCAGCAGGAAGCTAACTAGTAGATGACAGTCTGTCCCAGCGGGTGACAGCAGGGGTGTTAATGTGACGAAGTGGCGGGGGTGTGACGCAGCCAGTCGCCGTCTCCTCTCGATCCAGAGGGAGAAAATAATTTAATATACCAACCCGACAATCTGTCCAATCATATTGCATCACCTTGAGGCCCCTTACGCAATGACATGTAGCGTCCCCGGTGAGAAAACAACACCTCGGTGTGTTTCTCTTCTCACATGTTAATTCTGATGAATGAGCCATATGGCCGGAGGTCTGTCGAGTCAGTGGAGGCCATTGGAACGAGTCGAGGAAGTGACTGCCACTCACGCCAAACGGTCCAACAGGGGAATAAGAGGTTTGACTTTGCAGGACGTCCCCAGGCCCCATTCGCAACTCACATCAGTGGTTATGACTGATGGCACAGAAGCTACATGACGCTAGTGCTAGTGATATAGAGAGATACATGAGAGGAGCAGAGTGCTCATGTTAGTGAGTTTGCTGCTTTTTATGACCAATGAAATAGACATTTTGGGTACAAAAACTGATGAACTGAAACATTGATTTATGCACGTCTCAGTCAGTTATTCTAGATTGACCTTGCTGTCGCTGTTGGTTCATGTTGTGTGGCTTCCAACTGCTGCTCCGTTGGTTCCTCAGTTTGGGAAGCATCCGTCCAAATCTTCTGAGCCCCCAGGCAGCAGTAACTTTTTCCTATAGCCTGATAGTGTTTAAAAATACAGTGGTACCTCGGTTCTCGACCACAACCCATTCCAGACAGCCGTTCGAGAAGCGCTTTGTTCGAAATCTGAATCGACTTTTCCCATTACAGTGAATGGAAAAAGAAATAATGCGTTCCAAGTCTTAAAATAGGCTTTTGTAGGAGTGAATGTAGAGTGTCTGCTGCAGGTGCGCTGTTCCTCTATGTGTGTGGCCGCTGCATGTGGGAGGGGTTGCCGAGTGAGTGACGTCTCTCCAGAAGTGAAGAGGTGCCCGGTGCGTGTCCAGCTCTGAATGTGCGCTTCTGTGCAGTTTGGCTGTGACAAAGTCATAAACCAAGTAACGCTCTGTCCGAGACTTGCCTCATCCCAAGGTTTTACACCTCAATATGAAAGAAAAACGGCCAGTAAATGTAGCTAACGGGACACGTCTACATACAGAGGCTGCGTTATACACAATAACAAAGCACGTCGTGGATCAGCTGATCACTCCGCGTACGTTAAGGTTTTTGTGGCTTTTTTCGGGGGCGTTCGAGTTCTGGATTTTCGTTCGAAATCCGAAGCAAAAAAATCTCGAAATTTTTGTTCGAATTCTGGGACGTTCGAAAACTGAGGAACCACTGTAATTAGAGAAATAGATCACAGCTTTATATTTTACTCAGAAACTTGACAGGTCACTTTCTTAGTAAAGAGAAAACAGCAAACGATGTGTTGTCTTGTTAACTGACCTCTAAAAGCAGAAAATGAGTGAGAAAAATAGCTGCAAGCAAAGCTCTAGGAAGGATGTCGCATTCACCTGCAGCAAACTGTCGCCGTTCCTTCACGAGTTCACAGGTTGATAAGCATCTTTCCATGGATCGAATCTTAAATAGGCATCACTTCGCCTCCATCAGCACTGATTGATCTGTTCCGTTTATTCAAGCTCACATTTGAAACAATAAACGACACAGTCAATCATTTCAGGAGCAAACAAGGCCGCTCGAGCTGTGACTCATTCTTATCTCATTATTTCTCCACAACAGAAGCCTTCTCAGCGGCGGGTAAACAAGGAATCATTTCCTCTGAAATAGGAAAAACCAGCGTGCAATGAGCGCTGTTATTGTTACATACGCTGTGAAATTGTGTTTCTCTGGATTCATGCCGGCTGAGAAAGGGGCTTTGAAATGCAGTGGAAATTCCATTACGGAAAAAAAACACAAATAATGTTGGCTTGAAGGCAAATTTAAACACCTTCACATGACTCTCAGAAGCCTTGTTAGCGTTTTAGTGTGGAAATATAACAGCAGGAGAAGGCGTCGACCACACTCATGAATATGAACGTCAAAACCGGAATAACCACTTGAATACAAACTTGTATTTATGAGGGTGTTGTGGTCCAAAATATGTGATTTGAAGATGTTTTAAACGGTTAATGAATGAAGAAAAAGGAATTTAGATGGACAGAATGAAATCTGAATTTGATATTGCCTATTGCCTCTCAAGTCCCTGATGCATTGGGAATAAATGAAGAGACAAAAAAAATAAATAAATAAAAAAAAAAAAATATATATATATATATATATATATATATATATATATATATATATTATGATTTTGTTTTTAATTCATGACAAGGTGAAATTGTACTTAAAGTACAAAACATGAAAGTCAGTAGAAATAAATGCCTTTTAAAATTAAACCAATAAAACAAAAACAAAAAGTGTAATACACATCTTATCATTTATAAAGTAAATTATAAAATATAAAAATACTGGAAATACATTTTCCAAAGACAGAAAAATAAATGATAAAAAAGTTTTAAAAATTAAATAATTAAGGGAATATTTTTTGTCTAGATTTATACAGACATATAAAAATATATTTTTTTTACTATACAATATGAATTCTCTTTGAAAATACAAAACAAAATAAATATAGATTAATGGATTACCAAATAATCTGGGAACATCATATGAGGAGGCACATAGATTCAAATGTAAAAACCTGATTTCACTCTGTGTCGCAAAAAAATGTAATAGAACAAAAACAACTGAAATGATTAACATAAAGATATTTTATCCGTAAAGACTAGGACATAATCTAAAAAGGAAGCATATAAAAATGAGTTGCTATGTCAGTCATGTTGGATGAAAACACTTTCACCTGAATACGTTCAGATTTCATAGTAAGTAAATACAGCCCAGAGGGGGCAGGGGGTGTCTGGGTGAGGTATCCTGACAGCTTTAACAAGTGGGGTTAAACTGTGACCTCTGACCTCTGCTGCACCAGCTGATCTGCATCTAAAACTGCTGGAAATTCCATCTTTGGCAAAAAACAGCTCGAGGCCTGCTGGCAGGTGGACCTTGGCGCTCCGCTGGGCCGATAAACACTTGCGGTATTTGAGTCGTGGCACATTCCAGAGTGGTGTACCTGCATTCCTGAGACATGACCGTGAGCCTTTATGATCACACACTTGTGTCAGCCGCCAGCTTGAGCCCTTTTGCAGCTTGTGAGTCCGGACTCCTCCGGACCAAACACACAAGTGTCCTGGAGATCTGTGAAACAGCGAGGACCTCGATTGCTCAACTGACTCTGACTCATGCAGACAGGGAAGTGAGTGAGGCAGAGCCAAGTCCCAGTCATTTATTATGCACGGTTTGTCATGTAAATATTTCAATTCATAGACAGTTTTGAGCAGACAGACACACTGGTGTGTTCAGTAGAGATCCATGACCATGAAAATGAAAACACGCAAATCGGAACATTAGTTGCTCTTTGATGTAGGAATCTGCTCATCGCTTCAAGGTAGACTTTGAAGACTGTGGAGGCTCTTGAGTTGAGCGTGATTTTGTTGCTCCAGTTAAGTATTTTTAGTATCCCACATGAGACTGAGGGATTCCTTTATTTGGGGAGAACCATTTGTCATCAGAAGCCAGATATGTAGTAGCTTCTTCCTGTTGAAAAGTCTCTCCAGAGTGGGGACCCAAGAATTTGGTAAGGTCTGGATTCAAGGCGTCAGCAAAGCGCCTGTAAAGAGCAGAAATGAACTGTTCTGCTGGTGGTTTGTGGCCCAACAACCACCACGATTGGTGGTGATGGTGGTTGGTCCTGTGCCTGGGGCTTCATGGGGATCAAGCCTCATCTTTAAAGAGAATGAGCAATGGAATGTGAGGCCAAAAAAAGGCTCATTGGTGCTTCCTTCATTTGTGAAATTGTACTCGTCCAATTTGAAATTATGTTACTGTCACTGATCACATGCTTCCATGCATTCTGCGCGTTGGCATCGATGTTCACCAGTATATCCACAAGGGGCAGCAGCTCAGAGTCAAAAGTTCATGTCAATAACAAACTCCAAAACTGGCAACTGTGGAAGAAGTATAGATAATGTCCGTCTTGCAAATAAGAGGCAGCGTTGTAGGAGGTGCTGGTTGGTGGACCGTTTAATATACCGCCACTAGAGTATGGAGAATTTCCTCCAGTGTTATGTCTTCCTCATGTCTCAGAAGAGTTAAGTATGGGGTAGTCACAGCAACACTGCCCTCCATGGTTTTCAGTGGTACTGCTCCTTTTGGCCCGGGTAAATCCAGAGGAAATGTAGGCACAAGGCTCCATCCGGGTCCGTATGTAACTGAACATAAATGGGCCTTAATGGTTAGCATCACTAGCAATGTGCAGGGCCAACAACAACAACAAAAAGGCTCATCGCTGCACATCTATGAAAGTTGACTGTGGTAGGTGATGGTGGAAGGACATCACATTTACAGTCCCTTAGAGCCTTCAATCAACACTATCCATCACTTAAGAAACAACGCAAGGCAAGGTCTTCACTGTTACCATTTGGGTCTGGCACAGTTGGAACAAGCTCGCCTCTCCACTCTGAGGCATCGATCCATTTGTGCCTGTGCAGGTTCACCGCCTCAGAGACTGTCCGAGGTCAGTGCTCGATATTCCCATCCCTGTCTCCTCGGGGAGAAAACGTTTTCAACCCACAGAGAGATTTTCCATCGTCGTGAAATATCCTGGAGCTGCATGTTGTTGTGTTTTCATCTCCAGGTTGTAGAGAGAGTTAGTGTCAATATACTGCTGAGCTGCCTCTCCACCAGAATGCCCAGTGGCTCTCAGCCACTCTCTGTGGAACGACTCTGGGGTGACCTACAAATCACTAGCTGTTTTTTTTTTTTGGTTTTTTTAAGCTTCAGGACCTAAACACTCCACAGAGATGTGGATGGATGAAGCTGCACATTTGGACATCAGTTTGTCAATAGCACAAAAAATCACCATGATGGTTATATTCAAGTTTTTATATAACCTCATTTAAAAAGCTCTTTCAATGTCTTGAAAATATTTGTAAAAGAATTTCAATTTCATAAGAATCAAACTCTCTGCTTTTGTTGATTCCTCCATGTTTGTTGTTGTTGTTATCATCCTAGCTGCCATGTGTCTTGTGCATCAGTGGGATCAGTGGACCAGGAACTCCTGCACTGACAAAGGTTCCCTGTTGTCTGGAGAGCAAACTGTTAAATTAAATTAAATTACATTACATTTTTCATTGTAATTAATTAATCGTAATAACTCATTAAAGTCCCACCACTAATATACCACTAATATATATATATCTATATACATATATATATTTATATATATGACATTCAGAAATTGTGGACTCCAATCTTTCCTCCTCTTTAAAACTAGTTACGGTTCTTTTTTTTTATCTTCATCCTTGATTCTGTTTGTCCCACAATCTAGAAGTTCAGCCTTGTTTTCCTGAATGGTGCTCCCGACTTAACAGCATCAGGCACTTGTTGAATAAAGATTTTCCCAGGGCTTAAGACCAAGTTTGTCCAGTCAGCAAAACGGCAAGTTGTCGCCTTGACAACTAAGCAGACTCCATCTGTCGATGAAGCTTGTCAGGGAAAGAACATTGGACCTCTGCTGGGACCAAGTCTGTTGTCATAGAGGTCCCCCATGACCAGTCTTTTTCTGCTGGATGTCTTTAACCAAAGAATCAAAAACATTTTCTGCTTTAAATATTTTATATTGTATCTTCAGACAATTCCTCTGAGAGGAAGTAGATCTGAGTTATTCTGTCTGTCTGCTGCTGAGAGTCAAAAAGCTGTACCACAGCACTGGGATGAATATTACGTTGTTTTATATCTACAATGATGTCTGTGTCCATGAGGTGGCGTTTTCCATATAGACATCATTTCACCAATCGACCTTGTCAATCCCTGGCTTGCTGCATTCTCCAGTAAGAGGCTGAGTGGCGGACTCACTGAAGACTAGTTCTGTGACTCTCAGTCACAGTTAAAGGGAATTTTCTATGATTTTGACAAAGCGTAATAATGCTTTGCCCCAGGTTCCATTGGTGGTTTGCCTAGGGATTTTTTCAAAGAATGAAGGCTTGAAAAAGGTCCAAACTCCACAGGTTCACAACAACTCATGAGTCATGAATCTTTTTTCGACTGATTCTTTCAGGTCCGACTCTCTTTCAGGTCATCTCAAAAAATGTTAAGTGCTGTAACTCAAAATTTCAGTCAGACCAAAAACAGTGAATCACTAGTGGGGGTCTTGTTGTAGAGAATGGCTACACAAAAATATGAATTTCAGATTCGTAAAACTCTTCAAATGCAGTTACTCTAGTCACCATGTGAACTAAAGCTACTTTAATGTATTAGAAGTCGCCATTAAGAGTCCCAAAAACTTGGATAAGAATTGGACTGAAGGACTCACAAAAGGCTCAGTTCATTTAACACCGACAGTTAACTCACTATGGCAGACAAGAACAAGACTGACTGAATCACTGAATCCCACAGGGTCGCCATGTTTCCAAGTGGCTCCTTATATCAGCGGGGCGTAATGTGTCCAGTCATTCAGACCTAAGCTACAGATTGAATCTTAGACAGACAGGTGAGAAGGCACAAATCGGCAACTACACAAACCAACACTTCCGTCCAGAGGTTGCAGAGTTCCATCCAGATGGTGAATTCCCATCAGCAGTCAGCAGGAGTGGATGTTTTGCAGCGTTGGGGAACAAACGCGTCTCCAGCTGATTAGTCATGAGGGAGCGGAGAGTTTGCGTGTCCTCCCTGCATGTGATCTGATAGATGGAGACTTTCTGCTGCTGCTGCTGCTGCTCACACTCCAGTCAAGAGTTGAAAGTTGAAAAGTGGGTCAGTGTCCAGGCAGCCGTAAATTCAGCAAGACAGAAGTTTTTCTTTTCCTCGTTTTGTAGCTAGACGTTTGTTCTATTGAAAGATAAATCATAAATACATTCACAGATGTCTTTCATCTTCTGCTCTAAAACATCAAAAACATCCATCCACCCATTTCTTTGACATGTCCAAGGTCTACTGTCAGAGTAAAGGGGTTGAGACTTCCCTCCCCAGAACCGTCCTACCGCTCTTCCACTTGAATACACAGTTGCTCCAAGGCCATCCTGACAAACACTACCGCAACTGAAGCAGCGGTGGTTCTACTCATGGTCTCTCCTGGATGACTGAGTTCCTCTGTCAATCTTCCAGCCCCTAAAAGGTTAGTGAGCACAGTAGAAATCTACCGGTCACCGGAGAGTTTTGTCTTTTGGCTCAGCTCTGTCTTCACTTCGTCCTTCCTCACCCAAGAAGATTCAGGTTTTTATCATCAAGATGTGGCCCCTATTCATGTAGAGTGACATGCCCTCACGTCACAGGCTCTCAGGTTCATGCAGAGTTTGAGTCAAACGTGTGTGTGAAGAGAAAAGCCATCGAATGTGATGCCGTCAGCAACTGCTCCTGCCTTGTCCTCATATCCCTGAAAATGAACGGCTGGCTCTCACCTTCCGCTCCTCTAGATTTCAGACTGTCTCATGATCAAGAAAATCTTTTTATCTCACTAGTCCCAGCGATCTCTTGGCTGGGATTAAATCGCTCAAGAGGCCGGGAAGTGATGAGAAACAGCGCTTCGGGAGAACTGTGACAAATCATGCATCGAGATGTCTTCACATGGAAACAAGAAAAAGACGCTCCAAGTGGCAGCACATTAAGACTTCAGTCCGATCAGCACCTGACAGCTTAGCTTGCGTTATCACTGTTTATAGCCACACTTTCCTTGGATCAGCAAAATAATACAATAATTACAACATTCCCTTTGTAAGACGCTGCATTCTCAATGATAAGAGTCATGAAAACTACCAATAAGCACATGAACCGCTGCTGCCCGGTCAGCCAGTGACTTATTTTTAAGACTTGTGGGTGATAGTGGCGATGATTCGAAGAGACCAGTTAATTCAAGTTTTATGTGCGAAGCAGGAAAGTTGATAAAAGCAAGAGCGAAACTGTGCAGGAGTCTATTCTGTTGGATTATTTTGCTCAGTTTTTGCATCGCTGCACCTAAAAATTGATAGGATTCTTGGAAGCAGTAAGTCATTCTTGTGCCAAAAATGTAAAACTAGCTGCTGAAGTAAAGAGGATCAGAGCTTTTTCTGGATGGATACTGAGGGGTTCTCAGGCCAACAGGCAGACATCATCTCTTGCTTGTTGCCCCACAGCCTCCTTCCAGTTGAGCACCTCACAAGGGAGGCGTCCAGGAGACGCACACAAGACCCTTGAGCAACCTCAGCTGGCTCCAGATTAGCTTAGCATTTTCAAAAAGCATATTGTAGCATGTTAGCCTAGCGCTAGCGATTCTCCTACAGTTGTGTTTTGTTTTGTTTGAGGGTCGGCGCAGCCCTGCCCCCTCCTTTGAGTGTGATCTTGTCCCTGTCATGTCTTTCATTCCACATTTTCCGTCACTCTATTTCGATAGTGTTAGAAAGCTACTCGGGAACCACGTCTCTCTCATGCCGATTCGCAACTTTCACTGACTCCGGTTACATGACGGGTTAAGTTTGGACTTTTAAAATGCAAGTCAACAGCTTTGTCCAACTACTGGAGAGAAATTCGAATGTCTCTTAGTCGGACAACCTGTCCTGGATAATGCGCTTAATAGCTGGGCGAAGCCGAGTAGCTCGACTATGTCCGGGCTGGGTGATGCTTCATGAACGAGCTTCAGCTACACAGCGGAAGTAAACAAACTCCTAGACAAATCACGGTCCAATGATGTCTAATAACCTTGTTAATAATCGAGAAGTCGAGTGCATAACTTGATGCTGAGTGTGTGTGTCGCTCGGTCTAAGCCGATGTCTGCGGTGAACACATGACAAACCTGATATCACTACAAAATCTGTTTCGGTTTGTTATGCTACTGGGCTACACAGCACAATGCTAAGCTTCCCATTCCACCTCCTTTGTTTGTTGCTTGAGCATTACAATGCCCCCTACAGGCCTGGCATGTGTACCACACCATTTTCGGTTGTTTTCAGTGGATTCTTGTGAGCACCTGAAACGGGCTTACTTTTATGGGGCACTTTTTTTAAACCAGCATGTGGCGTGTGGAGAATATTTTACCATGACGTCAATGTAAAGGTCATGTTGTCATCTGTCACATTTAAATAAAAGATAAATAAAATTTATTAAGAAGAAACCTGAGGCCACCTTTCACTCAGAAAGTGCTTTAAGTTCTAGACAAAATCCATGTTGAAGCAGAAAACAAAGTTCTCTGTACCACTGTCGAATAAATATGAACTTCACGTGATTCGGAACTCCACATCTGTGGAGATATGGCTCTATATTATTTCCACTTGATGACAAACCTGCTCTCTATTCATGAAAACTGTACCCAGATGTTAATAATAAAACAAAGATCAGAGACGGCGGATGCACCGAACATCCCCGCCAGGTTATTACTCTGCGTCCATTTCTCATCCGGTCCCAGCTTTCTGCTCGCTGCCTGACCCATTTCCATCACTGCCTGGGGAATCCACAGAGAGAATAGCGTCAGAGACTCTGTCAAAGAGCAAAGTCATTTTTACACAGTAATTGAAATTGTCATTTCCCGCCCGCCGTGCTGAGGGAGGTGAGGCAATCTGGGAATAGGCGTTCACCCAGATATTGTTTTTGGAAGATGGAGGCAGAACAAACCTGGCTTTG
Organism: Synchiropus splendidus; assembly: GCF_027744825.2. Lineage (NCBI taxonomy): Eukaryota > Metazoa > Chordata > Actinopteri > Syngnathiformes > Callionymidae > Synchiropus > Synchiropus splendidus. The sequence continues at coordinate 49,050,013 of NC_071334.1, read as the reverse complement.
TCTCTTATCACGTGGGACATCGTCTTGTTTGCAGGGTCTCGGTATGATGGCTCGTCTCACCTATAATGAAAAATGTACCTGAAATAGCCCTTAGGTTGAAACCTCCTTAATATCTAAACCCGTGGTCTTATTTCAATCCTCTTACATCTTATTTAAAGACGCTGAAAGCAGCTGGCTATTTTGGCAAGTTGTTTATATTAGGATGTTGAGGTCACATTGGGCAGAATGTCATGGAAAAATTGGTGAGTCTGAAAAATGTTTTCAACCAAATTCAAGTACTTGCCTCACAGGTGTATCATAATCTGTATCATCATACATTCTGAACTGGGAAAAGTTAGAAAACTCACAAATCTATTGTGTGGTTTGGCATTTTTAGTTTACATTTTTAACTCAAGAATCTTTATGGGTCATTGCCAAGATGTATGTTTACCAACTCATAAGTCAGAGTTACAAGAGTACTGAGATACAAGTTCTTAAATGAGTGAAGTTTGGAGTCAAAGTTAGAGAGAGGAGACAGTTTGTGGAGAAGAGAGAGTGCTGGACCAAGTAGGAGATGAACAAGAGAAAGACAACCAGTGGTTCATGATCAGGAAGAGGAGCTGTGTGACTAGAGGCTGATCGAGGTAGGTGAAGGTGGATGACTTGCTCTGGCAATCCCAATGCAAAATGACCATGGGAGAATACTAAAACAGTACACAGAGGCTGACAAAGTTTACTTTCACTTTTCATTGCTGCTTTATGAGGTGGCCAGGTCAGCTGACAGAAGAGGGGTGTTAAACTGTGAGGAGGCCCAACAGTAGAGCAAGGATGTGCTGGAGAGCTTAGAGGAACTACACCTCAGCTTTTCTTTAGGAGCTAGTTGTCCATTTATTGTGGCTGTGATAAAGTGTCCATGTCATCACACACCAAGATACAGGCTAGGCAAGGTGACACTCAAGAGTGATAGTGAGCAGAAGGTGAAGGTGCAGACCTTGCATCTGACTGAGTGATGCCCAACTGCCACCTCGTGTTTGACCAGATTGCTCTCTGTGGTCAGATCCTGGCAATGTCTGGCCAGACATCATCGTTCACAGCAGCAGTTTTCTGCTGTGAAGTACAGTTAAAGAGCAATTTTCTCCCCAGCGGACTCTCAGTGAGGTGCGGCCATGTATCGGGTTCAAAAAGTCGGAGCCTGAGAGAGTTTTGCAAACCTTGGTCGCCGTCAGTTTCACCACAGGCACGGTTAAATCCTCCCGCTAATCTCCAATTAAAATGGTGATAATAGGTGTTTGCCCAACTCAGCGCCCACCGATGCACCGCTGCTCAGTCCGCCCGGCATGCAACTTCCACTCAAATCCATCACCCACACACACACACACAGGATTGACCTAGATTGAGCCCACTTCACAAACTAATTTCTGCAAACACAAAGGAGGATTAGCAGAGATTAAGATGACAAGGTCTGAGGATGGAGCAGAACTGGCACAGGCCAATTAGAATTACTGCCGACAAAAAAAAAAAAAAGTGGACTGTAGCTAATCCCGCCTCTGGAGTGCTTGTGTTCGGATCTCTGTTATTTAGCTAATACAGCCGGGGCATCGCCTGTTGTTGAGGCTGCAGATCACCACTTCTTCAGGTCTTTGTTCGTCTTCGATGAGCCACAGTTTCTGTCTCCCATCTCTTGTCCCATCTTGACTTGTTGTCTTGTTCCATGCAGACTGAGCTGTGGATGCAGGATCACATGTTTACTTCAGTTATTTCCCCCCACTAACACTCTCCAGATGTGGAGCCGCCCTTCTGGTCTTCACATCTGCGCAGGCACGGTGATCTCATGCACAAGTCTTTAGCCCGTCATCAGACCTGACTGGACGTTGCACATTAGCAGACGAAGGATCTTTATCAAGCACCAGAAAACACCACTGTCAGCGGCAGAACTACACGTAGTTTTCAAAAAGAAATGATTCTACAAGGATGTAGAGATGGTGAGAGTTCTGGGGGCGGAAGAATGCAGCTGACAATTCGGGTCACATCAGAGTCAACAAGACGGCCCAGTTTGCACATAAAAATGTGACTGTTTTCATAAAACTTGGGGGAGGAACTCACTTGTGTTGAGGAGAAGGAGCAGCTTATCCCTATGGTTCTGAGCTCAAATGTGAGTTCATTTTTTGAACGGGTCTAGAGGTCGAGGTACATCTGGGAGCTCGACAGTGAAAAGAGCCTGGCGAAAATAAAAAGTTATTCAGATTGACAGTGATTTACTGTGACTGTGACCATGCTACGGACATTAGTCCCTCCACCATTGACATGGTTTAACCTCCTCAGTATCACATGAAGTGAGAGTGTCCTGTCTTCCTCAGGGCCCCTTCCAGTTTAAGACTCCTGGGGCACCTCAACTGGTTTCTCCTGATGTAAAGGCACAGTGGTGCTTCACTGAGGGTCTCCTGGATGATCAAGTTTCTATTTTAAGATAGAAACCTTTGGTATCTATGATCTTATTCCTTTGGTCACTACAAAATGGTGAGCTTTGTCTTTTGGCTCAGCTCCTCTTCACAACCTCTCTTACCACCTCTGAGGGTGTTAGCTTAACCAACATCCAGCAACATCCTGAGACAGTAACGCTTCCCTCTACTTGAGAGACGAAGCAGGAGGAAACATCTGTTGGAACCATCAGTCAGATCTCGGACGGCAGACGTGTGAGAATGATTTCTGACGTTGAGATTTTTCTCCAGTTTGCACCAAGCAAAGTGGCTGTCTGAGTGTTTGCGGTGGGCCGGGTGTTTCTGTGGCTGTTTGGGTGTGTGTGTGTGTGTGGTCTCGTGCAGAACAAAGGAGGACACTCATCATGAGCAGGGCCGGCGTGTGTGCTGGGAGAGAGTTAGGCCCCTTTCATCCCCGCTCATGCTCAGCAAGACTCCAATGGAGACCACATGCCAGAGTCGACCGAGGAATCCTTTTGTGTGATTAATACAGAAAGTTTAGGGGTCCCCCACCGAGTCCCAAGCTCCCGTCAGGGGGTCAGTGGAAGCTTTTTGACTGGAAAGCTGGGTTAACTGGGATCCAGGATGTTGCTCGAAAACTCGCACCACTGCGATGACTATAACAGCCCAACCAGTTACATTCAAGGTCCAAGATACTCATAAGGAGGGCTGCAGGAGCATCAGGAACATCACCTGGTCCACTTTCTCTGTCAACACCAGCCATGTCAACCAAGAAAGGTGGGAGAGGACCTTGTTCCTTATTGCGGAACTCTGGTTTCCTCTCACAGCCCAAAATACACACCGGTTCACCGAGGGCTCAAAAAGTGTCAGCGATTGTGATGGACTGGTCAGGGTGTGACCCGCCCCTTGCCCCGAGTAACTGGGACAGGCTGCGTCTCGCTGCATACCCGTGACTTAAGTACTGCTTACTCCATCTCTGTTTAACAAAACCACGAACAATGACTCTTAAAAGAGACAGAGCGCAAGACATGTGGGATGACCTTCCAACATGCGATCCATGACCCCGCCCGCTTCACAGTGGAACCCTGACCAGCTGCCTGCGCTCCACTGTGCTCATTACAAACTCAGTCGGCTTCCGTGGTTTCCCACCTCCTGACGTCCAGGCTTCACCTCACCTCCCTCTGCAGCTGTGATTAAGGAGAATCTCTTAATTGCGGGAAGCTTCAAACCGCAGTCTGACTCCAAGTGTTGATAAAAATTCCACAGGAATTGGGAGCTTTAACAGACAGAAAAACCCTGCAGCTCATGCATTAGCTGGGGCCGGGCCTCCTGACATCATCGGTGCACTATCACACACTTGTTCTCCTGACTCCACCCCCTTGTATTTGGTTAGAGTTCAAAGCAAGGGGTGGACAATGTCTGGCCAAGGGGCCTTAAGGATCGCTCAAAACTGCTTAATACCGACACCAATTTGTACCACGGACAGGTACGTCCCAAACGCACCATGGCTGCGCTTGAAACCAGGGGTCAGAGATAAGCCTAGTAAAACTGCTGTCTAATGCTCTAGTAAGGTGTTTTAGTGGGAGGAAGCCCTGGGGCAAACCCAGGACACACTGCAGGGATTATGTCACTTAGTTGAGCCGGGACCAACAGGTTGTTCTCCCAAAACAACTGGAGATATCTGGACCTCCAGCTGCTGCCACAGTGGCCTCAGAAGAGGAGTGCGTGGATGCATGTATTTACATTTACATCCTTTCAAAGAAAATTCAACTTCTGGCTAATAATCCAACTTGAACCGTCTGTCATATCTCAGTCAGACATTTACCAAGATGTAAATGTCACCTTTAGTGGGAAGCTTTTTTGGGAGCTCAGCGCGTGTCTTGTGGGGCTGGTATAGGTCAACAGTGATGTCATCGACAGCGCTGTGTGTCTGCTGGAAAGGGCAACTGACAAGCACTGGAGGAAGAAAGTGACAGTGTGAGTGAAAGAAGACAGAGCGAGACTCAAGAAACCATTTCGCACATTTTGCTCCAAGTAAGAAGTCGTAAAAGCGGCATGTCTGAATCAAGCAATGCATCATGGGTGGAATTGTTGATCCATTTCTAAGCAACATTTGAAAAATTACACGTTTACAGTAGCAGGGTTTTTTTTTTTTAATTCAGAAGATATGTATTAAAGAAAGATGTGGTACTGATGTGAACCTGGGAGGACGTCATTGAGAATTTAAAAGTTGATTTACAAATTTAGGAAAACAGTTATTACAATAATAATAATGACAATAATAATCATATCTCAAGTGGGGAAAACATTGGGCACTCAGCCAAGTATGTAATACAGTTGAGAATCACATTTCAGGATAAAGGAATCATAGAGAGACATCAGGTAATGCAATTGTGCGCATTTAAAGGAAAGAAATATGAATTTCAGGATCTAGATATGTATTCCAGGTTCAACATGTGCATTTGAGAAATGAGAGAGTGAGTGGATTATTTAAATGTGGATTTATGCATGAAGACTGAGTGAAATATGAGTTGCTTGGTAGAAATGACATTTCAAAATTTGGAGTCAAGAAACGCAAGTCAGCGTTGTCCGAAGACATTTGAGGATCAAATGATGCCATAAAAAGCAAGATGAGGAGTCTGATTAACAATGTTCGGAAGACACGAGATATTTTAAGCCTTCAGTGGTAAAATCGGTTAGAATCCTGCAGAGTGGTTCAAACCATTGAGTTCAGAATCTGGATACAGATGTGGAAATAATTCATAAATGAGTTGACTGAGAATAGCTGTGGTAGGCCAAGGTATGTTTTCAGAATCTAATGTTGAAGATGGGATCGGAAGGTTCCAGGTTCCGGAAGTATCGAAACGAGTTATAATAGAAAACACCTCTCAGGTTCCAATTATGAATTTGAATCGACAGCAAGACGCAGTCGGTGAAGAGCGAAAATATCATTTGTAATCCTTGATAATACATGTTGGTTCAGAAGTGTGTCCTGAATTGACGGTCGGCCTTCAGGTCACACAGTGCCCTTGGAGTAGCTCACTGTTGAAAAAAGGTTGGTGGACCATAAGGTCATACAAAGTTAGAATTCAATCATGCACAATGCACTTCAGAAGCCTCTTTTACTTTGGAGATTAAACTCCACAGTTAGGATAGCGATATGCCGTTGTGTAGCACTTGACGTCCAGTCGCAAAGTCAACATTTGAGAAAACTGAGGCTCAACTTTTGAGTTTTCAGGGAGGAATTTGTCCTTTTGCATCTAACATTTGGACATTCAAGGATCCAGTAATGCATGTGTTAATTCCCCCAAAACAACTCAATTTTTTTTTGCAGCAGTCCACAAGTCTTCTGGTTGATATAGGTCAGCGATGACACGCTGTCACGCTGCCGTCCTTTTGTTGTCGGTTGGAAAGGGCAAACTGACAAATGCACGCAAGATAAAACACACGCACACACAGAGAGAGACATAATTAGAAGCCAGGCTCTAACTGACTGTTTTGTCTCCACATTTGAGAGAATAACATTTATCAGAAGCTTTAAAGTAAGTTTACGTCTCCCTCCTCCACGCCCCTCTCCCGCAGCCCCCCACCTCCGTCATCCTCAACCGCAAACCACACCCGTCCAAATTCCACACAACAGCAGAAATTGCAGGCCGCATGCCCGCGAGCCGCGCTGATTAAAAGATCCAACAAACCAGGTTCAAAGATATTACGAGCTCGCCGCCTGCAGTGACTCGGCCCAAACTGTCATTAGGTTCACCTAGTGAAGCCGCCGCGTTTCATCTCGCCACAGCCAGATAAGCCTGGGACCGCTGAGGTAAGCTAAGTGGTGTTAAAAGCATCCCTAAGCGGCTAATAAGCGCGCGCTAATGACCCCCGAACACGTCTTATCAACATGAAACGGAGCTGATAAAGCCGAGGGAGGTTTTGATGAAGGACTCGTAAATCTGCCTCCATCAGAAAAAAAATGTTTTTCAGCCGCGTCAGTGTGAGCCAAGTGTGTTAGTCATCTGAGCAGTCTCCTGTTTTATCATTTCACCAGAGGAGCAGCAGTGGAATGAAGGAGGATCTTGCTGGCAAATTCTCTCGTTTCTTCATCCATCACTCCCAAACAAACTCGATCACCTTGGCTCTGTTTTCTAGCCCTGAATGACTCTTATTCCCTTCACATGACAAGGCCACACAGGGCAAAAGGGTGCAACACCTTGGACCAGAGCCATTGCATCTAACTAAACAGAGAAAGTTAGGATTCAAAAACACAACCAGAAAACTTCCATGGTTGTCTCTAACATGTTCCTGCTCTCCCCTGTCCAGGAAGGCAGTGCGTCTTGGCGACACCCTCACTCCAGTCAGTCTGTAGGCTGGGTCTAAAGTGAGTGGAACGTCAATTGGGTTTTAGGTAGCCCTAGTCGTCAAAGTCACCACTATAAACAGCTTTGCAGGCATGAAACAGGCTAGCGATAGCCACTATTAGCATGGTCCGCAGCGTAGTTCCCATTTATTATATATATAAATATGCTAAATAATAAATAAATGACCTCTACTGACTGTTTACACTCGGGGAAGCCATCTTGAGAATATTCCCACCTTCTGACTCAGAGATCTGACGTCAGGTGATTTTATCTTGTGGTCGGTGCTGGGAATTTTCCAGTTCTGAGGGCAACTAAAACGCAGCATCTGGGTACCTAAAAGAATTGTGACGTCATTGTACACTCATTACCCTTCATTTCTATGAGATAGCAATCTGATTCTAGTCGTTTAGTTGCAATTTAAAAATATTAGCATTGCTTTTTTTTTGGCTAAATTGTTTACCCTTTCTGCTTTAGCAGGTCTGTGCACAGCCTACACTGCTACAGTTTGGCTCACTGTCCCAGCAATGTAACTATGTTGTTTAAAAGTCTCAGATGATCACAAGCAAGTGTTCAGTTCAGTGGCTAACACACCAGCTAACAATTTAGCAGCAGCAGTGAATTTTGCAGCAGCAGTGAATTTTGTGAACAACACTGCATATATATATATATATATATATATATATATATATATATATATATATATATATATATATATATATATATATATATATATATATATATATATATATATATGGTACCTCAGTTTCCGACCACAATCCGTTCCAGACGGCCGTTCGAGAAGCGTTTTTTCGAAATCCCATTTTTCCCATTACAGTGAATGGAAAAAGAAATAATGCGTTCCAAGCCTTAAAATAGTCTTTTGTAGGAGTGAATGTAAAGTGTCTGCTGCAGGTGCGCTGTTCGTCTATGTGTGTGGCCGCTGCATGTGGGAGGGGTTGCCGAGTGAGTGAGTGACGTCTCTCCAGAAGTGAAGAGGTGCCCGGTGCGTGTCCAGCTCTGAATGTGACGTTCTGTGCAGTTTGGCTGTGACAAAGTCATAAACCAAGTAACGCTCTGTCCCAGACTCGCCTCATCCCTGTCCCAGCTCCAGCCCACAACAGGACATCAAACCCTGGAGTGTGCGCTCCAGCCTCGGAGGTGTGGAGAGCGAGCACCTCCCCTGTGACACTCTACCACGGTCCAGTGTGGAGACAGGAAAGGTTTTACACCTCAACATGAAGAAATAACAGTCAGTAAATGTAGCTAACGGGACACGTCTGCATACAGAGGCTGCGTTATACACAGTAACAAAGTGTGTCGTGGGTCAGCTGATCGGTCCGCGCACATTCTGTTTTTTCCGGCTTTTTTCGGGGGCGTTCCAGTTCTGGATTTTCGTTTTGTCCGAACTCCGAACTCTGATTCGTTTGAAAACCGAGGTCCCACTGTACATATATATATATATATATATATATATATGAAGATGATTTGAAGCACAGTGAGCAGTGGTTGAAGCACAGCAGCTACAAGGTTGGAGGTTTGAGTCTTAACTTTCCCCCACAATAGCATGCAGAAATTGTCTCACGATTCAAAATGAGCTGCAAGTGGTAGCTGTGATGTCATGGCAGAAAAATGCTCAAATATCTGAATTATTGTTGTCAAACTAATCATAAATAATAAACGAGGGCTGGTGGAAACGTGTCTTTTTTACCGCACTTCATTGTCAACCTCGGCGTTGGCTCTTCTTGAAGTGTTAAACTGCGTCGGAAGCTGCCGAACTTTCCTGGACTGCTGAGTTTAAAGGACGGAGGTCAGCGAGGCAGCAGAGGGAGGAGGTTAAAGCAACGACACGAGTGAGAGACAAAGAGCCGTGAGAGGGAGAAGAGAGGAGCCTTTGTGACGACCAGGAGACTTTCTCAGACTTAATTAGGGCCATTTTCATTCAGGACTGGAGCCATTATGCCGGGGGAGGGGAAGCTGCTGGAGGGGAGGCCATGTGGTGGAGAATCTCAACACAGCAACACTGTTGTGGCTCAGAGAACGCAAGTCTTGGTACTGATAAATTGGCAAAGTGACTGGGGTCAATGAGCCGCCGAGTCATCTAATATTACTGAAATTAATAATGACGTATAACATCACGACTTTAGCAACGTTACAATGTATAAAGCAGAATTTGCATTGGGAAGTAAAAGCTGCAATTCAGGTATAGTTCGAACGAAGCCTGAGATTCAAAGGTCCCGCTCTGGACAGAAGGAGGAGGAAGTGACATCATGTTGTCTGGGTCCCTTCAGCCATGATGAACATTAATGCAGGTGTGCTTTTTTTACATGTTAAAAAAATAATATTAATATCACAATTAATACATCTAGGTTTTATACTTTTTGTCTGGTTTGAACTTCGCCATAGTCAACGATCATGACCAAAGAACCTGGATCTAACAACCCTAAGAACTCCAGAGGTGCCAAAATGCCCTGGATAATTGGAACTAAGCAGACGGGAGTGAACTATTTATCATAATTTCAAACTACTGAGTCAAAGTTAGTTTACCTGAGTTAGCTAGCTTTAAAGCATACATCCCGTTTCTGTCCTTTTGCACATTGTTCCTGCCACCGGTCGTATAGATCACGTTAAACCTGGTCAACCATTTGAGTGACTCATGTCCACTTCATACTATATTCTTTATCCACTGTCGATTTTATGAGTTCTGCTCACTTCCTGTCAGGTTTGTCAGTCCTCATGCTTGAGGCACTTCCTGGTGACTTTTCCAGTTTATTCAAAACACAGATCAAAGGTTAACACGTGCAGAGTAGAAACCCTCAGGGTAGCTCACTGACATGATGTATATTTAGAGGCTTAGGAGTCAGAGAGGAAGATACTGAGGCTCTCACTGGGAGTGACTAGAAGGACAATCACAGGGAGAGAGAGCAGGGAGGGACAGTGTTGGACCAAGAATGTTGGAGATGAAGAAGAGGAAGACAACCAATCCTTTGAATATTCCCTCATTAGAATGTAGCATAGGGTATACAGTAAAACATGTTTGTTGATCCACAAGGTTGCGAAATCTTTTCTCTTCTGCAACGCCCCACGAACGTCCTCATTCCACACACATCTCAGACATGATCGCAATGTCCTTGTGAGCGGGTTTGTTTCCAGCACTCGCTCCGAATATTCTGCATGTGACATCAGACTCATCCTTCATCCCTTGCTCAAGCAGCTTCCTAAATAAAAAGTGTGGAGCGTGTTCAAACCAAGACGACGCCGATATGTAACACTGAGATTAAAAGCATTTTGTTCTGGATGTTTCAAAGCTAAACAGCTGAAGCCAGTTCTGGAGTCACTTCAATGTCAACTCTGAATTTATTTAGAAAAACGGCAGATGCTGTCAAGAGGCACAGACTTTAGCTTGTCACGTTTTGAGCGTCATTTCTTGTTTCTATTTTAACACTAATTTACACTGTGCACATTATTCAGCCCCTCCAGGATATGCCTAATCCCTGCGAGTTCTGCGAGGCGCTGCAATTTTGTCAAATCACCTCAACTTTTCTGCCAATTCCACCAATCACTTGACGGCGGCATCATATTCCCTCTCTCCTTGTTGAGACGAGGTCACGTGCGATGACAGACGCTCACATTTGCCCTCAAACGTTGCCGCCAAGGGTCGCGATTCCAACGTGTACGATTCTGAATCCATTCATAAATGCCCAAATTCCCATGACTGTAATGTAGATTAGATGTAGAAGTCAAAAGCAGAACTCACTAGTGCAGCGTCACCTGAACACTATACGGGGCGGACGTAAACAAACATGGCTGACCCCCAGATCCATCTCTCTCCAGGATATTTCTGACCCTCTACATCCCGACCCTGTGGAACAGATCAGCAGCTACTGTTGTGATTGGTTGCTCACACACACACAAACATTCCCCACCTTCACCTCTCAGACTCCGCCCATCCAAACCTCCGTCAGGCTCCGCCCTTATGAGGAGCTCCGTAACAAAACCACCAGAGCTCACGACACGCTGTCAGCCCGGTAAATACCCACGGAACATCATCATGAAGCAGACAGACTTATTTTAACATGTTTTTAAAATTGTTTTACCTTTTACATTAATTTATTCATTTAGTTATACTGTCTGTGTGTTCTTTGCACTTGAAATACTCTTTCATGCAAAGCAAATTTTGTTCAAATCATTGCAGCCTGGAGCTTTTTTAGCTTAAAACTGACACTGGTTTTTAACAAGACAACACAGTTTGAGCATGACAGTGTGTGACTGGAATGAGGGGAGGGGCCCGGGTGAGGAAGGTGAGGGAGGAGGAGGAGTTTTGTGTGAGGTCAACACAATTCTCGTCATCAAAATGCAGCTCTAAATTTAATTCCTTCACTGTGTGTTTTATATTTTGTCCTTCCGGCTGCAAGGTTGACTGAGCTGCTGGTTGAGCATGTGTTGCCAGGCAACAGTGACATGAAGGTACACGGTTGTATCACAGTTGGCCACACACACACTCACACGACTGCCCACACAGACACTCGCGCTCCAGCGTGGAGTTGAGCTCTGCCTAAGCGAACAGCACCCGGAGGAGTCACTGTGTCCAAATGTGTTCTCTGAGGGGGGGGGGGTGAGGGCTGACTTCCTGGCGGACAGGAAATTCAACTTCCTGTCCTGATTAATGGGGGACTGTGGGATCACAAAGGACCAGTGAGGGGCCCCCCGCACACATTTCACCTCCGTGTCAGGCCGGCTGTCTTGATCAACTGCGATCGGATTCATCACCGTATGTGGTCTCATGTGCACTTGGAGCGGTGGAGAAGGTTGTTTGTTTATTTCCCAGGCTGCCTCAAACACCCCCACCCCACCCCTCCCTGCTGTGCTGTGTTTGTGTGAGCAAAGGGGGGTCACAATCCAGCAGAACTGGTGTTTCTCGAGCTGGTGTCAGCGCTGCGTCACTGCCGACAGCGTAAACAAGGACTTGAGTGGACGTCAGGGTGTGAGAGGAATTTGGATCTGGTTCTGCTGGGGGCGGGGGGGAGACCTGGATTTACTGAGGCCTGGGGACACACACATATTGTGTTTGCACATTTCACCAGCATGACAAATGAAATCAGCGACATAACCGTTGGTCATTTTGTTTTACTCATTCAATGAACTGAGAACTGATTCACTTTTACAAATTGTTTTACATTGAGTCACACATTTCAAATCCCCAATTTCTTTTCTTTACAACCAATTGTATAACAATCATATAACTCCCTTTTTCAGTCATGTTTTGTCCAGTTTTCTCTGCTCAAAACGTTTCTTTCATTGGATGGTCACTTTTCATTTTAGGTCAGCTGCAACTCATCAATTATTGCTTTTTTTCAGGTGAACAAACTTTGTTTCTAATCTTTTTTTTATTTCTTATTTTCCTTTTTATATTAGTTCTGTTTTTATTCATACATATTTTTAGTGGTAAATATTACATATATTATTGAGCTTTTAAAATAATTTTCCAAAGTCTAATTTTTTTTCCTCTTATTTTTCCATTTACTTATCTGACTGTTTTCTATCTCATTTCTGTCTCATAGTTTGTTGACTTAGAAAATCCCAAGCAGATTTGTGTCCTAGATGATGCAACTCAAAACTGGAGTCTTTTTTTGGAGCAGTTGACCTCTAACTGACCCTAGATGAGCCCTTCATGCTTCAAACTGAACCAGTGAGTGCTAGTTGTGTTTATTTTGCCGTTGTTTTTGCTCACGATTGGTTGGTTGAACCCTTGACTGAGAAACTTCTCGCTCTCCACTTCAACTCGATGTTCAACTTCCTCAGGGGCCCAAGAGCATTTCCACGGCAGAGCGTGAGAGCTGGAGGGTCTGGAGTCAGAGCGAGGGGAGTCAGAGCGGCTCTCCAAGATTTCCTCCAGCCCCCGCAGTTTGCTGATAAAGGTTGCCGTTGCCAAGGTGACAGCAGAGAGGAAGAGAAAGTATCTGAATGAGATAAGATGATTTCAGTTCCTCCTCTGCACAACCAGAGATGCAGCAGATTAAAGTGACTCAATCACGGGAAACCCACACACAAACTGATAACATTAGCGAATCAGAAAATTATATCACCAACATTTTCTATCAGTGATTTCTGAAATGTTAGCGCTTGATAAAACATTTTATTTTTCATTTGCTTCATGCTAAAGCTAAAAATTTGGCTCAAAACGTTTTATGCTAGTCTTGATTAGCATTCATGCTAACATTATTTTCTATTTGTGCATCTTCGGAACAAAACACCAGACCATAACAAAGAGAGGCGTGAACAGGACGATTAAGTCAAGAGGAAAAAACTCTCATGTTTATTAGCCATGAATTTCACATGGTGAAAAAAATCACATGTACAAAACAATGTCGTAAAAAATAGAAAACAAACGACAACAAATGAAGTCAACGCGTCCGTTCATTGACATTTTCACTCGGAGCCTGGCAGAAGAGAGCGGGCCGGAGACGCCCCTCGGCAGTTAGGTAGAAAATCAGGGGTCATTCATTTGCCTCTGTTACCGGGGAAACTTGAGCTCAGCCGCTGGGAGCTGATTGGCCGACACGGGCCTTCTGTGTTTGGACCGCTTCACAAAGGTCTCTGGAGGATAAACGTTGAGGTGGCTCCTCAGAAGCATTTTAATGGGGCAGGAGCTTTGGTTATTCGCCTCTGACAGTCACCTTGTACGCCATTTCACAAGCCAACGATGCATGCTCATGGGGTTGAGCTTTGGTGGTCATTTCAGAAATCATGTATTTTTCCATATTCTTTCTTTGATAAACAACTCCTGGAATAGAAGTTGTGATTTCTTGTTCAGGCTTTTCCCCCCAGAATTTGTCACTGTTTTTTTTTTATTTGGAGGGAGGGGAATAAAATAGAAATTAAAAATAAATATTTTGAAAATGTTTTAAACATACTTCGTATGATCAAATTTATTTTTCCCCACTATCAATTTTCTTTTGACTTAAACCGATTTATTTTTCCCCCCCAACCAATTAAAAAGTGATCATGTTGGCGCTCACTCATACTTTAGAAATTTGACATGTGGTCACATGGATTTCTTATGCCACCTTGCCAGTTTGATGTGCATCAAAGTGGCTTTTGATTTTGGGTCCAGCAGAACTGGACCCGCTAGATACACCAAAGCTTGTGAAATCACCTACAACAGTGGGGTCACGCAGGGGAAAACACTTCACAACATGCTCACCCGGATTCTCTTTGGACACTGTGGTGAAAAGCACTGCGGCTGTCGGCACAATCAACGTTTCTCCGAGTCACAATCATTCAAGCATCCCACAGCAAGATCTCAGGTAGACCACAAGTCTGTCTGTGCGCCGTTCACTCGCTCATGATGTGACGAAGGATTTCACCTTGAGAATCTGGTATCCCTGAAGAAATGTTTCATTATTTGGTGGTTTGTTTCTTCAGCCAAATTGAATGAAGTCAAACGGAAAGGAATTGCCAACGTTGCATTCTTCTGGTTCATATTACTTGCCGTCGACGTGAAACTTTCTGCCGTCTGACCTTTACTCAACGCTTGTGACGCCAGTTTAACATTGCAATCGTTTTTTGCAATCGTATCGACTGACAGCATGAAGTCTCTCGGCATTTTCGGATTGAAATGTTGGCATGAAGAACAACAAAACAAATTTTAAAACAAACATTTTAAGCCCCAATGGATATATATATATATATATATATATATATATATATATATATATAATAGCAGGGAAAACCTCTCATCTTGAACGTTTCACGAGTGAACAGCAAACAGATCGACTTGAGACTCAACTTAAGGCTGGTGAGAATACAAGTTAAGACTTTCCTACCCACTCGGGCGACCCCTGACCCCACCTTTTCCTCCCCCAACCAAACCCCCGCTGCAACTTCAGTCTCTACCTTTAAACATTTTTTAAAAGTCATCAAGACTGGACTGTGCTAAATAAAAATGTACAACATCATGCACGACAAAGACTTCCTGGTGGGGTTGCAGGCAGAAATAAATAGCTCTGACAGATATCGTGGCGTATTAAGACAAAGATTAAGAACATGGCAGCAAGTTTTAAGACCACATCGACGAGTTCATGCCAGTTTTACTGATTCACCACGAGTGATCGGAGAGATGGCGATGCTATGACCACGCTAGCAAACTTTAAAATACTCAAAACCCTTGATTCGTTCCCATTTGTCTTCAGGCTAGCAACGTCGACTACAAGCTTCATAGTCGTACAACTGTGACAATAACTGTGATTAAACACATCTGTAGTAACATGGAAGCTAAAGTGGGATGCACAGTATTTGGAGTGCAATATTTGCCATAAAACTGATTCAAAATGTGCAATTTAGGTGTCATTACAAAACATGAGCTTAATGCTAATTGATTCGCACAAATCCATTTAGCATTTCATGACGAAACTCTGGAAGTTGCTTTCACTATAAAAGTGTGTTTTGGCACATG
Organism: Synchiropus splendidus; assembly: GCF_027744825.2. Lineage (NCBI taxonomy): Eukaryota > Metazoa > Chordata > Actinopteri > Syngnathiformes > Callionymidae > Synchiropus > Synchiropus splendidus. Next base: position 49,034,792 of record NC_071334.1, on the reverse strand, counting down.
TAAGCATATTTAGCAAATGCACGAACTTGAAGCTAATTTTGCAAGTTATTAAAACAGTACATTTCCAATCTCAGTTTTTAGCTAATTTAGCATTTGTCTTTCATCTACGACTTACGACTTTTGGCTCAACTGAAATGTGAGCCAATATAACCTTGAACTGAACAACTACAACAGAAGCATCGTTGTCAGGTCCTACATAAACCATCTTCCTATGCAGCTGCTTTTATGATCTCATACAGCAACTATAAATGAGGCAAAAGCCTGCTTCGTTTGAAATTCCATCATCAAATAATGGCAACTTTGAGGTCTCCGTTTTCCGACAACATTTCAAAAACGCTGGTCAGCGATCGTAAAAAAAAAAAAAAAAAAAAAACAGGCTAGCGTGGACATAGCATCATAAAGAGAAGCCAGTGTGTAGATAACAGAAGCCGGTCTTTTACAGCGACACAAGGTTTGGAAACGGCGTTAGCTCAGACACGGAGATGTTCACCTCATCAACACAAATCTTCATCATAAAAAAGCTTATGATCAGAGGGGGCACCCGCTCCTTCGTGGTGGCTCCTCCTCCCCGCCCCGATCATTGCGCCCCCCCCCTCACCACATGCAATGCATTGCAGTCCATCGAAGCATTACAGAGTTTTTAAAAAGCTGGGTACGGCAGCGTGATGCGGCAGCCTGATATGTTGAGACGAGCAGCGGCTTGTTTGGTTTGCTACCATGTCACAAAGCGGCTCACGAGATGAGAGTTGATGTCGTTCCAATGACATGATTCAGCATCTTTTCGGTCGGTCTTTCTGTACATCGGCCGCACGGCGTGGAGCGCTTCTTCACAGTTGGAATCCAGTAGATGATGGAGAAAGCAATGCTCTGAGGAGGAAGAGAGAGGGAATCAAGAAAAGGTAGACCGCTCTTCACTTCTTTGATATGTTGCTTATTTGCTACATGAACTACTTTGCTGCGTGAGCAACTTATGCCTGGTGCATGCTGCCAGAGGATTCCGTACTAAAAACCACGACACAACACTCCTGACAGGTGCCATGCATATTGGAGTTAAACCTGGTCAGGCACCAGAGCGACTCCTATCCACCTTGTTCCGCATGACCATTAATTGAGGTTGAATCTCAAAAACGTTGCATGAAAAAGTACCTGACTATGGAGTCAACTAGTTCGAGGACCTGCTCTCGGAACTGACTTGCTTCAGGTGGTATAGGAATGTTAGGGGACACTTTGGTTGGTATGTGAAACCAAACAAAAAGCACAAAATCCATTTTGACTTGATGTAGAGAACGATACCCAAGTCTTGCGTGACACAGGCCACCGCAGACTGGGAGCAATGGTAGCTGGAAGCCCTTTGTGACTTCAGACCAATGGTCATAATGTAACGGCACACTGCTGTGAGCCACACCCTTGCTTCTTTGACTAGAATGTTCCGATTTACTGGAAAACCTCAGAGGCTTAACAGACAACAGACCTCCAGCTCGTGTGAGTCTCCGCCGTCTGTGATGTCGCGCCATCACCTCCTCCACCAACAGCTTTCTGTTCCCCCTCATATTTTTAAAGCCGCCATGAAGGAGAACAGTTCTGTTGTTCCCGTCTGTCTGCTCAGAGATGAAATATTCCCTCCTGAGAGGACGACCGTCAGACTCTCGCAGCTTCACGAAACAAGAGGTACACAGACGGCTGTGACTCAGTTCTAGCCGCAATATGGAGTGATTTCAAGTCACGTGGTGACTCGCCTCAATTTTGACTTTCCCTTCTGGGGTTGCAACACCAAGTCATCTACATTCACCCACCCAGGTATCTTCATTCATCATGAACCTCATGGCTTGTCCCCCTCTTCTTCATCTCCAACATTCTTAGTTGGTTCTCTCCAGTACTTCACTTTTCTCAGTCGTCGATAGTCTTTCTAAAGTCACCTTTTTTAGCAGTTAACAGTTGTGTTGAGATCCAGATGTTTTACCATGAATTTAGAGCCACTTTTTATAAAGTAAATCAATTCCAGTCCAGTCAGTCACTCGAGGGGTTCTTTTGTCAACATGCCTTTTTTTTCGGCTGTCAACTTGATTTTTGATTGTTATTTATTTATAATTTTTTTTTTATTTGTACATTAGATTTTTTTAAATAAATAAAGTAACCTTTCTGTTAAGTAATTTACGTACATTTAAGTAAATTATGATTGCTGATTACTTTAGCTATTATCTTAGTAATAACTTTTAGCTCTTTTCACCGTTTTAAATGTAGCAACAAATCTCTTTAGCATCAGCAGCTTTTAAAGCAAAAACTCTTCTAGATTGACTACAGCCACCATCTCAGCAAAGTTGCATGAAATAACAACCCAAGAAATAGTACAAAAAAGAGATTTTGCTCAACGTTAAAAAAAAGATTTTTCGATAATAGTCTTTTATTGTTATTGAAGTTTGACGCCAAAAAAAGTTAGTCGGTGTGGATAACTTTAACAGTGGGGTGGCAGCGCTCGAACAAGACTCAGGAGCTGGAAGCACAGCACTGTCAGTGACGATAAGTGAGGAGGGGGTGACACGTCCTCCTCTGCCACTTCCCTCACACCGGGCAAACACCCGGCGACACTGGCTCGCGCCAGTAGCTGCCGAGAGTAAAGACCATAACCTCATCAAAGCAAGAGTGGATTAGAGTCGGTGGGCTGTGCAGCCCGCTGTTCTGTGGCCGGTCTAATTGGCGATCCCCTCCCCACCCCAAACCCATTTCCCACTCTTGCACAGATTCTCCCCACAGGAGCAATAAAAGTATCCTATTCTCTTTCAATTACCCTCCCTGTCCTCTGGCCCATCTCCACAGTCACATAACTCACTTAACTAAGGCACACAAGCCCGTATCCAGCCGCTCAGCAGCCCACCAACCCGCCTGGGCAATCTGCTGACTCGACGCCTTCTACGCGTTAGCATCACTCTTATCCTGAAAATCTGCAAGCGGGTGAGAGAACAACATTAGCGCGAGTCCCTGGTGTAATATCTCAACCCCAGTGGAATAAAGGACATGATTAAAAGTCCTTCTTTTAGTCCTGTATGGCTGCCTTATAACAACAAAGTCATTTTACTTCTGTGCGCGACTGCTCGGTGAAGTCAGAGTAAAAGTTGAATAAAGTTGAATCAGGAGTTGCTCTTACCTCATTTAAGGTCGACATGAGGACTCGGCACTCATGCAGGCAGGTGCTTCCAGGTGCTGACGAAAGCAGTGGGGATGAGTGAATATGGCACAGTGGTGATGCTGTTCCAAGCATCCAGCGTGGGGTCGTAGCAGTCCAGAGTTTTACACCGTTGCGTGCCAAAGTAGCCGCCCACCACGTAGAGTTTATTCCCAGACGCCACGGCTTGACAGCTCATCCGTTTGGCCGTCACATCGCCGACTTTAGTCCACTGGTAGGTCTCGCTGCTGAACTTATAGGCCGAGCACGCAGAGAACTCTGTATCGCCGCCCATGACGAAGATCTGATTCCCCAAGACGGCAGCTGCGGTGTAGCGCCACGGCTGCGGGCAGGACGCAGGCACAGTCCACCTGTTCTCTTGCGGATCGTAGCACTGGACCTTTGGTAGCTTGTCGTGGCTGACGCTGGTCCCACCGAAAGCGAAAAGCTTAAGTTTGACGCTGACCACCGCGGCGTTACTCACGCCCTCCCTGAGGGGAGCCACCATAGTCCATTTGTTGGCAACGGGGTCAAACTGCTCCACCTGTTTTAGGGAGACTGACGGTGACGCGGGAAGGCAGCCTGTCGCCGCAGTGTGCCCCCCGACCACATACAGGCAGTGTTTGAGCTCAGCAGAACCGTGGCCGAAACGCGCGATGAGCATGGGGGCGGCTTTGGACCATTCTTCATGCACTGTGTCGTAGACCCAAACATCTTTGGACACGCCGTTCTCAGAGCCTCTTCCACCTGTGATGTACACCTTGCAGCCGATGGCACAGGCGCTGAACTCCTTTCTTGGGCTTGGAATGTCGGCCTTTGGGATGATCTCTTTGGCCTTCTGATCCACCAGGTACAGTTTGTCGCACATGAAGGTCTGCCCTCCCAGGAGAAAGAGGGCATGGCTGGTCTTTCTCGGCCGCGCACACTGGCTGTTGACCACGCCGTCGTTCTGCAGGATCTTCAGCTTGCATCGGATGGCTTCGTCCACCAGCTCCTTGCTCTTGGCCTGAGCGTTGATCAGATCTTCGGTTGAGACGTTCTCCATTAAGAAGATAGCGGGAAGCAGAGCCAGTCGGACCGTTCTGAGCAGCTCCGGAAGGTGGCAGTGCCGTCTCTCCAGGTCATAGTTGATCCAGTTCAAGGCAGCTTCGTAGACAAGCCGCTCGTCTTCAGTCTCCAACTCCTCGTGAGACAACAGCTGGACGACCATATCTTTGGGCAGTTGCAGAAAATCCTCTGTCTTGCAAATGGCAGGGAAGTTACTGAGGCACATCCCCCAGGAGAGCTCAGACAACTTTGTGCACTGGTGGGCGTCGGACAGCAGGAGCATTCCGAGACAGTTGGACGGATGAAGGTTTCTTTCCAGGAACTCGGCGCAGGCATCCCGTATGTCCTGAAACTCTAGCATGTCCCCGGCCTCCAACAGTGACTCGGCATTCTCCTCGTTGATGACCACACGCGACGAGTACGCATAATCCAGAAGGAGCTCCAGTACCTCTGGATGGATGGAGTCGTGAAAGTCCACCTCGCTGGCTTGGCTCTCCCTCAGCCCTCCACTGAACATGGCCTCGAAGTAGCGGCTGCAAGCGGCCAGGACGGCGCGATGGCAAGGGAAGGAGCGACTGCCGGCGTGCAGCAGGACATCGGTGAACAGCCTCTGCTGCCGCAGCGAGTTCAGGTGCATGAGCACGCTGTCGGCGTACGAAGACTTGTGGAACAGGTAGATGTTCATAGAGCCGGTGCTGGCTCGGGACTTTCTGTTCTCATGGACGCACACGGACATTTTCATTGACTCCTGGGAGAGAAAACAAAGCGGTACATTAGTCACTCAAAATACAGAAAATACGAGACGGCAACATTAGTTCACTTAACCCTTGGACAGACGTGGCTACATTCTAAAGCATATCAGCATAAATATAACCATTTAGCCTTGTGACAGCGACACACCAGACCTCACACCTGACATCACAGCCAATACTTCATTTTCTTATGTTTATGTTTGGCGGGTTAGATTGAAGGACAGCACCAGCGCTTTAGTGCTTGCAACTGTTCTGTTTTATGGAAACCTGCATCTGCCCATCATTGCGTCCCTCCCACCACTGCAATTTACAATCCTGGGTCTGAGTAGCTGAGACAAAAAAAAAAAAAAAAAAAAACATGTCACTGTATCTGGAAACCATTTGCAGCCGGGAACTTATCTGAGGAATGGAACTCAGCACTGAGCAAGGACGGGACAAGGCCAGTCTATCATTTTCACTTTTTCACCAAGTCAAACCCGCCGTCAAAACAGACTCACTGGAAACAAAACTGCCAGACTGGTGCAAGTCTTGCTAAACGTCCCGGAGGACTGCAAAACTCCCCTCATTTATCATGTAATTGGCCGAGCGGCTGACGCTGTAATATTTCAACACTGGTGGGTTGGAGCAATCGTCCCTGCTGACGCTGCGACTCAAAATTTGGACAGGTTTCCTGCTATACAAGCACAGGTCAGACAACAAATTGTGCAAAGTTGCAAAAGTACAATTTACACAGATGGATATTTAGCCAATATAAATGATATTATTTACAGCTGCTGAACAGAGGCAAAACCACCCAGAAGTATGAACTCATTCACTGTGAATTAACCCGTGAAGCAGCTCTGTTCATCAGCACGGACTCTGAGTCACCGCTTCTGTATCTATAAAATGACGTAGAAGAAGAAGAGACAGGGATTTTGCCAGGATTTTTTTTAGACTAAGGCGGGTGCAGCTGAAACAACCAGGTAGATCCGTCAGGACTCAGGATGAGTCAGATTTACTGCTGATTAAAAATTAAAACTGTACAACTAGCCAGGAAGAGTGGAGTCACTATAGGTTCAACTCATGACATCCAAATGAGTTCCTGTGATTCAGGCTGCTGAATGGACGCGGTCGGTGCCTTATCTGGGTGAACCGCTGCTGAAACATTTCCATATTTGACTGCAGACATGAGTCATGTAGCATCTTTCTCTGTGGTCACTGTTGCAGCTAACATGCAGCAGATATTAACTCTGAGCTGATAATATCTGGAAAACAATGGTGTCACAGAAAGTAAGCACTTAAAAAGAAGGTCAGATGTTTCCACCACTTCCAAATATTTGTGAGTCAAATTCAAAAATGGCTCCGATTTACATAAAATGATTCAAAACAATGATGTCACGTCAATCGGCGGCTAGCTAGTTCATGGAAAACAGGCCATGTGACTTGAGAGGACGACTCACTTCCTTCACTGGTACCGAATGTAAATATTTGTATTTGACTGTCTGTTTAATCAAATGAACATTGAAGACGTACACAAACTCGACAGACTAGTAGAGGGACTGAAAACTGAACCAATATAAACACAACCAGGTGAAGTCACACACACCCATACACAGACAGCATGTATTTCAAGCATGTACAGACACACAAACTCAAAAAGTACGTACACACAACCAGACCAAGATGCGGCGACAGTCGTGTGTGTGTGTGTGTGTGTGTGTGTGTGTGTGTGTGTGTACATACACGCATCAGGAAAGGAGGCAGCACACCAACACGTATACAAAAACACACCCGGAAATGTCCAGGCGTCCTCTACATCGTGGTGGCTTAAATGACAGCCACCATGCCTTCAGAACAGTGATCACTTTCATCAAGATGACCTGATCCGAGTGTATTAAAATGAAGTGGAAGCATCGAAACAAGTAGAAAACGCATCATGTGGAAGTGTTTTGATGCATTTCTCACGACAAAAACACCATAATAACTATATTTTAGGAACATGCTGGTTTTATATATATCTATATATATATATATACACATATATAAGTGTGACTGGACTGAGGCTGTGCAGCAGGCTCCAGGTCTGGCTGGACTCTCAAGGGTTAAGAGTCAAACATCTCTGGTAAGATTTCAACAGAGGTAACCGATTAAAAAAGGAATGAAGCTCCTGCAAGTCAGAAGTTCTCACGGTGTGGGTGTGTGTGTGTGTGTGTGTGTGTGTGTGTGTGTGTGTGTGTGTGTGTGTGTGTGTGTGTGTGTGTGTGTGTGTGTGTGTGTGTGTGTGTGTGTGTGTGAGAGAGAGAGACACTGTCGACTCAACAGGTAGGTTGCAGTGTGCGAGGAGGAAGTAGATTGATCTGGAGCCATTAAAGAAACCACAAACCGCCGCGTGACAGGATTTGTCACATTCCAGCAGCGGGCCGACCGGCTCCCTGTCATCTTCCGTTCTGGCCTCTGGCTCAGCTTTAATGACAATAGCCGGCTCACCTGCAGGTCACCTTCCACACATACACACGCACCTGCTCCAGTTTCACAGGGCAATAGTGACACACGCGCGCTGCGAATCAGATCTCAGACCAGCGGGTCGTCACTACGAAAGATCAAATGATCACTGAGAGTTTTATTTTAGTCCTAACAACACAATAGCAGAAACATTCATCTGCGCAGCCGTTCATTATTCAAAGTTTGTATCACTTGCTAAATTGAGTAAAATGAAAAACATTCCTGGAAGCTGCGAGGCATCCACAAATAAAGAAATCCAGATTTGAATTTACACTCACACAGATCGATTAAACCAGAGAAGCATTACACACTCACAACATAAAAGTAACACACACACACGCTACAAAAAGAATAGAAAATTACATTGATGAATACGGATGCTCAACTACACAAGACAGACACACAGCAAAACAGACAACACAAGGCACACACCAACTCAACAGAATACACACGGGAAATATGCAGAGTCATGAAAATGACAACACACGACTTGCACACAGTAAGCTCACTACACTTTCCCCACCAAATTGTACAATGACAAACAGCAGACACACAAATAAATCAACACGCACAAACGTGACTACACAAACACATAATCCAACACAAATACACAACAATCGGTGGATCATTAAAAAATTTAAATACACAATTTAAGAGATGAAGCTTAGACATAAAACCCTAGACACGCAACAGCACCAAGTGACACATTCAGTCTTGTAAAATGACAACTATTCACACAAACATTTACACGTGCGCAACACGCTCTTCTAAACTCAACAAGGTTTTTTAAAGAAAAGGGTTAAATGGTGTCTAACAAACGTGACTCACTCAACAACTAGGTGTATTATTTGTGCAGACACCAGCGTCCCCCCGCTTTAAATCACTGCCAGGTGCCCCGGGACCCGGGCGCAGGAAGTGGACTTCAAAGAAGAAGTCAACAGAACCGGGGCGCACATGGTCCCGTCCACAAATTGATCCATGTCATTGGAACCGAATCTCATTTAGGGTCTCACACCAGATGCTCGCGCGCACGCCGCGTCTTCATTAACGGCACAGAGACTCAATGAAGCGTCACTTCGCGGAGGCAGGAATATGGACACAAGCGGCGGTTTAACGACAAATCACCAGGCGCCAGTTGAAATACCTCTTTTGGCGAAAGCAGGAGTTCAACCGTGTCCGCCGGACCCTGGGAACATGCCACTCCTGAGTGAGCCACGGTGCAGCGGTTCTGGGCGCAGGGCAGTAAAACTCCGCGGGGGTGTCGGTGCCAGGTCCAGCGGACGGCGCGGATCGGCTCGTTGGCAAAGACGGAGGTGGTTCTCAGCTCGATGCGCTGCTCACACTGAAGCGCTGCTTCTACCAGTGGGTGTGTTTAGTGAGTGAGAGTGGGAGGAGAGAGAGGGAGAAAGAGAGAGAGCGAGAGAGGATGTGACTCTGACTCGTCTCATGTTGATGCCTGGCTCTTACCCGACGTTTGATGTTGATGGACACTGACGCAGGAAGTAGAAATAATGCGATTACACTTTGCGATCGACGGAAAAACCTGAGTTATTTTGCGTGCACTTTACTTGAAGATCGCATCTACTGTGCATTATTTATGCATTCATAAGATAGATGGCAACTTATAAGGTATATAAAAATATTATATGACTTGACTTCACTTGACCACATCATGTGTTATTAGAAAGAATTAAAGCACTATCCTTTTAAATTCTGGGCTTTCTAATACGTAATAAACCGTGTTATGAGTTGTCTTACATGATCATGAACATTCCTAACATTTTCTACAAAGCCTTGTACATACACTCTGATGTCTTATGCTAGAGCTAACAGTTAGCGTCACTAGCATTGTAAGAGACCATAATAACTCATGAAACGAGTCTTTTTGTAGTTATTACTATAATATTGTTTATAAAATGTGGTTTGTCTAGAGAGTCCTCACAGCACTAGGGACAGTTTTGTCACGTTTGTTGCTGGCAATAAGCATCGCTAGCATCTTAGATGAACTGACATTGGGAAGAATGTTTACGTGATGAAGCGAGAGATTATATTAAATTATGATAGTCTTTTATTCTACTAATATAACAGCTCCATTTGTAAATGAAGCCTTCAACCTTTTATTCTTTCATAGCTGAAAGACAATAAAAAGAAAGGGAATAAACAAAATGCACCCATCGACCCTTCATGTGTCTGTCAAAGTTTGATCACGTTGCGCTAAAAAGCTATGAATCCTTTGGATTAAAACTTAGAAATGAAAAACGAAATCACATCTGTCTACATAACTACACTTTAAAGTAATGTTGATGCGTTCTCCCCAGCACTTCAGCAGCTCATGTGACTTTAATCTCAGTGCTCCCAGTGTCATTTGAGTAGGACTCTGCCTTTTAAGGTAGGACCTTAAGGAGGACTGGTAAGGATGTCCACTGCACTCTGCTTTTGTGTTCTTTCTCTTCAAAATCTGACACATCAATGCCTCTACAGCCCCATTTGCTGGGGCAAAACTCCTTGGGAGAAGTGTGATTCCTAGTATCACAGTGAAATGTAGGTAGAACCATGTGCCAGACACTTTGAGGTATGTCAATATTGAGACACAAATACGGCTCCATATCGTTATTCATTGATCAAACACTGCAGCTGTGAACTAGAGTGCAGTGTGGAGAAGGTAGTCGTGAGTCACAACAAAGTGCAGACGTTCGGTAAGTCCGCCAGGATTATAAAGACATTGTGGCCTGTGGTCAGAGCAGGAAGTCCAATTTTATCTGTGGAAGTGAGTCACTCCTGCGGCGACTGTGCTCAACTCATTGGACCCTGGAGGACATGATGCGATTGTTGTTGTGCTGTTTCTGCTTCCCTCTGACCACAATTCTGATGACATCACCATGGTCCGGCTGTTGCGTCACTGAAGTCCATCCAGACAGCATCACTGTTAAATACATCTGTCATTCACCAAAGACGAGTGCAGTTTCCTGCTTCTCTTTTCGTCTTAGTTTATCAAATGTAATTCAAAACAGCAATGACCACTGATATTACACACATATTCCCTTAATTTTATTTCACATTTGTTTTTTTAATTATAGATTTAAATAAACTAAATAATGGAGAGTGCAATTTAAAGACTGAGCACTTCATAATACTTTTAAAAAGTTCTCACTAATGTTATGCTTTTTCAATCTCAGTATAGTGTGAAGTATAATATAAAGTATAATTGAAATTATGGGAAACTCGCGTGAAGAACAGACGCAGATGTCGAATAGTTTCATACGTGCGATGATAGAGACATCTAGTGGACGAGTTGAGAAACACACCCTTAACCGTTTAGAAGTATTTTAGGTGGTGACGCGCTCTCTGGTCAGTGTCGTGTGCAGTGGTCAGCATTAGCAGTGGTATAAGAAAGGGCAGACTTCAGAAGTTCATCACTGGAATGAGGCCATGCGGGAGTCAGTGCAGCCAATGGTCGAGCCCACAGTCAGATCGGTGGGTAGCAGTGTGGAACTAAAATGACCGACGGGAAAGGGAGGAAGGAAGAGACTGAAGTGAGAAGGAAAACAAATGATGTAAAATAGTTGAGATTAGAGTCGCAGGACTTTCACTGAAGCGAGGTCGCCTTTAAAGGGCGGTACTTCCGCGTCCAGGCCCCGCCCCCTCGGTGGATCTTCTCCTGCTCCGGTGAAGTTCCTCTCGTGATCTTCTGAGCTACACATGGCTCTCCCGTACTCTCTCTTTCTGTATCTGTTATACTTGTCTTCTACCAATGCGGCCCGTTTCAACCACTTGGACGAGGATGTTCGGTCTCCATCCGGAACTTCCAAATTCGGGTCCCTGTGGCCTCTTCCGCAGACAGTGGAGCTCTCAGATGTTTCATTCAACATCGCGTCCAGTCGATTCCAGATAGTCGACGCCGTCGGCTCGTCTGCAGGTCCGGGCTGCAGCCTCCTCCAGAGCGCCTACAGGAGGTGACGTTTCCTCTCCTCTCGGTTGATGAGATCCTCGGTGTTTTCAAACGTGTTGCGTTCAGGGCCAGATGGAAAGGTCTCTTCTCCCTCCTGCAGATACTTCGACTACATCTTCACTGGCGTCAGGAGTGCAGAGTCGCGCGCGCGCTCCGCTGAGCTGACGCAGCTGCAGGTACTGATCACGTCGGCTGATGCCGAGTGTGACGGCTTCCCAGGCGTCACTTCTGACGAGTCATGTGAGTCCACTTCCTCATGTTGCGTGTGATCATAGATTAGGAGAAATTCGGTGTTGCAATCTGCAAAGTAAAAGTGACGAAGGAGGGACGACTTTCACTTTATATACGTTACAAATGCGCAGAACTCGCTTATTTATTTTACCTACTTGGATTAAATCCCAGAGTGAGTTTAGCTCTGACAGTTTGACGAAATGGTTGAACTAGAAATTAACGATCCACAGGAAGAAATGTGAAAACAAACAATGGTGGAGTTGGAGTGAAAGAACAGGAACAAGAGATCACAGTCTATTTATGCATCAACCCAAGACTCTCAGAGACGTGGAAGCTGGTCATCTCAGGTCTTATGAACCTATTGCTAGCCACTTCTGATGGCACTATAAATGAGAGAATATGAGAAGTTTCAACTCAGATTTTGGTTTCACATTCAAATATTTTTAAAGTCCCATTGCATGAAAAATGAATGTGATATTGTCACAGCAAAATAAGAGTCCTTGTTTTAGCTGTGTCATACAAAGCCATTTAAGAAGCCAAAGTGTTAAATACAGTTGCAGGCTGAACAAATTGTTTGTTTGTTGAACAGTGAATGAGGCACTTCTTTTGCAGGAACTTATTCCAAAGACAACATGATGTCAGTCCTTGTTTGAACTCTGGGAGGCTGATTTTAGCACAAAGCTTCACTGCACTGATGTTCAAAACACATTCACATCTCATGATACAAGAGACAAACCGCATCCGCTTTCTTGTCTTTCATCAAATTCCTTTTCATCGACACCCAATTTCTTCGTCACCGTCACATGGTTTGGATTTGGCCCCAGTTCACAATGATGAACGAGAAATTGATGTCACTGTTCTAATATTGGATGGCTACTAGATGGCACTCTTGGTTTAGATATGATGTGAGGTTTCATGGAATGAGTTGTTCTAGTCCAAGCATTTTACAGCAGTGCCATCTTGTGTTTCATGAGGCTTCATCCACCCGTCACTCATAGACAGTCCAACCTGCCGATAATCTTGAGTCACCTGACGTGATTTTTGTCTCCACAGATGAGCTGACAGTAGATCAGCCGACTGCACTGCTCAAAGCGGCCAACGTCTGGGGAGCTCTGCGCGGTACGTTCATCTCTGCATCCAGAACAATATTCGAGAGACATTGTCCATTCTGAATCACCCAAATTCGAAGTTCCCTCTAGTCATGATAAACTCTAGAGCAGGGGTTCTTAACCTTTTTGATCTCAGGGCCCACCTTTCCCTGAACAAAGGGACCCAGGGCCCATTCAATAAAACTGATTCATGACTCTTAATTTCAATATCAATAACCATATTTAATCTACTTACACATAAACAAACCAAAACCTTGTGAAATGACATGAAACCATGTGATCAGTGCAAGTCCAAGCAGCAACAGAAGCAGGTGCAAGTCATATTCATCAAATTTACTAAAGAAAAAAATTAAAATATATACTTGACGCAAACTGTTGAGAAAATTGGAAAACTGACTAAAATTCTGAATAAAATAAATATAATAAAACCATGTCTAAATATCATAAAATAAAAATAATATTTTATTTAAACTAAGTGAAGTGTAAATAACAGTCTCGCCATAAAATGTCAATTAATTTTCAAAACTGCTTCAACAGGTGCTTTCATGAACAGATTGTACTGATGAACCAAAGGTGTAAAACAAAACACTTTTAGCGGCCCTCTAGGAGGCGCTCGTGACCCAACCCTATGGTTAAGAATCGCTGCTCGAGAGCAAGTAATGGGGGGCTACTGTACTTTGACACCGTTGCCATGACAGCAGCAAAGCCGCATCTTGCAGGCGCTGGTGGTGATTTAAAACCAATCCTTTCTTGTCTTCTTAACCAAATCCCAGGTCTGGAGACGTTCAGCCAGCTGGTGTACGAAGATGACTTTGGCGCTGTGAGTCAGCTGCAATCTGACAAGAGCAGCACAATTTTCTGATTTACCCTCTTCGCTTTCTCCTTCAGAAAACCATCAATTCTGCAAAAATTAGCGACTTCCCTAGATTCCCACATCGCGGCATCCTGCTGGACACGTCGCGACACTACCTGTCCACCAAAGTGATCTTAGCCAATCTGGTGCGTAGAGCCGTCGTCACTCCCTGGGATGACCTGCATTTGTGTTTATCCTGGTCTTGGTGTGTTGACAGGAGTTAATGGCCATGAATAAATTCAACGTCTTCCACTGGCACATCGTGGACGATCCCTCCTTCCCCTATATGAGCCGCACGTTCCCACAACTCAGCAAGAAGGTCAGTTTAGACTTTTATTGTGGAGTGAGTCACACTGGTGCTGTGGGGAAGTGAAGAAGAGAACTCGAAAGAGAGAGGTACTTGGTCAACCATGAGAGACTTAGAGTAGAGAGTTCCTCTGTTGCTTATCTTGTGAGGAGGAGGAGGCCCCGGGGCAAACCCAGGAGACGCACCTCCGCCAGTAGAGAACCACCACCCGAGCGTTGTTCTCAAGCCAAGTCTGACAGGGTTGGAGTCACAGCTCAGTCACTGATGGAGCCGTCCTCCTGCAGGGTGCCTACCAGCCGTACACACACGTGTACACACCTGCCGACGTGAAGATGGTGATCGAGTTCGCACGTACCAGGGGAATCCGTGTGGTTCCGGAATTCGACACGCCGGGTCACACTCAGTCTTGGGGGAAAGGTAAGTCATTTAAGAAGGGACGATAGATAACTCTCTTCTCATGGAACCACTGGAACCTTCAGGTCAGACGAACCTTCTCACACCGTGCTACTCTGGGTCTGCACCGTCTGGAAGCTTTGGACCTGTGAACCCTATCTTGAACAGCACTTACGATTTCATGAGTCAGTTCTTCGCGGAGATCAGCACCGTGTTCCCGGACGCGTACGTGCACCTGGGAGGTGACGAGGTGGACTTCACCTGCTGGTATGTTCTGTAGTGTCGGAACAGCATTTCAACTTTGACTACTACTCTATCCCTCCCTTTCTACTCCATCAATTGGTTTGTCATCCATCCTCCCTCAACCATCACTCGTCCCTTCCATCAAGATCTCAATGGCCTACTGGAACCCCTCACATCACTTGCCTCCTCTCAGCCCCTGTCTGTCCACCATGAGCTCTTGACACGTCTTGATTCCCCATCTCTCAGGCCTACCCCCCCCTTTTACCCAACTTGCTTTTCTTCCGCAGGAAGTCCAACCCCGACATCCAGAAGTTCATGGAGCAGCAGGGCTTTGGGAAGGACTACAGCAAACTGGAGTCCTTCTACATCCAAAAGTGAGGTCCACTTTTAGCTGCCGAAGCGTTTATCAAAGAAAATAGCCAGAGAACTGATGTTTGATGTTGTTTGACTCAGACTTTTGGAAATCGTCACTGCGACCAAGAAAGGCTACATGATCTGGCAGGAGGTCTTTGACAACGGAGTGAAGGTATCGGTAATGTATGAGTCACGAAACGTCTGCCTCTTCTTCATCTACCTGTCTTGAGGACAGATCTTGCCAATCCTCTGGACCTTTGCACCTATCAATGGGTCAACAAGTCGGCTAGCATAAAAGGTGTCAATCTTTAACTTTGATCACAAGCTCACCTTGTTTCCTCCTCGCCTGACTGCAAGTGTTTCAGAGAAAACCTGTCCCGACTTGACCGAGAACCCTGGTCGCCGAGAGTTAGCTTGTTACAGACTTGACTGTCAGCACTTCAGGAAGCAAACCCTTTTGATGCAGCGTTTGCGGCCACGTTGGGACAGGTATTCTCCACACGCAGACTGACATCTAACCCTGGCGTCAACTGTTCCAGCTGAAGCCTGACACGGTCGTGCACGTGTGGATGGGCAACGGGGTAAATGAGGAGCTGAACAAAGTGACGGCGGCTGGCTTCACCACCATTCTCTCTGCTCCGTGGTACCTCGATTACATTAGCTACGGTCAGGACTGGCAGAAGTACTACAAGGTCGAGCCGCTCAGCTTCGATGGTCAGTTGGGATGTGGATTTGTTCAACAGGCTTACAGTCACACTGCGTGGGGTGGGGACTAACAAGTAGGCGGTTTCGGTCGTCATCGCTTCACAACTGGTAAATCCAGTGTTGGATGCTGACATTGTTGTGTGTGTGTGTGTGTGTGTGCTGTGTAGCTGAACCCAGATACAGTAATCCACGTGTGGAAGGGAACCCAGCAGCAGTACCAGAGTGAGATGGCTAGAGTCACGGCATCAGGGTACCAGACCCTGCTCTCCACCCCCTGGTACCTGAACCGTATCTCCTACGGCCAGGACTGGCAAGGCCATTACAAGGCCGACCCGCAGGACTTCCAGGGTTGGTGCCTGCATGATTTTGATCCTATACAGCTGCGGGAGGGAGGAAGGGGGAGAAACTGGTCCGGGTCGTGTGTGTGTGTGTGTGTGTGTGTGTAAGCCTGTTGAACAGACGTGTGTTTATAAATACACATTTTTAAAGCTGGTTGAGTGGAACTGACGGGATTTCGTCCTTGTTGAAACAGGAAGTGAGGAGCAGAAGAAGCTTGTGATCGGAGGAGAAGCCTGTCTGTGGGGAGAGTACGTGGATGGAACCAACCTCACGCCTCGACTCTGGTACCCACTTTGAAGTGATGCTTCAGTCCAGAACTAGCTTTGATGCACACCTCGTGAGAGTGCTAGCTAGTGTGCAGATAAGCAAGCATGCAGGCGTCCAACAACTAAGCAAACCATTTGTGTGTATTATTTTGTTAGAACAGGGTCTGTTTACTGAACAGGTGTGTTGGTCTGATGATTGGTCTTGAATGTGCAGGCGCAGCGTGTGATGACAGTTGGGTGTGTTTCTGTTTGCTAGCTAGCATCTTTGCCGTGGAGCCACCATTTTTTAGACATGTTATTTGTGTTTGTTGAAATTCTGAAAGTGTGGCTCTTCTCAGGCCTCGAGCCAGTGCTGTTGGCGAGCGTCTCTGGAGCAACAAAAGCGTAACAGACATTGGCGACGCATACGCCCGACTCTCGCTGCACCGCTGCCGCATGGTCCGGTGAGTAGTAAACTACTGCAGCCAGTGGTGTCAACGACAAATTGGATTTAACCACAACTACAGTAGCATTAGCGACACTGTCGCGGCACTGTAGTTCTTTACTGAATGAGAAAACCCACCAAACCGTTGGTAAATCCACATTTTGTCTCAGTCGTCACATGACGGTTCAGTGATCGATGGAATGTTGTGTTTCATGAGGTCAGAATGTCTGGTTTGTGCCTGTTTGTTGATGTTAGAAGGTGAGTAATTTAATGAGCTGTAAATATTTAAGAAGTTGGAATAATCACATTTTACTAACTAAATTTAACAAGAGGATTAACGTGGTCTCTGCAGGCGCGGTTTCCCGGCGGAGCCTCTGTTCTCCAGCTTCTGTCCTCAGGAGTACCAAGGACTTTGAGGAGATTAAAAAAAAACAGCACTTTTCCATAAATCACTTGCAAAGATGCTTCAACAGTAACTCAGTTTCCGAGCTTTGGTCACATTACTCAATATCAGCAGATGCAGTTGTTCACTTTACGTGCTTTTAAAAAAATCATTGTGAATGAATGTTGGTGCTTCTTGATCAATCTTTTTTTTTTTTATTTGAATAAAAAATATTTACAATTCAGTGTGTCTGTGTTTTCTGATGAGTCAGCGAACAGGAAGTCAGAGCAGTCCTGACTTCCTCTTCAGCAGCGTGCTCTGGTCGTGTGAGTTCATGGCCTCGTACGTGTCCAGCTCCAGGGAGAATGTTGCGTTACCTGAGGTCAACGTCCGCAGGACGGTGGAATACCCCTGAACCAGGAAAGACTTTCGGTCACATGATCTGTCGAGTTCACGCTCCAGACGTTCTTATGACGACGTTTATAAAGAGATACTGGCCGAGGAAAACCCCAAAACTCCACGCAGGACTCACCATCATCTCCGCCAGGGGCACCGTCGCCACCAGCACCTTGTTGTCATGGCGACTCTGAATATCTCTGATGGTCCCTCGCCTCTGAGCCAAGTCCCCCAGCACTGAGCCGAGGTGCTCTTCTGCCACAGTCACCTCCATGGACATGAGGGGCTCCAGCACCTGACCTCCGGCCAGCTTGAGTGCCTGAGCGGCCCCAACAGAAACATGTTGACCTTCTGACCTTTAGACAAAGTCTGTCATTTTACCTTCGACATGCAGCGGGAGACACACGCGGAGACCATCGCTGGAGAAGTTCCTGTCTCCACGGTGACACTTCGGATGAGTGTAAGGACGCCCTGCAGGGGGTAACCCAGAACTGGACCTGAGGGGGCGATCGGTTTGAACTTAAAGCAGGTAGTGGAACTTCAGCAGTGTTCGAACACTGAACTGGTTGGAGACTGTAGGAGGAAACCAGAATGTGTGAGCTCTGAGTGATAGTCGTTACCTTGTAGGTACGAGCTCTGCACTCCGTTCTCCACCGCTTCTCTCATGTCTGCCGTCAGTTTAGCACTCGTTTCCTCTGTCACTTCCAGGTGACAGCAGTCTGACGACTCCGGTGAGACGCTCAGCTCCACTGTCACCAGGTGCCGTCTGTCACCGATGGTCCGGTCCAGAGTGTCTGAGGCGGAGACCTCGCCGAGGACCGTCTCTCTGTAGGCCACCTGCAGGGGGCCCAGGTGAGTCTCGATGCCATACTCTCTCCTGATGCGGTCGTGGATGATCTCGATGTGGAGCTCGCCCATCCCACATAGGACTGTCTGGGGAGGGAGGGAGGAGGTGAGTGTTCACAGGGAACTGGATGTCATGGACTTAGTGATGTCACTACCTGCCCAGAGTCAGGGTCCACCCGGACTTTGAGGCTCGGGTCTTCCCTCTGGAGGCAGCTCAGGGCATTCTCCAGGTCTGAGGGACACAACATAATCAGAAGATGCACACATCAGCGAGGAGAAACAAAACACTGAAGAAGTACAAGTTCACAAACACAACCCTGCACTTCCTCACACAGTCGGACTCACACACGGACAAACATATAAACTATCTTCAAGTGAATGTAGATCCAGAGATAAGATCCGGTCCCACACAGAGTGATGTCACCACCTGACCACTAGCGGTCAGTGGACTGACCTGCTTGCTTGGACAGGGTCGGTGGTTCAATGCTGCAGAAGAAAACCGGTTCAGGGACCTCCACACCCGACAGCAGCACGTCCGTCTGTTCCCCGCGTTTCTTTGTCTTCCCGCCGTCCGCGTGAGCTCGCCGAGCCGCCGCCGCTGCTGATGCTTTGGAGGAAACGATGGTGTCGCCCGTCACCGTCTGGAAGATGACCAGACCGCTGGGTCTTCAGGGTTTTCCAGAGTGTCCCCCACTGCTAGCGAAAGCGGTGCCCAGCTAGCGAGGTTGTAAGACAGAGTGATGTCACACCTGCTTGAGTCCGACCGTGAGCGCGATGTTTCCTGCTGTTATGGACGGAATCTCCATGTGCTGGTCGGCAAACGGCACCAACAGCCGACTCACTCTCTCCCTGGAGGAGACCATAACATTATGACTGCTCCACTGGAGGCACGACAGACTCCTCCTCACGTGTTGCTCCGGTTTATGTTGTGGACTGCTGTCTGAGCCTTCAGCGTCCCGGAGTAGATCCGCAGGAAAACCAGCGGGCCACGTTGTTTGTCGTGCAGAACCTTGAAGGCCAGTGCACACAGGTCGTCCTTGTACCAGCGTCTACAGAGAAATTATTATTATTAGACTTTAAACACACATGATCACGGACTCACTGGATCAGGCCTGGCCAACCTGAGGCTTCCGAGCCGCATGCGGCTCTTTGCCCACTTTCATGCGGCTCTTTACAGAATGAGCCAATGGTCAAGTTTCTATTCAGATGATTGTTTATACAGGAAATGAGACAAAAAAGTAAGAGCTATTCAAACAAAATATCAAAATATTGTGACATGAGTTTATCTTTGGAACATAAACAATAAACCTGGCTGCATGTGCTCCAAGCCGCCGCCCCCCGGCTCAGAGCACGTTCAATGCCGATGTGAGCCGCGGTCCTAAGACCGTCATCAGATCCACGATCAACACGATTTAACATGACCTAGTTCCACGTTTCACTTTGTCATTCCCTAAACTAAACGTATGGCATGCGTTTCACCTATTATTCATTGTGGATCACCGTGGAGTCGTCGTGTTTAATTCAGTGGAGCGAAGATGAGACTGTCCAGTCTGCAGCATCGCTCACACACACAGACTGGGGTGATGTTATTGGTAACATGAGGCACGTAAAAAAATATATATAAGTAAAATAAATGGCGCACACATTTCTATCCACGCCACTTGATATTCCGATTTTAAAATGTATGCATTTTAAAAATACATGCACAAGAGACATATGCCGGACGTGAAGCAGGAACCTGTGACACACAGGGTTAAGTCACATGACCAGCTGTTCAGGTGAGCCTTACAGCCTTACATATTTGTAGGATGTGGCTCTTTTTAGCAACACACTAAAACAACGTGGCTCCTAGCCTCTGACTGGTTGGCCACCCCTGCACTGGATTAACACAAAGGACAGAGTTTATCATGCACAAACTCAACCTAAAAAAAAAAAAAAAAAATCAACAAGACACGACACTCATACACAGATTTATGGTCCTATGAGTGTGTGTGTGTGTGTGTGTGTGTGTGTGTGTGTGTGTGTGTGTGTGTGTGTGTGTGTTTCTCTTCAGTGCTGAATGAGCGAGTTTACTGATGCACTCACACCAGGTCGTGGCGTCTCTCGTCCGGTGAGGGAAGGTAGGCGACGATGGCGTCCAGCAGCGGCTGAACTCCCTTGTTCTTCAGCGAGCTGCCGCACAGAACTGGGACCCCTCTCCTGGCCAGTGTGAGGCGCCGCACCGCCTCCTGCAGCTGCAAACAAGCACAGTTTTACACTCCAACACACACGGTGGTGATGCTAGCACAACACTGACCTTCACAGCTGGGACGGCGTCAAAGTTGTCGGGGTAGTCGGTCAGCAGCAGGTCAGCGAACTCGTCGTCCAGATCTGCCACCTGAGAGAGAAGCTGTCAACTTCCTGCTGCCGTGAGAGAGTCGCCCGTGCACCTCACCTGCTCGATCAGGGCCGCTCGGGCCTCACAGACTTCCCGCAGAAGCTTCGGGTCATCGGACAGGTCCACTGGTTTGACCTCAAAGACCCGTCCATCATCCCTGTCGGTTGTTTGGTGCCAGCTCAACCTCTCATTGGTCAGCAAGTCCACCACACCTGAGAAGCTCCGCCCACTTCCAACAGGGAACTGAAGAGAATTCAAATATTCTGTCACTGTCTTTCACATGATCAGCTCAAGATCAACACCACGAGCAAAAGCAACGACAGGTGCTTTTCACACGTTCATCCTCCAAATGTCTGAGGGCACCTGAGTTCACCATGACCTTTTCACTTCTTCCTTTTTCTTTGCTAAATTTAAAATTTATCTTCAATGAGACCGACAAATAAAATACATTTCATTCACTTAATTATTTTTCTCTCATTTTAATAAAATTGGAATGTAAAAAACAGGCAGAAAAAGAACCTGAAAAAGAATAAACGCAAAAAATATTTTACAAAAATATAATTCAATTCTCAACAACTAAAGTATATTTCTTACACAATTGAACAACCTTAACTTTTACGCCTAAAAAGCTTTCCTGCCTTGATTGAATTATACAACCAGTTTTATGTTTTCAAAATAAGTGGAAACTTGAACTGACATGTTAAAAAAAGGTTTTGGCCAATGGCGAAAAATAAAGTTCATCAGGCCTCTCTAGCGCCGCCTGATGGACAGAGAAGTCAAGTGCAGAAAAACTGTTCGTACAGCAGGTACCCGTTAGGTGGTCATTATATTAAGCTACTGAAAAACCATTTCACAGCAGTCTTCGCCATGCGTACCTGCAGCAGAACTGGATTGGCTTTTAGCTTCTGCTTGATGCTGTCGAGGGAAAATCCCAGACTGAAGAAACACAGAAGAAATTCAGGTTTGACGAGGAGAGAATCTTGGCAGACGGTCGTCTCACTTTGCTGCAGGTTTGTCCATCTTATTCAGGAAACAGATGCAGGGTACATGGTGCTTCTCCGCTTGTCTCCACACCGTCATCGTCTGAGCCTGTTGCCGTGACGACAGAGGAAAAACAAGTCGGCGAAAATGTTTAAGTCTAATTTTGGATTTAAAATCTCAAAAATAGCTCCCCAACAGCTGAAATGTTAAGCATGGATCTTGATAAAATGTAGGATTTTCTTTACGCTGAAAACACAGAGGTCACTTTCCACTCTTTGCACGACTGGCAGCTCTCACCTCGACACCAGCTGATGCGTCAAACACAGCGACGGCTCCGTCAAGAACCCGCAAAGCTCGCTCCACCTCCAGCGTGAAATCGACATGACCTGCACACACACAAATATCAACATAGTCAACATGACAACAGAGTTCCACAGCACCGCTCTCCCACCTGGCGTGTCGATCAAGTTGATCCGATGGTTCTTCCAATCGAAGGAAACTGCTGCTGACTGGATGGTGATTCCTCGCTCGCGTTCCTGAGCCATGAAATCTGTCACTGTGTCTCCGTCGTCCACATCTGAACGCAAGCAGAAAGACGATGGACGTGAAGGCAGAAAAAAATGTTTCGGTTTCCTCACCTCCAAGCGCTCGTGTGTAGCCGGAGTAATACAGCATCCTCTCGGTTGTCGTCGTCTTCCCGGCGTCGATGTGAGCCATGATGCCGATGTTTCGGATCCTGCAGAGTCCAAGACTGTAGTGAGACACTTAAACAGACTGTGTGCTCTGTGCGCTCAGGTTAATCATCCTTGTACTCAAACTACTGTACATCACAGGTCACACGGTCTCCATCACTAACACCGGAAGCCAAACACACATGGCGAATATTAACATGAATAATAATAGTATAATTATAGGCCAGGATGAAGAACAGCTCCTCTTTCTAAATGGCAACCATGTCATTTAGAAAGGGGCGGAACTGACCTTGAGGTCTTGTTTACTAGTGAAAGCAGGACAGCGTTGGCAGTCAAGAGGACTCAGTTTGTATCAGTTATCAGTTTGTTGCGGTGAAGAGAGAGCTGAGCCAAATTCTGGTGGATTTCTACTCTCACCTCTGGTCAAAAGCTCTCTGTCCACACTTGGATAGAGAAGTTCATCATCTACGAGAGATTCACACTGGGGCCTCAGAAGCCAGTTGAGGTGGCTGACATTAGGATGTCTCCTGAACTAGTGAGGTGTTGAACTGGAGGAGGCCCGAGGGAAGACCAAGGACATGCTGGAGACCTTGGTACTCTATCAGAATTACTGGGAGGTTTCGAGACTTTAGGCGTTTTCGCCTCAGGTGCTGCCTCTGCGACTTAAGAGGAGTAAACTGGATGGATGAAAAAAGCTAAATGAAACATCTGACATTGTGAAAAAAGGTGATGTTTTACAATGACTACTTACCTGGAGATGTCAGGACTGAGCAGAGCTCGAGGTGATTTGACTTCATCTGTGAAGCAAGACCAGACAGAGTGAATGCGAGAACGCCTCGTCTGCATGACGCTTATAACCACAGAACTCAAGAGTCATATCTGGACTTTGTTCTGGATGATTTGTACTTGATGTCTTGGACTTGGACTAACTTATTGATCCGGGGATCAGACTAGTTGTGGCACTCTGGATTCATGTTAAGCCCGTAATATTCTGTTCTTGTCATGCAACAACATCCAGCTCTGACAGTGACAAGTGACCTCTACATGGGCACGTGTTTAGTTGAACAAATGCAATTACCTTGAAGAAAGCTGTGGCTTCTTTTTGTGAGCACCTGAACTCTCCACCTGCAGCTCTGCAGCCCCACAACACAGAAACTCCTGCCCTGTGAAGGCAATCGAACCGTCGTCACAGTGCTATTTTAGATTTGCAGAAAAACAGCGTGAGTGATTTCGAAATGCTCATAGAACAATTTAGTCATAAACGTACGCAGAGTAACGACTGTATGTTTATGAGCACCTGATGACATGTAGATGTAGTGGCACGCTATAAAGAGTATAATGCGGACAAACATTGTTCTTATCCAGTTGGCATCATGATAAAAGAGATCTTACCCAGACCATTTTGACGTTTGCTGTCAGTGACTCGGCATCAACTGACACCGTCCTCCGTGTCCTGGGAGAGGCAAACAACATCCCGGACTAAACATTTTCATCAAGACAAGCATGACATTTTAACGTGTACAAGTGTCCTCTAAAGCGGCTTCTCCCACTCAACTGTCACGCACGCTCTGGCGCAACACTGAAACGAGTCCCGAGCAACAAAACAAATAGTTCCGCTGTGAGTATTATCACACATTACAACTTTAACTTGGCCCACATGGTTTGACTTTAACATACAGCATGTACAGCATGTGAGATCAGAACTTTTTGCAATACAAAGTGTCTTCGGAATTGGATACATTTCTAATGAGGCCGGTTAACACTAACGCTGACGGACATGGGGCTTCGTCATACCTACGTAACTTCCTCTAAGCGCTGGCTCCGGGAAAACAACATCGAGACGACCCGAGCCTGAAGAAAAACGCCTGAAATACCCTCAACCTTAACATCTGTGCCCTTCGTTTTCGTTGTAATATCTAACACTTGAAACACAAAATGGTAAGGGTACTATACTTCTCCAGTCATTCTGTAAATGTTTAAGTTTTGTGTGTTAGCACGCTGTGTTAGCATTAGCTTTGGTGACATGTGGCGCCGCTACAGTCCTGTAAAAAGTCGCTTTCCAGTGTTTGAAAGCTTAGATGCTGCCATATGGTGCGTTTCTACGTGGAAGTCCTTGTATACAGTTTCACAGCGAATGGTTGTTGTGTTGTCATCGTGAAGTAAGCCAGTTTGTTGACAGCTGACGACAAAACAAACGCGTTTTGTGTTTCAAGTCTACCTGTTTACTTTTAACCGTGCGTCGTAATTCACGAAAAAATGATCCAACGTTGCAAGAATATACTAGGTTTCGATTTTGTGATATGTCATCATGAGGTCTGTGCAGTTGGTAAATGTTCATGTGCAACTAGTAAATGATGAAGACATGCAACATGCCAGAAGAACATGAAAGTGTCTAAATTTGAAGTATTCCATCGTCAAGATCAGATAAAATAAAGCTCTCCAACCGAGTCAAGCCTAATTGTTGCAAAAAAAACTTCACTCTCAGCCCCAGAACGAGCACATTGAGTTACACCGCAAGCGCCATGGGTACCGCCTGGACCACCATGAGAAGAAGAGGAAGAAGGAGAGCCGTGAAGCTCACGAGCGCTCTCACAAAGCCAAGAAGTTAATCGGGCTGAAGGCCAAACTTTACCACAAACAGAGACATGCAGAGAAGATCCAGATGAAGAAGACGTGAGTATGAAAGGAGCCAGTACATTTGACTCTACAGGTGACACTTGTGTTGAATCTCTGCAGCATCAAAATGCACGAACAGAGAAAGACCAAACAGAAGAACGACGACAAGACGCCAGAGGGAGCTGTTCCTGCGTACCTGCTGGACCGAGAGGGTCAGTCTCGAGCTAAAGTCCTCTCCAACATGATCAAACAGAAGAGGAAGGAGAAGGCAGTAAGTGCTGCTGGCGTTCAACAAGTCGGCTGTTGCTGTTTGTACTCACGACATGCTGCCTTCAGGGGAAATGGGAAGTTCCGTTGCCGAAAGTGCGAGCGCAGGGAGAGACAGAAGTCTTCAAGGTGGTCAAGACTGGGAAAAGACAGAAGAAGGCATGGAAGAGGATGGTCACCAAAGTCTGCTTTGTCGGCGACGGCTTCACACGTAAACCTCCAAAATATGAGCGTTTCATCAGACCCATGGTGAGAGGAGTGTGAACAAATCTGCTCCGACGTGTTTCTAAATCCTCTGCTGTGATTCAAGGGCCTACGGTTCAAGAAGGCTCACGTCACACATCCAGAGCTGAAGGCCACGTTCTGCCTTCCCATCCTGGGAGTGAAGAAGAACCCGTCATCGCCGCTCTACACGACGCTGGGTGTCATCACCAAAGGAACAGTCATAGAGGTCAACGTCAGCGAGCTGGGACTGGTCACACAGGGAGGAAAGGTCATCTGGGGTGAGTTGCTCAAAGAGAGCAGCAATTAGAAGCAACTGTGATGAAAGAAAGCTCTCAAGTATCTTCAGTAATTCTTCAGGGCATCAGAAAGGCTGAAGTTACGTCTCAGAGTTCTGTTTCCATCCTTTAGTTACCGGTGTAATGTCAACAGGACGTCACTGTGAAATGGTCTTATATTCTGCTGTTCTTCTTCTTCTTCCTTTTCCTCCTCCTCCTTCATCTTCTTCCTCCTTCTTCACCTCCCTCCCTCCCTTCAGGGGTGGCCACAACGGATCATCGTCCTCCATCTCCCCCTGTCCTCTGCTTCCTCTTCTCTCAAACCTACAAACCTCATGTCCTCCTTCACCACCTCCATAAATCTCCTCTTTGGCCTTCCTCTCCACCTTCTGCCTGGCAGTTCCAACCTCAACATCTTCCTACCAATGTACTGTCTCTCTCTCTCCTCTGTACATGTCCAAACCATCTCCATCTAGCCTCTCTGACTTTGTCTCCAAAACACCTGGCCACATGTGCTGTCCCTCTGATCTACTGCTTCTGCTCACTCCCAGAGAGAAGCTCAGCATCTTCATCTCTGCTACCTCCAGCTCTGCCTCCTGTCTGTTCCTCAGTGCCACTGTTTCCAAACCAAACAACATTGCTGGCCTCACCACCCTTTTGGACACTTTCCCTTTCATCCTTGCCAACAGCCTTTTGTCACACGTCACACCTGACACTTTTCCCCAATGATTCCATCCTGCATGCACCTGCTTCTTCACCTCTTTCTAACACTCTCCATCACCCTGTTGACAGTTGAGCCTAGGTACTTGATCCTCCTAACCACGGGGGTGTCAGACTAGTTAGTCTATGTGAGCTACTGTTGATCTTCAAGTTCCACTGTTCACCTGCTCAGCCCTATTAAGTGGTTATCCACGACTAAATAGTCATTGGTTTTCAATACTAGTGTCCTTCACTGTGATGTAAACATGAGTCTGAGTTGATATTCCGTGGAATCTGACGTTAGATGCCGCTTTAATCAGCCAGTACTGTGAGTGCGATGATCATACGCCCCTCCACTGACCACTGCAGCTACTCACTCCATCATCACTTTCTCTTCCAGGTAAATACGCTCAGGTGACGAATAACCCAGAGAACGATGGCTGCATCAACGCCGTGCTCCTGGTATAAGACCACTGACTTGATAAGACTGTGCCTGGATCACTTTTGTTTTTTTGTTCACGGAGTGGAGGAGACGTCTGCAGACGGCGCCTCTGAAGAATCATGGCTGTGTAAAGTTTGATATGAATAAAATTGATGTGACATCAGACCCAAGTCAGCTGACTGGACTGAGGGTGAAATAATGCCAATCTGGGACCTGTTTTTAAACAACTTTTTAATCATATAAACACATGTTGCGCTGACCAACGTCCTTAAGAGTTACACACTAAAAGACACGTGTGAGAGCCAGCGAAACCCATCTTGTTCTTCATCACGTTGATGCTAACTTTTAAAAATGGCTGCATCCAGTGAAGTATACCATGTTATTAAACAAAAAAACATAACAGTGATCTCATGGACATGAGGACAATTGGTTTGTTCTCCTGTCAAAGTAGCCTCCTGCAATCAGTCTATTTCTAAAGGTGATATCAGTCTGTCAATAGTTGGGAGGAACTTGGTCTTCCAGCAGTTTGCATCATCCCACATGCACTTTGCGACTGTTGGGCAACTGCAACATTTCAAAACTGGAATCCAAATTTACTTTTTATTGCACTAAAGAGTTAGGCCAATGAAACTGTCTGTTTTCTCGGGCTGCATGATTTTCCAGCACCATGTGTGGAAATCCGACCCTCTGACATCTTTGTGTTTCTGGAGCAAAGAGGATCCACGATGAACTTCCACGTGCCTCTGAGCCAGGAAATCATGTGTACCACAGACTCTGACTTTTGACAACTGTTTAATTAATGATGCTGAAAATCTTCAAGTCAAGAAAAAATATCTGGAACAAGACCCCAGATTAGTGCAAGTTTTAAAATGCATTTTGAAAGTAGTGCCTGTGAAGAACAGCATCCCCATGTGGCCATGAAACTATAACCACCCAGATTCATTCTGGCTGGACCATGATGCGATGCATTTTCCAGCCTCTTACTCTTTCACAGAATTGTCCAGGTCAACTCCAATTGAAAAGCCACATATTTAACTTATCAAGCTCAAAGATGTCGCTTTCAGAAATGATATTTTTGGGAACCGTGTTTTAAAGACGACTTCTATTTGAGTTCACAGAAAAACGTTTACACAGTCAGGGAAATGGGGTTTAGTCATGAATGTAATTTCAAAGACCAAAGAAAGAATTTTTGATTTTCAATACATGAATTCACATAAAAAAAGGTGGGCAGTTTCATGATGTAGTTATTAATTTTAAAAAAATCAACTGTACAAGAGCTCCACTTGAACTCAACGTAAGCATACATGTGCTGTACTGCACAGGGGCGCTGTAGGACTCAGTTTAAGTCACTACATTCAAAATGCAGGGTGAACACACACATGAAGTTCTCTCCCCTCAAGCCACCAGAAACCTCCACCCTGTGAGATGCCGTCTTCTGATGAGATGGAAGTTGACTCCTGCAGAGTCTGATGTGACAGTAAACACATCACGTGACATAAAAAGGTGATGGCGGACACAGTTCCATTTGACTGCTGGTTCACTGGTTTAAGACGTAGTGAGGTTGACGTCAATGTAGTAAGGCCACGATTCATGAGGTCGGCAGGTAAAACTTCTAAAAGCTGTTTTTAAAAGGAAAACTCCAGGTTCATGAGGCATCGCGAGGACCAGGCAAAAGTGTTCACTGGTGATCCACTCTAAAATGTGGAGCCACTTCATGTGTAGTAGTCCAGCTTGCTGTCGATGGTCTTGCAGCCTTTGCTGGAGTAGATCCTCTCATACTTGGGGAAGTAGACCAGCTCACCAGCCACCTGTTTGGCCACCTCCAGGTCCGGCTGGAGTCCACGGGCTGACATGCCAGCCATGGCGCACTGGACCACGTGGCTGAACTCCAGGGGCAGGAACGGGACGAAGAAGTCCACCAGGTGCTTGTCGATCAAGTTGGTGTGCCAGAAGCCGCCTGAGGAGCAGAGCAGTCAGTGAAAATGCATGATGCCGACGCTTCCGCACTTCTCCAGGGCATCAGTCAATCACATGACTGCGCTCGGGCTAACCACTGCAGCAGCACGTCACACTGACCCATTAGCAGAAACCTCCAAACAGGCCACTTTGTCTCCTTTTTTTAACACGTTACAACATGTTTTTTATTAAATATTATTATCAATATTTATATTAAATATTAAAGTCATATTCACTATATTGTAATATGTATATTCACTTCAGTTTTCATAAGGGGCTCGTACTGAATCATTTTCAAAAAACGTAGCCCCTTATACGTCAGTGTGAACCCAACACATGCCGAGTGAACCACCTTAGTAGCTGCTATTAGGCACGCTAATGTAAAATGTCCAGGTCTTGAACGGCCGACGATGAGCAACAACACTCATTTGTAATTTCTACGCCAATTATCTGAGAAACTGAGTTTTGTAAAGGGACATTTGAGACAAGCACTCACTGTTTTTGTTGTTGAACACAGACAATGAGAGCGAGTTCTCCAGGTCCTTCAGCTGGATCTCCTCGCGCTTCCTTCCTGCGTTCCAGAACTCCAGAGCGGTCTGGATGATGGCCTCTCCACCAGCGTTACTGAAGGCAACCACACAACAAGTGAGTTGACGCCCGTGACACGGTCACTTCACTGAAGCATCTCCTCACCTGAGGAAGATGAAAATGGCCTTCCCATAGGAGACTCCGTCCAGCTTGTCGTAGTAGTCCAGGTAGGGCTTGATGCTGTCGATCAGACCCGGGTGCATCTTGTCCATCTCATCGAATATGAACAAGGACTGAGCACAGTTGCTGACGTTGCCGCGGATCCACTGCTGCAACTGCGTCTGAGCAGACAGAACCATGAATGAGAGGTCCACGCCCTGCATCCGCCGCCGCTCTTACCTTGTAGGTGTCGATCTGGCTGGCGTGTGGGAAGTGCAGCTCCGACGTGAAGACGTGGACGAAGCTGCTGTCCATCCCTTCCCTGTAAATGTTCTCGGCGATCAGCTCGCTCACAAAGTTCTTGCCGGTGCCGGTCCAGCCGTGCAGCGACAGGACCAGCGGCTTCTTGGGGTTCTTGTTGTTCATGAAGCCGCTGACGGCTCTCAGGATGAGGTGGGACGCGATGTGCTGCCCGAAGAGTCTTGTCTCCAGGTCATGAGCGAGACCTGCAGGAGCATCACGGACAATGTTTGAACCAGAAGGACTCCTCCACATGCTACAGATCACCCCAATGTCTAGTGGCGACTCTCGACATCTTGATATAACACCCCAAGCATGGCTACACTTTGACTCTCCTGTGTCTTAAAACATTGCTGCTGTGAATCCACGAGGCAGAACAAAACACTAACGCAGCGGGGTTCAAACGCGATCTCAGTAGTGTGACCGGCACATGAGGGGCCAAGCTAACTTTTGTTTCCCTACTAATCCACTTGCACCTGAAACAGCTGTCCGTTCACAGAGCCCAATACGAAAACAGCGAAAGCTCGGTGTTAAAACACTCCGCCCACCTGTCGTGTTCAGGTTTATCCATTTCGGATCACAGCTCTCGAGAAAGTAATTGTAGATGGTGCGTCCCAAAGTGGCGCTGATGCCCACAACCACCGTGGTGGTGAGCGGGTCAAAGGCTCCACACAGCAGCGGGAAACCTGCTATCACGCACGACAATACACCTATTAAGCGCGATAGATTCATGCTAAGCGCCGTTTTATCCGCGACATGAGTGGTTTAAATACATTTAAAATAACAGCAGCGACGAATGGACAAGACTAACTCGCGTCATTACAACGGGGAACTTCCGGCTTCGTCACAACCACGTGACAAAACAGCGCGAGGTGCGTTCAAATGCTCAAACGTCTGCCAGTACATTTCGAAACCTATTTTTATAAGCGTTTCAAACGGTCTTTGATGATGCTTTGGATGTTGCAGACACCTTTGAAGGACACAAAGGCAGTGCATTTACCAAGCATCTCATGAATTTATCATTGAAATGTTTGATCGATGACTGAATTTGACAGTGTATCTGAGAGACATCTCACGAGGAGAGGAGAGTTTTGTTGGACCATGAACATGAGAGCTGAAGAAGAGGAAGACAACCACTCAGTTACAGGGTGAAGGTGGGACATGATGGTGTGACCACAGGACAGAAAACAATGGACTCTTGACTCAATGGTTCAGCTTGCTTCACAAAATCTGATCAAAAGCTCAGTTGTTTTTTAATTTAGTGCTGGAGCTTCGATGTGTTAATTTCAAAATTATTAAACGATATAAATAACACATATTACATTAATTTACGCAACAAAGAGTTCAATTATCAAAAAGGTACTTCCAACTTGATGCTGATTATATATATATATATATATATATATATATATATATATATATATATATATATTTTTTTTTTATCAAGGTCCAACCCTCGTGAAAAGATATAGTTGCAGTTCATTTTGTAACATTAAAATAAGAATTTATTAATAGAGAGGAAATTATGTTTATCAACGAACAATACAGAAACTCAAATTATCTGTCAACAAGGCTTTGTGTTGTCAGACTTGTCAGGATTACAGACTGCTATACAGCAGTTAAACATGTGCTTTTACTCATCTTCAAACAATAAATTACACTCAAAAATGGCTATTGCAAGGTGCACTGAAAAACTGGAAAATTTGCGTGGATGTGCAAAATAAATAAATTAATTGGAAAGAAATACATCTAATTTCACATGTGAAACACTTTTATTTTGTTACGTGCCAGTGTTGAAATTATACATCAGACGAGTTTTCATCAAATGAGACAAGAAAATGGGACATTCATATTATTCCATTAATTAAAGAATAAACACCATAATCTTTCAAGGGAAAATCTATAAACAATCAGAACGACACATTACAGATGTTGAAATTAGAAGTAAATGTATGAACACTCCCTAACATTCCATTCAGTGGAATTTTAAACGTTTTAAGTCTGAATTAACTTCAGTGTGTGATAGAAGAGTTACAAATGTCTCTTGCGATGTTGGCGCACACACATGCTTCCTTCACTTTTCTTTTCTTTTCCATGGGTCAACTTCACTGTTCTGAATCAAAGTCCAGTGATGTGTTGTCAAGATAGACCTTACCAGTGCATAGCACTTGTAATGGGTATTTAATAAAATCAGATGAACTAGAAATGTGAATTTCAACACACTCAACACTGTTGTGTGGGTTTTATCAGGTTACAGTGAGACGTGCTCTTTTGATTTGTCATCATTTACTTTAGAAACAATTCCTCAACACGTGACCAAAATGGTGCTGTTTCACGCACTATTTGTAGAGGGTTGCAAGAGTCACGGAAACTGCAAGAACTGTAAAAACGATCAATACCGTTCATCAGTTCAACCTCATCTTGGTTCACTGTGTTGCTTTCTAGGATAAAGGTGAAAGCAAGTACACAGATATTTGAATATCCTTCATGAAATTGTGACTGAAATGTGGGCTTGTCAATAAATTCTAATTAAAATATTCTATTTATTCATTGAAGGATTGAAAATACTTTTTGGAGTAGCTAAATACTACACTGCTACAACTATATCTGATTATTAGATAGTATTTTTTGTATTTGCAAAAACAAACTGTCCTCTTAAAATAAAAGAATAAACGAAATATTTTTTACTATCGTGAAATCAGCCGGAAGTTCATATTTAGCACATGCGTACTAGCTACAAACGTGTTCGTTCAAGACGAAGTTTGCAGTTTCACTAAAAGCATTTTAGCAAATCAGTGCGCCGTGTCTGTGTACGTGCGTGTGTGTATTTGTACTTTAAATTATTAAATGAATAAAATGTGGTACACGGAAAACTCAAGGACTGTGTTCAATGCTGGAAATGCTACTGAATAAATTATTCGAGTTTGTACAGTGGCGGAATAACATTATAAAGTAGTTGGAGTTGACGAGAAGCGCCATTTTCGCTTTTTCCCCCCTGATAAACAGTTTACGAAAAGTTGACGAGCACTGTCCGAGCGCGTGCAGATAGTGAAGCCAAGTGAGTGGCTAGCATGTTAGCTCCATCCTCACCAGTCCGGTTGAGAGCGATCCATTCTGGACGACAACACTCGGCGAAGTAGTAGAAGATGTTCTGATAACTGGCCAACAAGCCGGTGAGAGCCGCGGCCATGCCCACGGCGATGCTGGTGCTGATGGGCTCGATGGCCCCGCTCCTGCCGGAGCAGAGCAGCATCCACAGCAGCAGGACGTGCCGCTTCATTTCCCCTGTGTTCGGGACAGACGGTCTGTGGACGTGGATGTCATGAAGGGCAGCGGGTCCACGCACAGCCCACACCTGCGCTACTGAACCTTCAGAACCGTCCCAGGCCCAGTAGCTGCCCGGCACGCTTTTCACGTAAAGACGTCAGAGTCCGAAGGTCACGTGTCGCGTTTCCGTGTTTACAGTCGATAGATCGAGTTAGAAGAGTTTTAGAATTAAAGCAACTCCTTCCTCAATACTTCTGTTAATCTACTTAATATAAATAGTAATAATAATAATATATTAAATATAATATTAACACGTATTTCATACCTTGAAGCCCATCTATTATTAGTAAGCAGTCTACTACTACCACTTGTAGTTCATCAATATTATCATACTACTTCTACTTCTACTGTGACTACACCAATCCTACTATACAACGATTACTTCTTCTACTCCTGCCACTATTGCCTAAACTTTAACACAACACAATTGGTTGATGTTTCTTATGTTTTCCTCGACCACCTCTTCCACTACAACTGCTACTACCACCTCTACTATCAATATTAGTCACTGCTAGTTCTTCTGCTACTCCTGATACTTCTACCGCTGCTGCTGCTTTATTTACCGTTTATAGACGCAGTAGACCTGGATGCTTTCGTACAAGTATAGTACACGTAGTGTAGTACAAGCATATAAGAAGTAAAGTCGCCCAGACCTCCGCTCCACCTCCAACTCCAATCCTCAGGGACTGCCATGGGTTGACTGAGAGAAACTGTCCAGAGAGTCCTCGGTCTGCCCCGGGACCTCCTCCCACTGGATCACCTCGCTAGGGACACAACATCTTCACAACATGACTGAGGAACCTCAGTGGGCTTCTGTGTTCAGAGTCGCTCCAGGATGACTAACTGTTGTTATTTCTCTATTTTTTACTGGACTGGAATTGATGCATGCCAGTGTCTCGGTCAGTGAAAGGACTTCTGATAAAAAAGAACCCTGCAAACACCCGTGTGAGGGCTATACATATCTGTGCCCAAAATAGCATTGTAACCTTTGTCCTAGTAGATAAACTTCAGCCAAAGACCTCTGCTCCTGTTAGTCAGGTGAAGTCAGTGAAACATCTGTTCTTACATGAGGTGAAAGGTTTTTTCACCAGTGTGACTGGTGTGGAGTAATCCCAGCTACCTGGGACGAGAGGCTGTCCTTACGCCCCCAGTGACCTCTCCATGAGGAAAAAAAACAGCTCAACTTTTCCTTTTCTTTTCTCATTTCTTCCTGCTATTCACATTTCTTCAAAATCCCTTTCTGCTGAAGAGGAGCACTTGTGAAAAGAGCTTCTCAGTGTTAATCCAGAGGTCAACTCTTAATCCCCACCCACTCTGACCTCACTTGATTCACTTTAAGAAACTTCAATTCAGCAGCACTTGAGGAATTCCTCCGAGAAGGACATGAAATACGTCAGTCAGCGCTGTGTTGCCTCTGTTCACCATCGGGGGGCGCTCCAGGCTTTTGTCTCCAAAGCAGTGACGTCTCGGTTGAGGTGTCCAAACATGAGAGCACCGCGGCGGAGGAGGGGAAGAGCAGACGCAACAGTTTGACTCACGGCCATCGCTCAATTTCATGACTGCTGAGCTCCGTGGAACAAGCATGTGGCTGGGTCCTGTTTTGGTCCCTCCGATTGGATGTCGTCACACAGATCATACACTCCATCATCTCACGTTAAAACTGACAGGTCACATGATGTGCACGTTTTCCTATATATATATATATATATATATGTGTGTGTGTGTGTGTGTGTGTGTGTGTGTGTGTGTGTGT
This sequence comes from Synchiropus splendidus, assembly GCF_027744825.2. Classification (NCBI taxonomy): domain Eukaryota; kingdom Metazoa; phylum Chordata; class Actinopteri; order Syngnathiformes; family Callionymidae; genus Synchiropus; species Synchiropus splendidus. The sequence goes on along the minus strand of NC_071334.1, from coordinate 48,999,958 downwards.
GTGTGTGTGTGTGTGTGTGTGTGTGTGTGTGTGTGTGTGTGTGTGTACTTTTGTTTTAGTAGTGGTGTGTGTCTGTATCTATCCTTTGATGTTAGTGTTTATGCTGCAACCTACAGTTACATCAACTGGAAATCAATAAATACTCTCAGCAACTTCAACAAAAGTCAATTCTACTTGTCTGTAATCATATGGACCTTCAATACGTCCATTATCTCTTTGCCTCGCAACATGCATGACTGAAGTGGACCTGGTTTGTAGTGAAACAAATATTGATGGATCCTACAATCGACCCCTGAGGAACACCATACCTGAGTGAAATCGCTTCTGCTTGCAAATGGAAAAATCTAAACATGCATAAAGCCCAAACAGCTCATCCAATGAGAATAGATTTCCCAGCATGCCTCAGGAGAGCCAGCTGTAACTACAAATACACAATACAAAGCGTCATGCGACAAACACTCCGGCTGACGTGTCTATTGTGTGGGACGCCCTCTGGTCCGCGAGCTAAACATCCGGCCTGCACACCGGCGGGTCTATATTCAGTCCAAGGAAGTGATTTCATTTCCTACATCCTCCCATGTCTTCCTCCCACAGCCGTTTTCAGAGGGAGGACGGTTCGGCAAGGTCTTTGTGTTTGTGGAAGAGCCCGCCGCGTCTCACCACGTCTATTGTTGTCGTAAAAGTTCCCAGAACAGATTCCTTTCTCCCAGGTTTACACACCGTCAGGCTGAGGCTGCTCTGACTACCTCGACTGCAGTTCTGCTTCGACTACCGCTGCAACAACTACGATCCCAGCTACTTCTATTACCACAACGATTACTATTTCTTCGATGACTACTAATGTCATTGCAAGTACTACCACGACTAATGCTATTAATACTGCGACTACAACTTTAAATACATCTCCCAGTACCATTACCACTATAACGACTACCTCTACCATTTCGATTTCTACTACTGGCTCTCGCACTACACCTTTGTGAGGACCTGTCATTGCCATAATTCTTTCCCCAGCCTCTCACCCTCAACCTAACCATCCAACACACACGACTAACCTTAACCAGGACTCTGATCCAAAGTGAAACCCAATCATTATGACCCTGTTATTTTGTAGTTTTAATCCCCAAATTGAGGATTAAACACGTAAGGTCCAGCAAAAGGACCCCACGCACACAGCGAGAGAGAAACTGATGTAAAAATATTATCCTAGTCCGTTTACTTAAGTTAAATGTGAGGTACCATCAGTACACTTCACCATCACACTGACTCTTACCTCTGTCAACTCAAGGGAAACACACTTTAAATGAAACTTCTGACTCACTCAGCTGCACATCGGACTGTGGACCTCCTGTAAAGTTGAATGATGTACCTCAGTTCACTAAAACAATGACGGAAAAGTAAGCTTTATTCACCTTTTCAAACAACTGAAAACAATCAGCAAGCGGACTGACTTCACTCAGGTTTTATGACGTGTCGCAGGTGACCAACGCTTAAACCCTGCAGACTGTGACAAGTCCTTTCTCTGGAGAATCAGGAGAAGGTCGCAGACAAACACACCTGCGGAAGCCCAACAGGTTAGTCTGTGTTGGGGTGTTTTAGCGACCCCTTGCCTGAAAAGCTCCATAAAAACACAATGAACCAGGGTCACGGAGTCTTGACACAGGTGCACAGTGACCTGCATGACTCCTAAGTCAATGAGCACAGGAGGAGAAGCAGCTACCAAGACATCCGTTACTCACGTACAGGCGATGAATAAATACATTTCAGAAAAAATAAAACATAGACATATAGTTTCTATCACTTAAACTTGTTGTACATGTATCCTTTAAATAACTACAGGCTCATTGTTGTTTATTTTGATGAGATCAGAGTATTATTAGTCCTTTAAAAAGGAAAATATTTTGTGAAAATGATGACAAGATTAAACTATTATACAATGTTGATACTCTTCACTAACTCCCCCTATATTTTATGAAACAGAAAAATGATCCTGCAATTAATTTTGTATAAATTATATATAAAAAAATTAGTATAAAATAACAAGTGTATATAGTCAGCAAATAAATACATTTAAGCAGTAACAGAAAAATCAATAACAATAATAACTAGAATATAATTGAATACATCAAAAAAATGTATACTCCAAATAATTAAATATTCATTAACCAATTATGCTTGATATGGTATTAACATAACTTAGATCTAGTACTTTATAGCTTATCGTTTCATATTTATACAGTATTTCAGAGTATTTTTCTTTTTTAGCTTCTGCATCATGACGGCAGCTGTTTCATGGTTCCTCCTGAAGCCGACCATGTGGGCCTGCAGCACACACACTCCACAGAGCATCATGGGAAGTGAAGGATTCACCTTCCATCTGAGCCTCCCTGCTGCTTTACATGGACTACCTGCCGCGGACAAGATGAACAAGTCAAATAAATAGGAGCAGAAAGTGGCAGCAGGTGGGCTGAGTGTGGGGATGGGGTGTCAGAGACACACACCAGCTCCAGCCAGAGTCTAGTTGTTGTACATGATGAGTCCCACTCAAACAGGGCTTTGCTATTAGCATAGAATTTCTTCCTCTGGAATTTCCAACAATTCTGACAGCACCTAAACGCATCATCCCAGAAAGCGGATTGTTTTGGTGAGCAGGGAAACTACTGCTGATTCATATTGTCCAGTGTTTTCCTCACACCAATGAGACCTGGAGAACCTTACTAGACACCCCTACTGCCGTCTCTCAGTGTGAGGGAGCAGCTGTACTACTTTGAGTCTCTCCCAGATGACTGAGCCCCCCACCTTATTCCTAAGATAATGACAGATAGACAAGGGCGAGAAGAAGACTCAGACTCAGAAGTTGACCCAGAAGTCACTGGCTGGATTTGATCCCATGGCTTTTGAATAGCAAGAGATAAGGGAGATCTTCTTCATGTTGTCACTTTCAGTCCCTCTCCCAGTTTGAACTTTGACCGCGGCCGCTCCTCCACTCTCACTCACTCAAAGGCAAGGACAAAGAGTCGGAGATAAAACGGATAGAAAGGCCAGTGAGACAGCTGACGCAGCAGAACCTGATAAGCGCTGCCGGTGATCGATGAGTAAACACCATCGGTACGATTGCTATTCTGGGTCAACTCACGAGACCCGACCCAGGATGGGAGGGCAGCTGCATGATGGCCATGAGAGTTTCATTAGAATGGGTCATTTCTGAACTCTTCTGCGTCAGGAATCCTCCTGATGATCTGAGTTGTTTTTAATTTTGTTGTTTGATTAAATTATCATTAAATTACCATACATTTTTTATGTTTTTACCCATATATTCCATTTCATATTGTTATAAGTCATTAATAATAATATTATTATTGTTATTATTGTATTATTGTTATTACAATTACTATTATTATTATTTGTTGTTGTTGTTCCATTTTCTTTCATCCTTTATTTAAACATACATATATATATATTTAACATTTATATATATATATATAAAACATTTTTTTGCCACTATTTTTTTAAAGTTTTCTCAACTTTCTGTCAATAGACCAAAAAGTTTGTTTTGATGTGATAGTAATGTGATGTGATAATTATATTTCCTGTACAAGTGGGTATCTAAGGATTCTCTTCTATAATTTGAAGCTTTTCTTTTGAATGAGTGGGTTGAGATTTCATAGCAAACAAAAAATGTAGTCCTCAACAAAATATCGGAACGAGCCAAAGCTCAACAAGAACAAGGCTCACTTCCTGGCGGCATCTTTTCTCCCTGCAGGCCTGGATCAGTTTTAAACCTGATAACTCCCTGAGCGTGGACTGACAGGCTCCGCGGGAAGACGGATGAGCCTGCAGAGACTAGTTAAAAGGAGGAACCTCCCCGTTCTCCTCCAGCCGGGGGATCATCGTCACTCACATTAGCAGCCCTTAAATCTTCTCCAGAGCACAAGACGGATTCCTGAAACCTGAACGCACATTAGCGCTCGGCCCGAGAGGGTTCCTCTGCGTTAATTGTGTCTTCCTACGAGACTGCTCTGACTTGTGTTGTGATACGGGGTGCAGATGGTGCCAATAACGGCGAGGAAGATTAACACGTGTGAAGGGCCGAAAGATGAATCTGTGTGGCAGGGAACTCATCTGTTCGCCTTGTTTTGCTTCCTTGAGTGCAACTGGATCCAGACGCAGGGTGGTCGAGGAGCCGCTAAGAAGATTTGTCCAACTCTATTTTTGGAGTCTCCTCACTCTGCCTGCAGCATCATATCACTTGTTCCACACACAGTGACGTGTTGAAGCTTCGCCTTCCTGCGAGAGTCACAGTGTGAAATCGTATCAGAGACGTTCACTGTCCAAACACTGATCTCTAACAGCTCAGCAAGACTTCGCTCCCGCCGACAGTCCGGCCCTGTCCACCCCGTGATGTGACTCATTTATTATTGTAGCGTGAACGCGGGGAAGCAGTGGTGGAGCGGAAGATCTGCTCCTGGAGATTGAGGCACGGACTAAATGATGCTTCCTGGCTCCCACCCTACATTCTCCTCACCGAAACACCGCAGATAAATCAGCAGTAGAACTTGTCACACGTAATCAAAGAGTGGTCTTAGAGTCGGATCACCCATGAAAAACTGACTTCATCTCACTCTACGAATACTCCTCTTAGCTTAGCTGGAAAAAATGCACACTCATTATTGAAGCAACATTCCATGAAGTCATCCATCAAAGCAAAAATCGCTCTCACTTGTCGATATCAGGCCGAAGCAAATCACTTTTACTATCAGCCCTGCAGTATAAGGACTGAAATGGATGAGGAAAAGTCTATTTCCTTTGAAACCTATTTCCTTTGTTTTGTGTTACATTCAAACGTGGGCAGCAAAAACAAAACACACTTGCTGTGAAAGCGTGCTGATACCAAAACACGCTCCATGGTGCCACTTTGCTAGAAATCGTTTTGCTCTCAATTTAGAGTGTCAATCTCAGACAGCCTCAAACTGGGTCCATCAGATCCTTGGGAGGAACTATGACCTCATGAGTCTCTGTGCACGTCACCAAAACATCTCGGCTCTAATTGGTAAGCACGTGGTGAATTGTCGAGTTTGACTCCAGTGTTTGATGCTGAAAATATCTCACTAAAAGTGCACTAAAACTGCAAGCTACTTGCCTAAAAGGTCCCATATTGTAGCGCCACCACTGGTCTCATGAAGTCACCTCAACAGCGACTTTTACATGCAAATCAGTCGCTTAAGTTGCATTTGGCGTAAACGTACCCTCAGAGAAAGACTCTTCATCGTGCAACATTTTTGCATGTTCAAGAGGCCAAGGGGAAGACACTGTTCTTGTCGCGGGAGGTTCTGATCCGGCCTCACCGATATCTCCTGCCTGAAGAGACAAGAACCTCTGCTTTTCCAACTATGTTTAACTAGGGGGAAGATCTGGGTCAGACCCAGCCAGGTCCCGATCTGACCTCAGATATTTATTCCTCTGCAGCTGCTTCTTTGTTGATACATTTCAACCACACAAGGGCTGAGACATTCCAAAGCCAGAGTGTGAGACAACAGCAAATCCACGCTGAGTCTTGTCCGCATTGGTTTCCTCTCCTGGGAAATATTTCTGCGACTGAGTCACTCCTCATGAGTGGCAGTTTGCCGTCGTGGAAAACCAGCAAATTCTCATTTGTCACGTTTAAATGACTGGTGGTTAAGCAAACATTCGTGGGGAAAGTCCAGAGTTTATAAACGACGAGCCCTCAGCTGCCCACCGCGCTCCCTCAAGTGCCACATGAACCAGAGGTCAGCGGTCACAGACGTTTTTCATGAAGGAACCGCAAACTACAGCCGACACATGTTGCACATGTATCCTGCTCTTCTCACCACCAACACACCTACGTTCAGTCAGAGCCATCCGGCAGAGCTCTGCTAATCACAACCAGGCAATGCTCTTTTTTCAAAGTTCAGACAGCAAGAATCAAAGTGGGAGTGCAAGTCAAACGTGGAGGTGAACCCAAAGGCATCAGAGGTCGGGCCGAAGAGTATGAAAACACTTGGTGGAGTTTGTCGGCTCTGAGCGGGAGGTGAAGTCTGCGGGACTGAGATAAATCCAGCAGGGAGTTGAGAGGAAGGGGTCTCACATCACTTCCTGTCTTTGTTTCAGCCGCTATTTTCAAGGCTCGGAATGCAGTTCCTGTCAGGAGGTGAAGGAATCCAAAACAAGTGCATTAACCTCTGAAATGTTTGCCGCAGCAAGCTTTTGCCGCATTTCGGCCAGCAGAAAGGAGCGTTCCATTCTCGCGCTGATTCCTCTCTTCATGTGCGTCTGTGTTGGTGTGTGTGAGAGTGTTAAAGCACCACACCCTGGCTCACATCCTGTGTCACGATTGTCCTTGTGTGTGTCTGGGATCAGGGTCTTCTGAGACCCACACCCCCCACCGTCCCCATTGACATGCTGTAAACACTGACCCAGAAGAGGAAGTGTGAGGCTTGCAGGTTTGCGGTGGCTATCTTTCAGCCTCTTTGATATACTGAGACTTCAGGTTCACCCAGTAGTACCCAATTCATATGAGCCAACAGGCTCCTACTGTGTCTCCTACTACGGTCGCCTGGGGTCACTCCATTGTATGGGCCACTGGGTGTGCACCCTTATGCAGAGTGGAATTGGGGGGAGGCCCAGGGTCAGACCAGAAACACCTCATAATTGACCCAGAAGAGTTGGAAGAGGTTCCTGAGGTGGGGCAGGTGAGGAGCTCTTGTCTTCAGTAGCAGCCTCCAGGACCAAACCTCAGAGCAAAGGATTGAATGGAACCTCATAGCAAGAAGGTCCCATAGTTGCGAGGCAGGGTTAGTTAAACTCACATGTTCACATGTAATTTCACTTGACGTATTACTGAATTGATCATTCTTAGATTCTCTTTGTTGACTGGAGCGGTCGAGTTGGCTTATTTATTAACTTTCTTGACTCAGCTTTTTGATGAGTCATCATTTCCTCATCCATGTTGTATTTGTTCTTCCTTATGGGGACCAGTTCTTAACAAAACTCCCATGAAGAGGGGACTTAATGCTTTTGAGGGGACCATTTAGCCAGACCTCACAAGGTTACGCCTCAATTTGGGGATAATAACTGGGTTATTATGCTGCTTCTCGCTGTTACCTTTTCTGCGTGGATGATTAAGTATCACTATTTCTATTTTTTTCTTAGAGGAAGATGTTCACAACAACAGAGTGGCCAATATTGTGATACTGTTAGTGCATGTTGTTGAGCCTCTTCAGAGCCTCTGAGGTTCTTCTGAGGAATGTTCTGGGCAGTATTGGTTATGTTGGGTTGTTGGAGTAAACAAATGTTTGCATGAGGTAAATATTACTGGCCACTGTGCTGTTGAGAACATTGTGCATTTGAGAAGTTACATTCAGAAGAGATACAAAATGATTCACCATTAATCTTCAGTGAACTCCGCTGTAGTGCAATTATTTGAGATTAAAAATTAGAATCTATTGACAGCACTAATTGTATTGATTCGATGGCAGATCTTCAGATCAGATCTGAAGATCTGCCATGAGATCACTCAATGGTTACGGTAAGTTTCTTTGAGGTGTTAGGTCGAATTTATTAAATACTCAATAAATAATGTGAACATTTCTGATGTGAAATTGTACTTGATTTAAAAAAAAACTCTTCAAAGGATCCTGTTTGTGGACTTCAGCTCTGCTTTCAACATGAGTATCCCAGCTCTGCTTAAGACAAGCTTCGCCAGCTCAACGTGCCCAACTCCCTCTGCAGGTGACCAGCTGGAGTGTGCGAGTGCTGCTGCGGACAACTGTCTCCGACACTCAGACCCTCAACATCGGGTCTCCTCAGGGCTGTGTTCTCTCTCCATGGCTCTTCTCCCTCTTCCCCTCAACCATTTGTGATCAGCCCTTGTTGTTTGTGGGTTATTTATTTACTAGTTATTTCCATTATTACTGTTTATTTTATTATTTTTAATATTATTATGTTTGTGTTGATGATTGGTTATTTCAAAGCACTTTCCTAGTTGGTGGGATCCTCACTGACCTGAAGCTGACTCTGATACAGTCCTGCATCTCGTAGATGTTCATTATGGATGTTTTGAAGAGCAACATTCTTCTCATACTCTGAACAAACTGAGACATCCACCAATGCATGTTTTGAGGCGAGGGGGCAGTCACGTGTCTGTGGTGCCCACTCCTCACTCACAGACATCAGGAAATCCACCATGTTTCACCAGAACAGACCTCCATCCCACTAATGACTCTCTAGGAAACTTCTGTCAGCAGCGGCGGGATTTACAGACGACTTTTTCCAAATCGACTTTGACAGGATTTTGGGGGCTTAAAAGAAAACACTGACTTTATACTCGGGTCAGTTTTAATCGATGTGCCTGAATCAATAAAGAAAGAGCTTCTTTGGTTTTATGGACAACATTTTGGTACAAATGAGTCTTTTACGAGAGAAGTGAACTATTGTTTGGAGGGAAGAGGTCCACCACTAAAGGTCATCTCTCCAACATGTCCCAGGTCTGCCTCAGACTCTTTATCAAATACAGGAGTGGATCTCCCCTGAGCCGCTCCTGGTTGACTGAGATTCTATCTCCAAGAGTCCATCTCCATCTGTCCTTCACCTGTGAGCAAGACCTCAAAAGTCCACCTCAGGAAGGACCTCATTACCAATCTGAACAGATCATTCCACCATGATCTCTGACTTAGAGGAGGTGATCCGCTGAAGTGGAAACTGAAAGTCTCCGTGATCTGTAAAACCCCTCCACCAGGGTTCACATCAGAGCCACTCACTTGATGTCCTTGACCTGATCCTGAGAGTCCCGGGTCCCACAAAGCTCCTCTGAGTTCTGTCTGAGCACGGCCCATTTGTCAAAAGGTCGAGAGGTCACCAGTTTAATTCTCTTGCTCTCTCGTTAAAATGATTGACACCGTTTTGGAAGAAACCAAAACTACATGGGGTGTTTTTGTTTCAAAATGTTTCCAGTCGCAAGTGTCCCGCGTGTGTCCGCCCTACATGCAGCTAGGATTTATACATAACTGTCGGCTTGGATTTGTGGTGATTCGCTCTCCATGGCGTGGAGGAACATGCAGATGGATGTGGAGGACGCTGGAGCTCTGGATCTTCCCTGGAATCCGACAGACGGTAGATCGAATGGCTGTAACGTTGAAACTTTAGCGGGCTTCTGCTGTGGTTTGACATAAATTTCCTCCCGTGTTTCTGTCTAATACACCGTACCGGCGTCTCTGCCATCTGTGCTACGTTAGCCTGCGCGATACCTTTTTAATGAGCCCCACCATTAAGACTTAGCAAGGAGGTATCAGAGTGGGTGCTGCGGTCGGCTGAGGCATTCCTGAAAGGCACAATCCCATGTGCTTCAGACAGAAAATCAATTCACCACATCAGTCAGAACCCAGCAGCGACCCGACAGAACCACAGGCCCCGGTTTGACTCAATAGCTCTTTGTATTTGAGACTGTTCCTCTGATTTGACTATAAAGTTGAATCTTCCAGCTTCACATTGTCTTCTTTCTCTTTGGGCTTCTCCCTTCAGGGGTGGCCACAGTGGATCATCTCCCTCCATCTCACCCTGTCCTGCTTCCTATTCTCTCAAACCTACAAACCTCATGTCGTCCTTCACCACCTCCATCAAGCTCCTCTTTGGCCTTCCTCTCCACCTTCTGCCTGGCAGTTCCAACCTCAACATCTTCCTACCAATGTACTGTCTCTCTCTCTCCTCTGTACATGTCCAAACCATCTCCATCTAGCCTCTCTGACTTTGTCTCCTAAACACCTGACCACATGTGCTGTCCCTCTGATCTACTGCTTCCTGACCCTATCCATCCTGCTCACTCCCAGAGAGAACCTCAGCATCTTCATCTGTGCTACCTCCAGCTCTGCCTCCTGTCTTCTCCTCAGTGGTTCCACCTTTACACAGTCATTTTTGAAATTATCTTCCTCACCTGCTTAATACAGAGCTGGCACAAGGACATTACTTGTTCTGATGGTTTGAAAACTCACACCTAGTGTCATCTAACCCCAGTTGGAAGTAGAGTCTCCCTTGAAGTATCATTAAGCCAGTTTACAACAAGGTCCTTGTCTAGCCTAGTCGGCACAGTCAGCAACCAAAGCAAAGTGACTCGGACTCTCCCTCTGCACCTCCTCCAGCTCTTATGATAGAGGTGTTGCCAGGCCATTGTCCTCCAGTCTCTCCAGTGTGTCCTCGGTCTGGCTCACTTCGGAGGTTTCCAGCCCCCAGAACCCTCAAACCTACCTTGAAATGCCGCAGTAAGGAGGTGGAAAGGTCTGACCTGTTGGTGAACCCATATAACCATTGTGTCTGTTGTTCCTTGGTGAGAAATCTGTCAACCAAACCAAAATGAGGGTAATGTACTTTTTCTAAACTCAATGTAAAAAACTCAAAAGTCAGCATAGAAGGCCCACACAAACCTCCATTGTTAGTTTCCAAGAGAACCGATGTTAGCTGCTTTATGTCCAACATCAAAACAACAAATTCTCTGGACCAGATCATTCTGGAGCAGATTCATTTTAGGTTTGTATCCAATGTGTGTCATGAGAATAATATTCTATTAGCCTCACTTTAGCAAACTGTCTCTGTGAACTACTGCTGACATCGATAACAATCAAATGTAAAACACTATTTCATGCACTTGCTTAATAACGATCCCCTGGGAACGTAACACACCAAACAGTAGAAAGTCCAGCGGCTGAAAATCATCATAAGAGTTGGCAACATGACCGCAAACCTCGGCCAATAAAGCTCAAATTTCATGTAAAGGAGCAGCGACACCTCGGGGCTGGGGCCATACTCTCAGCCATTTTGGAGGAAAAAAAAGAAATCCAGGATTAGATTTGCAGAGCTGTCGACACCTCACACCCCCCCCAGCGTTGGAGAATAAATCTCGGGAGGAATTGGCCACTGGTCCAGCCAACGAGTTGGATGACGGAGGAGAATAAATTCAGCTGAAAACACTTGCTGAGTTTATACTCACACTGAGGAGTGACCAGCATCTGTGAAGGGTCTGCAAAGAGACGCTGCTACGACAGACAGCCCGAATGAAATGTATCCAGCGCAGTGCTCCTCTTCCCTCAAACACTCACAGCGAAGAATCCGGTCAAACGCACAACTTTGAGTTGTTTTTAAACCTGATGCACCTCGAACGTGGCCACACACCTTCACGACAGAATGATGGAGTGATCCTTGTCAGCGCTGCATTGACAAAGACTGTCTGCATTACAGTGCTAGCAAAGCCAACGGCTAACGTGATGTCTCACTTTAAAACATTATTGACGCTCGTGGACCATCAAAGTCTGCACCTTAGCTAAAAACCAAATGTAGAATCAAATAAATGCGCTCCAAAATGTGAAGAATAAAACCTAGAATAAAATAATGCAAAAGAGATTTTGATAAAATCCGAACAGTTATTTAAAATAAATAAATCATGATATATTTACGCCATTTTCTGGAAGCATTTTAAACAAATTTTCTGTCATTTGTTCCTGCAAATAACACGCCACAACAGTTGAGTGTCAGTAGCTGCAATACTTAGGGAAGGCCACTGAAGGGCTTGAGGGGTTGATACTTTCGTGTGAGGTTGGGGGTAATAGATGCCTGCCACTTTCCAAAATGGGTGGGATTGGTACCTATATGGTGGTGCTGACAGGAAGTGTTGTCATGCTTTAAAGTGTTGCATGTCTGCTGTCTGAGAGGGTGAAGGACTTGGTGGTCAAGCAGGATGTCCTGTTTGGCTGCCCGGCACGGAAAACCTGAATTGCACCGCAGAGACATGCAACATCTCAGAAGGGCCAAACACACCAGGCAAACAAGCTATTTCTGCTTTTGTAATCACTCACACTGATGCATCAACTGACTCTAAAAGCAGAGAAGGTTTGGCGTTTCAATGCAGAACCAGGAAGGTTCTGACACCAGTGATGTGCAAACAAGAACACAACAAACACATCAGTTAATCTCAATAAAGCCTGCGTGCCCCCTTCAGTACCTGGTTCTCCTGTTCCAGGCAACATTGGACCTGCCTTTTTTTTTGGATGGAAACTTAATCAAATGTTCTCAGCTGCTTCCTCACGGCTGGGATATACCACATTTCAAGGTATGGAGGATGTTATACATTTAAAATAGAATATTCTATACAAATTGATACAGAACAATTCCTAAAATACAATTATACAAACAAACATTTACATTTTCCCTGGTGCCGAGGAATGGCAGCTGCCAAACCCAAATGACGCCCCTGGTAAGGTGGTTCTGTCTGAACAGTTGACAACGTAAGAATGGAATTGCAGCTTCACTTCACGACTCATTGAACTTCTTGATTTTACGATCGAACCTTTAGCAAAAGCAAGTATACGTGAAATTCATTTTATGAAGCATACAAGTAAACTCCAGGCCATATACTAGCGGTTTCCCAAAAGGAACTAGGAACTTTGGATTAAATTGTAACATTTTTTTGTTGTACAAAAAGTATACTATTAGTGTACTAGGTATATTCGTCCGCATGTCAATTTTGACAAACATTATTTATAGGTAAAAACCCATTTGTCTTTACTATGTGCACCACCCAACAGAGTACATGTATACCTCCCAGATATATATGCTTCGACCATCAAAGCTCCTGCACAAGCTTTATCTTCACTTTTTCCAGCTCATTGTTGGGCACAGCTGCCCTCTTGTCCCAGCCCCGTCCAGGGTCAGCCTCGCTGCCCTTTACCAAAATTTGTCAGGCAGTCCTTGACGCAGATCCGCTTCCTGCCAGAGTGAGATTTTTATTGTTCCACCAGAGCGAGCTTCTGAATCTGTCTCCTCCAGCCTTTTCCTGTTTCCTCCCATTGAGGAAGCGCTTTTTCCCTGCACAAGCATCTTCTCCAGGACAAATCTGGAGCCGCAGAAAGTCGCCCAGACCGAGTCTTGATTTCAAAGAATGCACATAGTCCCACCCACCACTTTACACATACCAGCGAACAATCCCACACATCAGTTTACACCCTGTCTCTTCGGGCCGTGGCCTGGAAGGTGTGCGCTGGCGTCTCCTCACCTGCGACCCAAAGGCTAAGGTTCCCATGGCCATCTGCACGTAGGCGATTTGGACATTCTGTCCACATCAAACAAACGCTACACTTCCACCAATTCCCGTCTGAGCCAGCGCAACTTGATCCTCCCAAAAAAAAAAAAACGTCCACCCTCTGAGCAACGGTCGGATCAATGCCCCGCAGGCCCTCAACCACCAGCCGTAAACACAGAAAATGCTTGTTTATACGCGTGTGCGGGGGGGGGTGTTGCATGCTCATTTAAATTTGCAAGTGAAGTTCTGCACACTCTGAAAATGACAAATGAGATGCAGGTTGATCTGAGTCTGACCTGGGAGGGGTCGCCTGTCAGGCCGAGGAAAGCCGGCGTCAGATCTCTCCGCTTATTTCAGACTTCAAAAATTCAAATTAGAAGAGCTTTTAGAACGGCCACTGAAAGAGAAGGATTAGAAACAAAATGGAACGAAAATATTGTGTTGTCTACCATGGACACACTTGCTCACACTTGCTCATGACTCATGGTCCTACTGCTATTCCTGTGGCATAAATCGAGTTTGGACGCTGGTAACCCAATGCAATTTTTTACAGTGGACCACATTTATCATGGGGTGACCCGGAATCACAATGAAGCTTGAGACAGCATTGTGTGCAGCTGTGGGTCCATCTGAGACATACAAGGAATCACTGCCAGGGCTGATGACAAGCGCAGGAGGGCCGCGACTGAGGGATTTAGAGTAAGGGACATCCAGTGTCGAAGCAGTACGTCTGAACAGGGAGACATTTTGTTAGGTATCTCACAAACAGGTGTTCTTGGAAGAGAAACTGTAGAGAAGCCCAAGACCCAGTGTGTCCATACTAAGCCCTGGCTACTGACATTTACACCATCGATGAGTGGGCCTGCCTTAGCGCTAGACTCAGCGTTTTTGTTGGTGGATGCTACTTTTGGCAGCTTTGCAAGAACAAATCTGAGGAGGATTCTGGCACATCTTAGTGTGACTTCAGGGGACCCTCTCCAACCCTGTCCAAGTTTGTTTCTAGCCACTTTTGGAAAGGAACACCACAAACAAGCCATTAAGTGGCCAAGAGAGAAAATGGCTGTTGTTTCTCTTATCTTCTAAAGGATTAGAAGATTTAGGGAATCAAGTGAAAGACCATAGCTCGACCGCTAAGAAGACAAATGTGTAGGATATTCCTGGAAGTCAAGCTACAGTGCTTCAGAGGAGAGACGGCACTTTTCGCCTATCATGCTGCAATTTAGCAGATTTCATCTCAGTAAACATATACAATCGCCGGCTTCACTGACTCAGCTATGATAAATGTTGAAGTGAAAATCTTCCGCTCCAGAAGATTCCTCCGCTGCCGGACAAGATGTGGGCTCAACAATGGGGCGAGCAAAAAAGGCCCCCAAAATCAGATTGGTGAAGCGGTTTGAGCAGGATGGAGAGTGTTTGTGCAGCAGAGCAGTTTTATCAGCGACCAACACTCACAGGAATTCCTGTTTGGGATTGTCCGTTCAATTCCTGCGTTCCACAGGAAGCCCTGCATAAAAAGCAAGTGAAATACGCCCAAAGACATTTCACTTGTGGAGCGTCGCCTCGCAGGGAGCAGCCAGAAATGAAAAGGGGTTTTGATATCGATTCTGAAAGCTTTAAAGAGAATTCGTCCACAATGAGACGGTCTTGTTGTCGGAGGCAGAGGTGGAGGCTGCTGCCCGCAGCCGCGGCTCGGCGTGTGCGCGGCACTGCAGCTGGTGACCTTCATGCTGAGAAGGTAAGATTCCGCTTCAGCTTCAGATTGTGAATGCAAGTGATGTCGCCAAGAAAAGTGGCATAATTCTAATGACAAGAAATAGTAGTCATTCAAATATGTTAGATATATAGGAGAAGAATTATTAACTGACGCTTTTACTGATCTGACTGTGATTCTGCCGTCAAGCCGCTGGTTCATAAATGTTCTTTTGTTATTTTAATTATAATTTACATTTATTGAATTCTTACAATACAATAATTATTCATACAATAACCTCATCTAACTGTAAAAGATATATTTATTGTTTTCCCCTGTAAAAAAGAATACTAATCAAAAAATACACAATAACAATAACAATAATAACAATAAAAATATAAAAACAAAATGTCTGGTGAGTCACAAACAATGATTTTTATTTTTTATTCAATTTTATGCTTTTTTTTAATTGATTGTATGTAGTTTTTAATTTAAATCAAAAAGGTTTGTTATTAGCATATTGTTAGGTGCCAGTTGAGCTTTAGCATTGGGACTGTGGCTACATCTATTATTTAAACATAACTGTGTAAGTGTTGTAATATATATTTAAGATAACAGTTTTACAATAGTCGTATTGTCGTATATCATTAGAAACACAGCGTCCAAATTTGATATCAAATTGATGTGTTATTAATTTCAGTGCTATGTTTACCTTCTACTTTAAAATCCAACCATCTTTATTTACCGCACGAATTTCACGTTGAAAAAACATGACAAAAACCACGGTCTTTAACAGACCAGTGTGTCTATATTTAGACGTCGAAATCAGACGAGAATACGTCTGGAGCGAGGCGATGACGTCACAGCAGGGTCCCCCCACAGTGCAGCGGGACACCCAGTCGGATGAAGAGGGTCCTCCCATCACCCCCCGCGCTCTCTGACACTCGCGGCTCCAGCAGCACGCGCACTGACTGGCCCACTTCTGTCCGTGGTCTCGTCCCACTCGGAACATTTGACGGGATTTGAATTGTTTCCGGAGATTTGAGCGCGAAGTTGGGTCGAGTTTTTTTTTTTTTTTTTTTTTTGGACGTCACAGTCGGATATACCTCTGAACAGGTGATTCATCACTCTTTGACTGCTATCCGCTTCTGAGTGTGTATTGTAGCCTTGAGAGTAGAAACAAGAAGTACAATCTGAACTAGTGGCGTTTTACGACCGAACCATTAACGCGTTCAATGTGGTGGTGGGAAACAGCGAACTCAAGCGGTGACTAGACGCACCCGCAGTTTAAGTTGCGAGACGCGAAAGGTGATTTTGACACGAAAACATTGTGAAACAATGGAAAAACTTTTCAGGTGATGTCTTTAGATGTCAGGGCAGTTAGTTCCAGACGAAAACTTTAACTTTAAAGTAGTTTTAGGCAAAAACAAGCGGGACATTTGACATTACAAATGCTGTACGAACACGTATTTTATAGAATAATATCGCAAATTCGATGTCTACTAGTAGCCTAAAATTGAGTAAAGATAATTTTTTAGTGTGTAAAAAGAACCACTATAACACAATAACAACAAGGGACCCTGTCAAGCTGTCGTTGGTTGACATTGCTTCTGAGCTTGACCTCTTGCTCTCTACTCCTTCTGGAACGTGCATATTTGAATGGTGAAGTGTATTTTCTAGTATGACAAACGGTGTGGTTTGTAGTGTAACACTTTGTCGTGTATGAGTTTTAGTGTGTTTTTGAGTGCGCGTGTTGCTGTGTTTAAAGTGATTTGTTTCTGGAGAGAGGTGTGAGTCTCTGTCTTTGTTGCCGTCGTCTGGTGCTGTGGACACTTCAGTGAGGAGGTCCTCTTTTAATCCTGCTCAGTATGTCATCATCTAATGTGGTGTGAAGTCTGCGTGAAGATCTGTGAGCCGAGGCTTCTTTGATTTTTGTTTTTCTTCTCACCCTGAGTCAGTGAGAGTTCAACCATCATGTGTGTCT
Source organism: Synchiropus splendidus (assembly GCF_027744825.2). Taxonomy (NCBI): domain Eukaryota; kingdom Metazoa; phylum Chordata; class Actinopteri; order Syngnathiformes; family Callionymidae; genus Synchiropus; species Synchiropus splendidus. The sequence goes on along the minus strand of NC_071334.1, from coordinate 48,983,203 downwards.
GAGAGATGAGACTTGCTTCCCGCCACATCCTCCATGCAGAGCTGCAAGAGCCTCAACTAAACGTTCAGATCTGAACTACATGATGGACAGCGTGAAAGATTGTTTGATGAAATGTTTTGCTTGTATTGTTAGTTTGTTGCTGGCTAATAGCCGTTCACTCGGTCTGTTAGCCAACATGTTGGTGGAGTTCAATGCAGCAAAATGATGAAAGTTTCTGTCAGAGGTTTTCAAACTCACAAGATCTTGGTTGCTTTGAAGGTTTTCTGCTGAGTCATATTATCTTGGTGGCATTGTCACATTCACATCAGCACCTTCTACATCCGGGTCACATGAGGGTGACATCATCCTCTTTAAAATTCTCAAAATAACGTCAGTACAATTTGAAATTCTTTATAATTGATTGCATTTCAAGATGGTGATTTTTTTAAAAACGTTTATTATTATTATTATTTAGTATTTTTAGTGTTTGTTTTTTTCCACTCAATAGTTATTCATGTTTTATTATTGAAATTTTCATAAGAATAATGGAAGAAAATAAAGAATTGTATTACTGCGTTATGAACTTATAACGGTGACACTTGAAAAATCTGATCTGACAGATGAATCTGAAGTTCTGCATCTTCTGTGTTTGCACGCAGGTGGCTGGAATCATTGTCCGGGAGGAGACGTGAGAAGACTTCTCCCTCCCTCCCCCTCCTCTTCCTCTTCGTCCTCCTTGAAGTGGCACAGAAGGAGAGAGCAAGGGAACGTGGGAACGAGGAGAAATGTTCCAAACTCTGCTGCTGCTGGTCTGCGGCTCGCTCCTCGTCCTGCATGTGACGCCTCACTTCTTTGGTCACCGCGGGTAACTGCACACCTCTCTGTTATCGCCTCTGCTCTGGTAGAGAAACCATGCACAACAAAGTTATACTCGAAGTTTTATGTTTTTCCAGAAATGAAAACTTTTTAAATGTATATTATTATTATTTATAAAAATACACTTTTAAAGAATATATTCATTTAGTTTTCCCTATTTCCATTTTATACATATGATTTAATAATTAATAAATTACTTTGGTTTGATTGCATTTTATTTAGTTAGTTAGTTATGTTTAATAAATATAAAAATCCAATCCAATATATATTTTAATATTTTATTGTATATATATTCTGTTGAGCATCTGTGTGTCACTCAGAATGTATGTTGTTTTCATACAATTGTTCACACAAGTTTTGTATTTTTAAGGAAATGATTCACTTATTTTTTTTTAAAGAAAATAATTCTATTAAAATTTATTACATTTATTTAATGCGTTTGTTGAATAGCTTCAAATGCAATATTTGATTTCCCACATAGATGTTTATGTGACGTAATGTCTCTTCTGCACCAACTGTTATGACTATACTATGAATATATATCAACTGCTACTCTGAATAAAAACGCTGCTCAAAAACTGAAGTGGCAGCTCTGCTGTGTCACTTTCAAATGCCTCACAGAGGTCAAATTGATTCGGGACTATGTGAGAGTATTTTAGCTCTGAAAACCTTTCAATCATCTTCAAGTTTTTTTTACTTCATTTCTGTTTTCTCTCAGGAGGAGAGTCTGCGGTCAGGACCTGAGTCATACTTACGTCGTCATGGCAACAGAGTCGTATGTCCGGCCCGTCCACAAACCATACATCACCACGTGTAACGGCCACCGTCTCTGCAGCACCTACAAGTGAGACTGCCGCCAAGTCAGCAGACATGTTTGTTGCATGGATGCAAGCAGAGACACATAAATAGAGCTGAACTTCCTCCCACGCAGAACTGGGTCAGAGCTGGAATCTAAATATCCAGGACTTGTGTAAGTCCGGGAAATAAAGTGCCGGTCCACCGAGACATGGCTCCTGTTTGTTTTGGACTTTTTCACTCGGCCCGCTCCGCTGTTGCCTCCTTGTTGTTCAGAGTTTCGACTGGTCAACAAGCTGAAATGTTTAAACTCGGGCAGAGAATTCACTTCACAGTCACAGAACTTCTAGTTCTGGTCCACAACTCAGTCACAAGCATCCGGTCTGTCCATCTCTGTAAGTAAGAGTGCCCTAATTCAGGCGCAGCGGTCACCACTGGGCCCTCTGGCCAAGTTGGGTAAGGGATCGTAGTACAGCGGGTACAGCAGGACCCCCAAAAGAAATGAGGTGCAATTTGGTGTTGCATTCTCTCAGAAGCAAGACACGCTAGTCGACTGGAAAAACGCCTCACAGTTTGGCTGCTTTTTGTGTAACGCATTCATTGTCATTTATAATTCTATGTATAACTCTATATGCATACATTGTGATAATTGTTTTACAATTTATCACAATTTTTATTTATATTTTTTATCATTGTTTCTTTGGTAAATTTTGCATTTTTTATGATTTAGATATTTTATAGTAAATATTTTCATTAAAATGTTAAATATGCTATTTTTTTTTTTTTTTATTAATGAGGTCCTATTTTCTATTTTAGATATTCTGGATCTTATCTGCCAGTACTTTATTTAGTCTTAAATTGACATTTAGGTTAATTCCTCCATAATTTGCATTACTTATGTCAATGCTATTGTATTTATCATGTACAAAGTTTAGTGATATTTCATGGCCTCCCACTCTGGTTTTTCCTCACTAGTTATAAAGTTCATAGTCATATAATATAATATATAATATATACATCTAACTAATTTTTTTTTTTTTTTTACGACAGGACATGCGTTTGTTGTGGTGTGAACCTCTAGGGGGCGTTTGCTGCCCAATCATGTATCAACAAATGTACTTTACTGCGCACAAGTTAAGTTGAAAACAGTTTGGTAGATAGTTAAGTAGATTCATTGAACATGAAGACTCTCTCTGAGCAGATAATCAGGAGGCTATATTTCCAGTCTTAAGAGGAGGACAGTTAGTTGGCACCTTTCTAAGCTTTTATTTTCTTACATGAGCGAGAACTGGTACTCCTTATTTAGTCTGTCTTGAAGCTACCAACAGACTGTACCAAGTTCAACACCACTGACCTCACGGAACTGTTCAACGTCATTGTTGTTCGATGAGTGTGGTACCTGGAGGAGTCACCTCACATCCATGAGGGTCATTCGGCTTATCTGGCTGGCTCCGTCCTGCTCTTGCTTCACTCCTCACTGGAGCCAAGAGCAACAGAGCGGGACCCCCTTCAGATTGTGTATCAGTCTATCCGATCTTGCTCTTGGAGTCAGCGGCCTGCGGTTTTCCAAAAGACTCCCGTGACTTTGTCATCAGTGTGAGAAATCAACAACTGTTTTGTTCTCCCTCAGAACCATGTACTTGGTGGCGTACCGGCAGGTGAGCAAGGCAGTGCCCTCTCCACAGTTCTACCCCGAGTGTTGCCCGGGATGGAGGCGATTCCACTCTGCGAACTGCAACCAAGGTAACATGTGTGATGTCATCACTGATGTCACAGTAGCTCATGGCATTTATTTACTCACCTTACTGCCAATGAACATCACAGTATTTTGTATCTCTTGGCATTATTTGACTTCAGAGCCTGCATGGTGGGTGAATTATTAACATCAAGGCACACCTGAAATGTAAAATGCTAAATTTCTGTATTTAAAATACATGCTAATATCTGACTAGAACTAGCATAGCAACATAGCTCACACTGTGATCTATCTGGTAATAAAAGTGTTCCAAATACAGTCTTCTTTTTTGTCCTTAAAATTAGCATTTCTGAATGAGAAACTTTTACTTTGTCATGTATTAGACCTCTGTTTTGTCTTTGTTCTGGCCAGAGCTATTTCGTACGTGTTGAGGTTCAGCTAACTGTAGTCAAATGCTAAAAGGAAGCAGGAGAAAAGTGAAGTACTTTGGCAACTACCTCTATGTTAAGTGACGTCATTTGGCGTTTTATTTAACATCACAGTGAATTATTCCAGGGCTCTGTTCTTATTTAATGCTAGTGAAGTTAGCATTGTGGCTAGGTGTTAATGAAAGTTTTTCTAAGACAAACAATATTGGGTGGAAGATAAATAGAATTTTCAAGAGTATTTTTGTTCTACGACGAAGCTATGCTCGAGTCTGTTTTAAGCCCCACACTTGCTAATCCTGACTTTAAAATCGACTTGTCAGGCCACACACTTGTTGAATTAAACAGACTGTCTCCGGACTGTCTCAGAGAAGCCCAACTATTCACTCCTCTCTTTCACTTCCAGCTGTGTGTGATCAAGTGTGTGCGAACGGAGGAACGTGTTTACGACCAAACCAGTGCTCCTGTAGCCCTGGCTGGACGGGCCAGTGCTGTCAGACAGGTACAGGGTTCCGTCGGACCCAATAGGCCACCTCACACAAACTGACACACTCTTCGTGACGCAGACATGGACGAGTGTCTGGAGCGGCGGCCCTGCGACCACGAGTGTGTGAACACACCTGGCAGCTTCCGGTGCACGTGCAGAGACGGATACCGGCTGGACACAGACGGGCGTTCCTGTCTCCCTTCCCCACCAGTGGGTGGCCACACGAATGCAGGTAGGCGTGTCTGTCTGTGTGTGTATGTGTGTGTTTCATTCTTGCAGCTGGATGAGAGCAGATGATGACCAGCCTCGCGGTTCATTATTACTTTTGGTACGCGCTATGCCACTCTCAACTCGTACCGTGAGTAATAATGCACTGCGACTGGTGCCAACGCCGGACCGTCGCTTCTGCCTCCACTTGGCAAGGATTGAAGCTAAATGGTGCTAGAAGTTGTGTCCACTTCTGCTTAACCCTGTTCATGGAGCTAGTGTCACACAACCTTGAAAGTGAAGGAGAGTATCTTCCTTCCTGGGAGACCCTGAGACCCCATCGTTGTCACGCTACACTCAGTTGTAGCTCTTGATTTTATGCTGCCACAGCACAACTCACTGAAGGTGTAAATATAAACCCGATTTAGCATTTAATTGGGATATAAATCATATAACATAACTATGGACCAGACATTCCACATAAAAAGGCCATTTATTTCAAAATATACTTTCAATATTCCTTCAATGTATTTTGGGGAACAAGAAATACACACAAAAATGGCCAATGAAAAGAAGAAAAATTAGTCTTAAAACAAAAACATGCTATATTTACTACTGATGTGGTGGTGGTGAGTTCAAAAGAAAGAAAAAAATTACAACATTTCAGTTATAGTTTTAGTCTCACGTCAAAAGGGCCATGAAAATCACTTTGCCCAGGTCTGACCTAGAATCATGATGGTTGACGTTGCCCTCAATGTTTTTGGAACCTGCTATGGTTCCACCATAGCCAGAAGCTTTAAGTGAGACACATTTTAATTCATTTTCATACAGAAGAAGAACTGAAAACCCAAGACAAAGTCTGTTAACAAGACTGTTGTCTTAGTTTTTATTGTAAGGATCACAACCAAAATGAAGCCAAACACCGATTGGCTGCAGAGTGACCTGCGGCCCACCTCTGTGTTTTGCACGGACATCGCCTCCCACACCATTAATACCGATCCATTTCCTGACAGTGTTGCAATATTGTCTTAAAGTATGAAAAACGTGTGTATGTTCTCGTCGTATCCTGGCGACCGAATCAAACACCCCCCGCCTCACTATCCACTTCCTTCACTCTGGTATTTGACCCCGTGATATTCATTAGAACTCCTCTGCTGGGACTTGTTCTGAGTGAAAGCTCTAAAATAAAGATGGAAATCCACCTCTTGGCAAGTCCGTCCACAAATTAGAGCCTCGACAGCACCATGATCGAGAGTCTGTGTCGATCCTCAGGCCGAATATTTGTCAGTGTTTCAGGCAACTAGGAGTCAAAGCTCTGTCGAAAACCGACAGCCCCTCTCGTAACTGATTCAGCTTGGCGAAAAGACCTGCCGAGTCAGCAAAAAAAAAAAAAAGTCCAGAAGGCTGTCGGCTGCATGCAGCTTCAGAGGGTTGCTGGTGGAGATCGGGAATCCAAACAAGAGTTCTAAACACTGATCTGAGTCAGAACCAGTGCCAAAGCTGCTGTGGAGGAGGAGCTCTGGACCACATTCCTGTGCGTTCTTCCCACTAGTCTGGTTCCAGCACCGACAGCCCGGTCTGCTGGGGGTCATCCCCTGCTCCCCCTTCAGTCTGTTTCTCAGCTCGAGTGCGACTCAATAATGGACCACATCTGGGAGACATTGAGTCACGATACTGAGGTGCAGCCAGGGAGCAGAGACATTCCTGACGTTCGCACACCAAGTCTTCCAGTCGATACTGTCTGAGGTCCATCAACTTTTTCTCAGGTCCTAACATGGATACAAATCATCCTGGCACCAGAACAACCGCGAACCACTTGCTCTCTCTTGTAGTCTGAGAGAGCAAGAACCTTTTAAATAAACAGAGAAATTCCACAGAGTTCTAACTTCTCCACATGCCCCTGTGACAGGTGTGGAAAAGTGCCTGCCTTTTCCAGTTCTTTTTGCATACTTGTCACACTTAAATGTTTCTTCAAACAAATTTGAATACAAGTCGCGCCATGGTTCAAAGAAATCCAGGAACAAATGAGAAAGAGAGTAATTGAGGTCTATGGTATCTACATAGGCGGAAGTTTAAACTCGGCGGAGAACATGACTGAGGAGGTGCAGAGTCTGCGGAACCGAGTGGAACTTCTGGAAAAGGTACCGAAGGTCTCAAGACTCACTGTTTAAAAAATATTTTTTTGACCTTTTGTTTTCTGAATTCTGCTCTCTCAGAAGCTGCAGCTCGTGTTGACTCCCTTCAGCAGCATCTTCCCGCTATCACTGGACGAAGGTGTGTCTGAGAAGACCACGCTACTGTCGCACTCTTTCCAACAACTGGACCGGATTGACTCGCTGAGTGAGCAGATCGGCTTCCTGGAGGAACGACTGGGAACCTGTGAGTGTCGGAAACTTTCAGATGATTTTAGAAAACTCTTTATCAGTTCACTCACTTGTTTCTTTCTCAGTATTTCTGAGGTCTCAGAAAAATGTTGGCATTTCTAACCAAACAAACAAATCTAGAATCATCCCTGTGCCATGACCTTCAAAACCTTCAAGGACTCATCTTTCCATTTCCACACTTGCAGGTTCGTGCCAGGAAAATTAGCGCCAAACAAGATGGCGGACACCCAAACAAGTCAACGTCCGTCCCAGCGGATTCACTCCGACGTTCATTACTGGCCAAGAATGATGACATCATCAAATGTGAAGCCGACTTTTGCTTTCCTATTTCTAAATCAGTGCAGCTGTGACCTCTGACCCCCCCAAACTGTAGTCAGGGGGTCGTGTATTTATATTTAAATTATGATTTCATGTAGTTACATCTCAGTGTTCGAGTCCTTTTAACTTTTGTAATCTGGTTTTGTACCTTTTGTAATAAAAAAAATTAAAAAACATCGCGTACTTCTTCATTAATATGTTATGTTACTAACAGACTGTTATTCATAAACATGTATTTATAGCTGCCGTAATAATATTTATCCCAAAAATAACTATTTATTTTATGTTTTTCATCAGATTTTCCTCAGGTTCAGGTTCTTCAGGGTGAGATAAGTCTTGGCTTTGTGCACTGATCTGGTGTCAGTTGGTCGTAAGAGCAACACATAGAAACACAGAAGAAAAAAAAAGAAAAAAAACTTTATTGAATATTTTGCAAGGCATTCACATGGACCCAGAAATCAAGAACACTACGTCATCAGTATAAGCCAGATACTCGAATCATGGGCATCTCTTAAAGATGTGCACGTTTTCACACACGTACACGGCTCTGCCAGCACTCGTTCGGGGATCTGTCTAAAAGCTACTGACAGTTACACTTTAATAGCTTCGGTGAAAATAATCAGAAAAACACATGAAGAAGAAGTCATTTTTGTAAAATCTTGCCGCTGGGAATCGGCACCAAAGTGCTTTTGTAATTCTCAAATCAGTCTGGGGATCTGTTCGCATAGCAGATCCAGGGTGACAACAAAATTGTGAATATACACTGGATGGCTCTAACATTATGACCAGCTAACTAATATTAAGAGATTCACATTAGCTTCCTGCTATTGTCCACCTCCTGCCACTTTTAGGGCCAGTTGCAGGTATGTCATGAGAGCAAATAGGGTGAGTACTTTGCTGGGACCAGAGGATGTCGATCTGTCGTACCAGGGTTAGTCGGAACAGACAAGTCACAACCCCTGCTCTGGTCCGTTGGAATATTGAAAGCTGGCCTTGATGGCCAACCATCCTCATAGATCCACTATGTTCGGACTCTAGTTCAGCAATTCCTCTGGCCTGACCTCATCGGACATGATCATGACCAGTGGTGTTAGCCATGGGGCCCAATGAAGGCACCTGCCCACTTTTTAAGGGCTCCAAAGACGGGCACTTGAGTATTACAACTGGATCATGGCTCAGTGGGGGCTTGCATTAGCATAAGACGCGGGATACTGGTCAATGAATTGAAGGCCTGGCAGTATCCTTGACACTACATCAGCACCTTCAAATCAGTTCACTAGTTGAGTGGACATCCCATGCTGATCTACTGTAGATTCCTTCCGGGTCCCATGTTTACACCTGTCCACTCTATAATAAAGGACAGGACAAAAGAGCAACAGAGGCCTGGTGTGCTTCAATAACTCCGTGGCAAATCCTTTATTCACCTGTTACTTGGATTTGCCGCTGCGTAGACCAACACGATGGAAGGTTTTTTCCAGAGCAAGCTCTATCAAATGTAATTTACCACTCTTCCTCAGCACAAATACTTCAATGGAGCCTCAACTTTAGCTAGGGAGGAGCATATATCAATACCAGGCAGGTCATAATGATATAGTCATCAGTGTCAATGAATAACATAAACATACATAAATTTGGGTCCACTTTTGGTATCAGCATTCAAATTAGTTAAGTTGAAAAAAAACAGAGGGAGGATTAATAAATAAGTTTTAAAAGTTAGTCGGGTTAAGTTAAATATTCCGTTCACACCCCCACTGAAAGAAGAAACCTTGTGCACTTCAAGCCTGGCGGGGAACTGGAACGCCACTCGACTATTAACAGCGGTATATAGGCTTAGTACTGGTTATCGACAGTCTCCTTCCCACGTGTGTGCACAAAAGTCAGTCGTCGTATATATCAACATTTACACGATGGAAGGAATACATCAGTCTAGCTTTAATACGGACCGTGTGCAAGACAACATCCAACTTGAATACAAACAAAACGACTGCACGAATATCGGGATGCCGGAATACATTCTGAGATGGATTCTTCTACGAAACGGCGCACGAAAGGCAGTTCTGTCATGTGACGTCTCAAGACCTGGATGTGAACAGTCGTCTTGTTTTGAACAAAAAGGGTGTCAGAACAGCCGTTCGTAATTAAGGCCAAAACATTGCCGAAAAGTTGACTTAAGAACGAAAGCGGATCATTTGCAATCCTCCAATAGAAACAAACATCAGCCCATATGGAGTTCGAGGGACAAAGTCCAGGAAAAACCAGGTCACTGCTGGCTACCTTTTGACGCTAACCATGCGCGAGGCTAGCCAGGACAGTGTTACATTAGCACACTTGCTATGTTTGCAGTTTTCTTTCAAATGCCTTTGACTTCTACCAGGAGCCAACATTTCTTTGACTGAAGTGGAGCTGCCAATGCTATGACTAAAGCTAACAAACTTCATGTCAACAACCCATATTGTCAGACATCAAGTGTCCATTTGGACAAATGACGGTTGTTTATAATAAATATCTGAGTAACGTTGCAATTATTGACATCAACAATTTAACCAATGTTCTTCACATCTACACGAAGGTCCTCAAAAAAGCAACCAAACCAAATAGAGTTGGTCTTAAAATTCAACATTGGTAATTATAAATGAAACTGAATGGGAATTTTTTTTTCAATAAATATGTACATATCAAAGCAAATACAAGGACATGAAAATAGAATTATTGGGATCCAAAATTGAAAAATGACATTCACATATTCAGATGTCATATTGTTGACAGCAGTAAATTATTTTTAAATGAACACATTTCTAGGTTTCAAAATGGGACGTCAAAAACCACTTGTTGAAACAGACATGTCTTTGTGTGACATTACGTAAAACTTGAAGACCCAGCGCTTCTCAGTCTGAATGTAGCAATGTAACTCTATACATCCGAGTGCATGGCTGAAATAATGTTTCTGTAAAGTTGGTGAAAGCCCTCCCTTTTCGACCACACATCTGTGTACACCACACATCTGTGTACAGTACGTCTTCATAGTATGACGTACCATTCAATCTTAACTATCTCTGTGTGTAAATAGTCTGGGTTAAAATTTCATTGATCTTCTAGCGGTTTTTCCTCCCAACTCTGTCCCACCTCATCCTCAGTTTGTCAGCAAATACAATTCCTCAATACTCACACGAACTCCACTCTAGACATATCTGGAGCAGGAGAATCCGTGAACTCAAAACATGGCACAGCAGGAAGCTTTGGAACATTGAACTGATGGGACATCACACTTAAATAAAAATATCTCAGGAAGAGACATAATATAAATAAAGCAGGAAGAAGACTTGAACGTGAGTTCGGGCCACTGAGAAACAACATGTTTAACAAAGCCAGAAAACGCTGAAGCTCTAAAGTCCTTCAGAGCCGACGTCACGAAGCCTGTCATGGAGGGACTTCGATTGAGAAGCTTCTAATCGTCAAAAGCAGACCACTTGTGGAAACCCCTACCCCACTGTTTCAGGAATGCCGAACTCAAGAGCAAGAAGTTGTGTCCAAAGAAAGCAAAGGCATCTTCAGAGGAGTAAAGAAAAGTGTGTTGACACTAAAGTAAGGGTTGACGTGTGAACTGAAGGCATGAAGAATGAACAAGATGGACGTGCCATCTACAAGGCATGCATGGAAAACAAACACACATCCATAACGTTCGGCTCGAGTCGTCCTTCACTCCACTCGCGAAGCGCTGCGTACGCTGCAAGGGTCAGGACTGTGCTGTGGCGGGAAAAGGGGCGGGGGTCACGTGACCACGAGGGTTTCCTGTCCAGTGCGGGGCTAGCATGGTGGTCGGGGACAGAGTCTGGACACGGAGAGAAAAAGTGGGTTGTGGGCCAAGTTCAGTGCTTCAACGGCCCGTTGCAACGGGCTACAGAGTCAGAGATCTCCATGAAGGCCGAGCGCATCACGTCGAACGACTTGTCGGACAAAGATGTCACGTCCTCCGAGGTCAAACCCTTGGTCTCGATCTTTGGGAGGATTTTCAATCTGATGGTTCCTGCGAGTGGAAAACAAGTCAGCGTGCAAGTCGATCCAAGACTTGAGACGAGAAAATCACCTCACCTGATTTGAACTGCTTTTCTTTTCGAAGGTAGAAGTTGCTGTAGGAGGAAAAAACCACCGGTATGATTGGCACCTGTCGAGTGAGAGAGGAGAGAACACATGGCGTGTGAAGTTGATATCCTGGATTTTAGCTGGAATCTTAAGACTGGGTGTCCCAGTTTTGCATTTGGTGACAATACATGGCAGAGCAGCCCAAGGCACGAGACCTCTAGGGGAGACCTGGGGCATGCCCAGGGAAACTTTGAAAGTTGAACCACCCCTTGAAACTTCCTGCAATTTGAGGGGCAACTTTTGCCAACATCGTGAGACTTTCCACCAAGAACAGAGCTCTTCCACGGCACTTTAAATGTTAGTGTCACGGCTTACAAGACGTGGATGAAAGAAATGTTGTGCCCACGATTACGAAGCCGTACATACCATGGTACTCCTCCACTGGAGGTGATGGAGACGACGGGAATGAGAATCACCCCACTGGTGCTCTGATGCACAACTTTGGCAAAATGAACACGACACTGTCAGCACCCGGCACAAGCACACAGGAACACAGTGAGTGTTTTCGATGCCACCTCTGTTTCCTGCTCACTTCATCACCAGGTGTGTGTGCCACACACCGTAGCGCTAGTCCACATCCCGCAGCGTGGAATCATCCTGAAGGACAAACCTCACACTCCCCAAACAAAACTGGTCAAGCTCCACATTTTGAAAACATGCTGACTTTCATAAAGTCAACTGCTCCAGACTATTATTAAACATAGAAGTCCAAAAAATGTTGGATTTGTTCATCCAGTCATCGCCATGGTAACACTTCATATTTTGATACAAATCGTCCCACTACAAGTCGACTCCTCCTTGACATCTAGAGGAAATTTGTCCATCGTGGAGACAAATCTCTTCACCCTCCAGCATATAGACAATAAATCCTCCACTATAGAGTCGGCGAGCCAAGATCTGCTCAGATAAAGACCATCACTCCTCTGAAACCATGAGAAACAAACAGAAAACGCTTCACTGCACATGATTCACATCGTCTCAGCGTGACACAAGCGATCTCCGTCTCCTCCGCTGCTACTAATAGAGGCAGCTCTCTGGAGACCCCTGTGAGTGGCCCTTCAGTAGGGCTGCATGATCCGTCAGAGCCTGCCCCGGGGGGCTTGTCCTGCTTCCACTCCATCCAGCCGAGTGGTACTAACGCAGCACAGAGATGGAAATAGTCCACAGTGGAAAGTGAAAAATCAAAACAATGGCTGCGTTTTCCAGCCCTCAAATTAACTTACTCCGCCACCTTGCGCCAACACACACAGACGCAGGAAAAAAAAAAAAAAAAAAAAAAGAGTCCAAATATTTCTCCTGATAGCATCCAAGTGTGTGAGAACCCACAGCCAAGTGTTCCTGTGTAGAACATTTTAATAGGTCTAACGAGAAGCAGCACTGCTTTGTTGCTCCAGACTGATATCAATCTTCACAAAAAAGTGGGGTTTACGGGGAGGCAGATGAAATCCATCCCACCTGTTTGAGTGTCAGCAGAGAAGGACAATTCATCTGGATGCAGGACTCTCATCAATAAAGGGTCTTCTTTACATGCTTGTACATGACAGAATCACGCACTGTTAACTGAACAAGAAGCTCCTCTAACTCTGACACCATGGACCTGTTCAGGTGGGACATGATAGATTTCAAGTGTTTTGAGGTGTTGTTCACAAGTCAGGAAGCGATTTGGATCCCTAAAAATGATGCTGGTTTCCCTATACCTGAGACACTTAACATGAAAGAAGCCCTGTCACTGTCAGTGAGATCTTGACTGTCTGTTTACACTGAGTGACGGCGCCAACATTATCCACTGTTTAGTGCTGACGCGGTCAAAAATAACATGCAAATATGCTGGACATGCCTCACGCTTAAGGCCATAAATCTAGGAGATTTCCGCAGTGTTGTAGTCAAGGCCACATCAACCAAGACATTATCGAGATGGAAAGTATCAAGACTGAGTCAAGTGCAAGAGTCTGAAACTGATCCATAAATGAGCTGCAGTGGCTAACCAATCAGGTGTCAGCAGAAACAAGCAGCACCCCTTTGTGGATCATCAAAGAAAAAAAACAACAAAACTGAACAAAAATCTGGAATCCCTCTTGTACCAATTATGCTTTCTACTTATAACAGTTCTCCATGTCGGTCAGTTGAATAGAATTTGTAGCATTCAAGGCCGAGACCCAGACTAGACCAAGTAAAAATGCATTCAAGGCGCGAGACAAAACCAAGACCCTAACAAATTGTCTTGAGACCAGTCACGAGACCAAGACCAATCTTGAGTGTGACACTAGATTTCCGCAAACGTTTAGTGGATATGGAAATTGTGCAAATGCGAATAGCTAGGGGCCCACTGAAGTGACCAAAAGAACCCAATCACAGATACAACAATTTTCACTACTGGGTTTCTAGATGTCTTCTGGATAAGCAAAGATCAACTGAGAGGAATCCCTGGTAGAGATCAGGACTGGAGAGATCATGCCTCTGACCTGGAAAAACTTTTTCCCCGAGACGATGTAGAGGAGGTTGGTGGGGTGGACTTCTGAACTTTACATGCTGCCCCCCGACCAGTCAACTTTTAAATCGACTGTCATGTATTTGCTTTATGATAGAGTTTTTTTTAGCGATGGTCATGTTTGCGAATGATTTGCTGTTTGTTTTTGTTTTGTTTTTTTAAATCAGCCAAGCTGACAATAATTTCAATGAAACTCCAGCCGTACATTAAAATCATATCAAGAGTGGGGCTAATGAACTAACATCATGAATAACACCTTGTTAACTTCAGAGCCATTACCCTAGATATCTCTATATTTAGAGAACACAATTGTGTTCTGGAGACTGTATTTGGGACTTGAAAGGACAAGACAAAGCTGAAGGTTAATGACTTTTGACTGAAGGACTTTTGGTGGAAATCCTGTAAATCATGGTTACCCATCCAAGTCTTTCCTACACTTGACAATATTTGATTTTCCGCATTTTGGAAACTGTATTTCAACTGTCCACTTCTCATGGCTGTGTGAACTCTGATGCAAGCCTCACTACATCATGAAGCTGTCGGGCAGCATGTGAGATTACTGGCTCCCTCGTGCGTCCAGAAGGAGGGATCCAGTAACAGGAGAGGACACACTATTAGGCCTCTGTCTGCTGGAGGGAAGCCAGTTTAATCACAGCACGCTCTGGCAGAGGGCTTTAAGTGAACAAACAGATCCGAGGAGTTTGTTTCAGCACATTAAAAGTTAACTAGAGGCCCGTGTAAAGACGTGATGGGGGTTACAGATAAGACAGCCACACCATGAGAAAGTGGAATTAAAGGCAACAATAGAAGTGGTTGAATAATGGAAACTCTGGTCTTCACTCGGATGTTCAAAGCTGAGTTTTTCTTTTACTTCAATCCTTTTACTTTCTCTAAAGTTGTCGACTTGTTTATAAACCTAGCATGTGAATTTTGTATAACAGACGATCACATTCGTTACTCTCCAACAAGAACTCACTTGTGCCTGCACTGCCAGGTGAAAAGCGCCTTTCTTGAACGGCAGCAGGTCGCCTCTTTGGTTCCGTGTTCCTTCTGGAAACACCCACAGACGAATCTGAAAACACGCTGAAGTTAAATAAACCACAGTACAATCTTCTTTCAATGCATCCCCTGTCCTCCACTTCACCTGCTCATCTAACATGGTTTGGGCAGCGTCGGCCATGACGCTCTTAGCGTCGCTGGTCTTCTTGCGGTTGATGAAGACGATGCCGCCCAGCCAGCAAATGAGTCCAACGGTGCCGGCGTAGATCAACTCCTTCTTGGCGATCATGGTACAGCGGTCAGGCAAGATCTCCATCAGACCTGGGGGAGGAAAATGTTGAATGTAGGCTTTGTCAGAGACAAGATACATTTTAGCTAAGCGTTCACCAGTAACGCTAGAGAAGATGACAGACTTAGTGCCTCAGCTCTGCCATGAGCAATCACCAATTGACAGGCATGTTGAAAAGAATTCATAATCCGGGTTCTCTCCAGTGCTTCAGCTACGCTGGCAATTTGACCCCCCCCTATCGTGAGTGTAGGGGAAGATTTACGTTGTTTTTGTCAACATGTAGTGAAGAGTGACTCACTAATCTAATGCAGGAGGACTCCACCTTTTAAGGTAGACCGTTAAGAAGACTGTTCTCCTAATCCACCAGCCCCATTCAACAAACTTTGACAGCTCTTCCTGTTTTTCCGGTGGTACATAACTGGACTAGACATGGCAAATTAAGGGACAAGGAACAGCTACACATCATTAGATCTAGCTTAACTTGACGAATGGAAGGAGTTTAAATATCTTGAGATGGTTGCGGATGTTGAGCCAGTTGCAACAAAATTTGCATGCGAGCCAATAGAAGCAGGATATAAAGGCGTCTGAGGACAATCTGTGCCATAAGGGATGAGGGAAACGACTAGAAACATCACAAGGCTCCCCAAAAACCCAAGGAGTGAATATGGGAAGGGAAGCTGTTGTACCAAACAACAGTGTCGTAGAAGCTCAATTTCTGATGACAACCATCCATCTTTTGAACACAGTGGATGAGCCTAACAACAGAGAGAAACATCATTTGAGGCTCTGAATCAACGACATCTGAGGATCTGGCTGAAACGTGAGTTGTAAATATGACACGCAAAGTAAAACAAACTGACTTGTGAAGGAGTCTTTTATCATTTTAGGTTCTGCAGCTGCAACATGTTCTCCAGAGTAATATATCAAAGACGCCTTCAACAGCCGTCGGAGGTCAAACAGCTTTTGTCTGGCACTTCACTCCCTCTATTCTTTAACCTCATTTTCAGTTTCAGTTTGACAGAGCACCAATCACAGAGGGTGCAATTGAGGCTGACAAAAAAGACGCCTCAACATGAAGGGCCCTCTTGTCGCTGTTCGATAAAAAGCAAAGCGAGACTAAGTGTGAATTAAGCACAGCAAGACAGCAAAGAGCAGCGGAACATGAGCTCACAGCTGTGGAGGTGACGGATCTTGGCTCCTTACAGTCTCATCACATCATCTCTGGGATGAGCCATCCGTTAATGGTTGGGTGTAGTGGTTGGCATGGCAACCCGGATGCTAAATCAGTCTCTTGCTGGCTTTTCTCAGCACTAATTAGAAGCTGCGGGCTGCTCTCATCACTCTCCAGCACTGATGAACACCAACATGCAGCGAAGGAGATACAACACACTCGTAAATAAAGCCTACAGAGGAATGAGTGCGCGTGAACGTCAGCTGCAAGCAGAATTGCAATTATGAATTTTACGATCGAGGTGCAAAGAAGAGATGAGGCGATCTATATGTTTAAGTTTTTATTTACATAGTAAGTATTAATAATAATATTTATATTCTATACGTATATAATAATTAATATTTCAATTGATAGAAATCCAAAATGTCCAAATAAATCACATTTTTTAAAGACACAACATTGGTGTTTTCCTTCGAAATAATGTAGAGCAGCTCTGCCATCTGCGAGAGATTCAGCTCGGAGCCAAGTTTCTCCACAATAAATGGAGCAGGCTGAAAAATGCATTTACAAAGGTGGAAGAGGTGAAAGCAGCACTACCATGAGAAGTGATGGACTAAACATGGCCAAGGCACTTTTTAGTGCTGCAATCCATAAAAGAATCCTGGCTAGAGATAGTTTTGTAGAGGGGGAAATATACTCATAACAAGTTAATTCAAATTTTTAAACATGTTTTTGAGACCCACTTGAGGTCGTCCACTAGCATTAACAAAACTCCACACAATTATGGTTAGATGGGGTGAGTGAAGTTGTGGCCTCATTTACTACCCATCACAGGGACTCAAATCTACCCTGGCAAGTGAAGGTTGGAGAATGCAGAGCCACAAAATAAAATCGCTTCCAATGACAACCTCTGTATCTTCAGCTCTGATCTCTTTAACTCTGACTAATGGGTCTTAAATAGAGGAAGCCAAACAAGTTCAGGATCCGTCGGCTCAGTTTGAGTAAACTCATATTTCAGGATGTGCAAACAAGGAACTGTGTGATCATCCTCACGCCTCCCCACAGACTCGAACAGTCTCTCACGCTCGAAAGTAAAGAGTCAGCACATCAGTATCCTCAGATTAACGACTACAACCTGGTCCAGAGCCAAAACACAAGCAGTCAATGTACTACAGCGGTTCCTGCCAGGGTGGTGCTTGAACATGGTCGAGTGCTCACCCAAAACATCCAGCGAGCTCTGGTGGTTGGAGATGATGACGTACGGCCCTTCTGTCTGCAGGTGTTCCCAGCCGCTGACTTCAAATCGCAGACCCAGAAAGTACTTGACATGACGGACCAACGTGCGGATGATTCTGAGGAGAGAAAGTGCTTCAATAAAACACATCAACTTATTCTTGTAAGGTCTCAATCCAACATTGTCATTGCTGTGCTTAATTCTAGGTGCAGGAACATACAGGAAGTGTCAGCTCTCTCACACCACGCAGGGCATCAAACATGATCAAAAAAGACCCGTGTTCTGCGGCTTCTAAAGTCAATATTGACAAAAGCCGCTGATGACTGTTGCCAGAACTGAAGGTTATGAAGGTTGAAATAAGGTAACTTATACTATACTTCACAGCACCGCAGCAAACTCAAGAGTGCTCATCACAACATTGACATCAGAGCTCTCATCGTGTCCTCCTTCTGAAACGGTGTTGTAAAAACAGCCTGTATTTGATTTGCGGGAGAGAACCAATCTATAGGTTGCATCCCTTCACATGGTTATTACAGTGATATCTTGAGAAACTGATTTGGCGGCTTGGCTGTTATCAAGGTTGCACAAGCTCTCACTGTTGTGTCACTGCAATGTAGCAAACATTAACTGCTTCTGCAAGAGTAGCCCCAACACATAAACAGTCCAGTTTCCAACTGCTTCTGCAGATACTGCTCTGATTTTAATGACCACATTTACCCCCCCCATCTGACCTCACAGTTGGAACATTAACTCAGCGCTGCCTCTTCACTGCACTGGAAAACAAATCTCCATCACAATTTGCATCACAAACGTGCCCTTCTCCACTGTTACCAAAACATTTGCATGCCCGCTCTGAGACCAGTAACAAAGATGACCCCCTCGCTCTGGGAGCAGCGAAACAACCGTCTCTCTCGAGGTGGAACAGTCACGCAAAAATGCCTTGTGACTGCTCCTCATCTGTGAATCACATCCCATCGCCGCTGTATTGTGTGCCTCGTTAAAGACAAAGTCATGAGTGTGTCATTATTTTCATTCCGTCAAAAACTGGTGAGGCAAACAAACAGAGAAGTCATGTCACAATATTTTAGGTCGATACTGTCTGTGCCTAAGGTTTTTGTTCTCCCACGGGATTCAACGCCACCCATCTTTTCGATGGACCCAGGTTCTTGCTATGGAATTTAAATTCTTATATTCTCGCCAAATTTCATTGAAAGGGACATAAAGATGACTAACTGTTCTAGTGCAAAGATTTCACATACCATTAGCCATTGAGAATATTGGTATGATTCCTTTAATGGTGGCGTAGATATCTGGAGGCCATCACAAAACATATATTGAGACAGACAACCACACACTCACACCTTAAGAGCCATCAATTCATCTCTGTGTGTTTGTGAACTGCAGGAGGAAACCAACCAAGAGTGTGGAGAACATACAAAGCTTTTAATGTTCCCCACACTCTTCCCTTCAGTGAGCCACATCACAACAGACAAGGGCAGTATAGGCCTTGTTGGGTCAGGTGCAAGTATAAATGCAACACCAAAGACTTAACACCAAAGGAGGATACATTGCACACATATCAATCTACAGTAGCTATCAAAACGCCTGAAACAGGAGAACTGATTTGAAACGAGAATTCAAGGTGTATGAGTATCAGTTTTCTGTCATGTAAATACAGGGGTTGGACAAAATAATGGAAACACCTTTAAGATGTTTCCATTATTTTGTTCAACCCCTGTATATGACACAACGTCCGCTTTTAATACTCACTCAGAGGTTACATTGACAGATGGTCACATTTATTGTAGTAAGAGTAGTAGCCTCAAGTTGGCATCTTATCTCTTATCTATTTCTGTTGCTACTAAGAAAATATTAGCTGAAGAACATCTGAATATTTTAAAAGGGGTTTGAGCATCTGATAGCTGAAGCAGAACATTAGAGTGAGAAGAATCAGAGGCGGATATACTGATATTGTCATTGGGAGTGATAAGACAGGGCAGGATCGGTTATTAAGATATCAAAGTCAGGGAGGCAAGGCGATTGTTGGATCAAGAATGTGAGTTGGAGAAGAGGAAAGTGGCGGAGGAGGATGATCGAGATAGGTTAAGGAGGTTGTGTCACAATGGAGACCCAGATGGTAAATGTCCAAAGAAGGAGAATGAAATTAATAAAGCATGCAATAAAAATATAAAATGCAATAACCAAATCCCCAGCAAGTCTGGGAAAAGGGTTCAAAGAGAACATTGAAAAATACATGAAATACATTCTTCACACAACTTGAACAAAGCTTGATGTGAAATTAAAAGTCATGAGAAAGGCATTACTTAATTCATGACCATGTGACAGACTAATGCGACCATGTGACCGCCGGCCCGCTGAGAAATCTCTAAAACTTGCAGCGCCAGAATGAATCTGATGGCAAAGGTTTTGTGAAATCACCTTTGAACTGGAATATGAAGTCTTGAGAGTTATCTTCCCAGAGAACAAGAGGGCGATGATAACAGAGTCACGTTTAGTGCAAAAGCCACCGGTTATGCAACGACTCAGAGCGTGTTACTGCAGAGGTTGTTGGAGGGGAAGGAGATTGTTTTTGAGGACATTGCTCAGAGCTTTGCGACTTACTCATTGTTACAGTGCAGCTCAAAAGTACTTAAGATTCCAGCTGACATTTAAGTTAGTGTTTACCTGGCTGGTCAGCAACATGTGAAAGAGACAAAGATGTTAAACCGTCTCATCAGCCTCTCACCCTAAACCTAACCATCCAAAACAAATAGCTAACATTAACCACGACCTAACCCAAACTAAAATTCAATTATAATGACCCAGTTATTGTGAAGTTTTATGGCTCGAATTGAGGCTTAAACTAGTGGGGGCTGGCAAAATGAAAAACCACACGCAGGTGAGTTTCCAAGAATTGGCCCCCTGAAGTATAGCTATACAAGGACGCCCAGACACAGACTGATCTCCATCTTTGTGGGGACCTCCCATTGCCATAATGCTTTCCCCAGCCTGCCATCCCAAACAAATGGCTGACCATAGCCATTCTCAAAATGAGACTTGGATTTGTGGGGTCCTATCGAATGGTCCACACAAAAGATAAGGTCCCTCAAACGCAGTGTTTTGTCAATAATTGGTCCCTGCAAGTAAGGATAAACACTGTACATGAAACCAAGTTATGGTAAAAAAAAAAACCCACACAAACAACCTCTCAAACATGAACACAAAAACTGGTGCAGATCTTTAACGCACTAAACGCCAGGCAAACAAACGGACAGACCCGGATGCTAAAAACAGAAGATGTCACACTTCATTGACATAAGTATAGTATTGTATGTAACATTGCTGAGATTCAGGGTAGACGCTAAACAATGTAGAGGGCCTGATACCTCAAACGATAAGGTCACTGACTTAGTGTTGTCCCCGGATGACAGCCATGCTAAGAGACTGGAACAGTCTGACGTGCGACCCCCCCCATGATGTTGGCAGTCTTTACACCGTGTGACACCTGAGTCCAGCCATTGCTGCAGAGGATACAGGACCACTTCCTTTATTCAGTGTCATGAGATCCTTCCTAATCATCAGTGAAGTCATTGACAAATAAAACTCTCCACATCCACACGCCTGCAGATCGGCTGAAGTTACAGTATCAATACACGCCAGTCAACTTGTAAGACTCATTGACACAGTAATACTGCAAACGCTTGCATGTGGGAGGAAGTCGCTGAGGAAATGTGCCTGTGTGTGCATCTAAAACCTCTCTCTCTCTCCAGTAGAGAAGTGAAAATACAGGCCCTCAGAACTTTAACATGATCACACATCCGTCTTTGACTCAGCTCCACTTCTCCTACTGACAACACACGTTTGAGTCCTACTGCAGAAATCAAACGTGTGTAGCTTAACATCACCATTTATGTCCACTGAAGCGGTGAGAACAAATAATAAACAATAAAAAAACAAAGCAAATTCACTAATACATGATGAAGAACATACACTGTCCAGTCAACAAATGAAGACTAACTTAACAGTGCATTTTGATAACAACAAAGCCAGTAAAATTAAATTCAAATAGCAGCCTTTGCAATTCAAAAATTGCATTCCTTGAATTGAAAAAAAATCGTTAAGGCCTGCGTGACAGCACTACACAAAATTATCAGGTTGAACTACACACCCAGTAATTATGCTACAGCATGAAAGGGATTTAGAGGGGGGTCACCGGAGAGATTAGGTCAGAGTATGGGTGTGCAATATGATGATATCAGATCGATTGAATGTGTTGCTGATATTCCAAAGTTAGGAGATCGTTTGGACCATCTGGGTCACATTCTTTGAATTACAGATCATTGCTGAAGCACAAACTGTTGCTCAGCAAAACAGTCCCCTCATCGCGTATGCACATCATTCTGCCACACTGAGTCGGAGTCGGTCAAAAGCACAAGTTCAAGTTGTTTTAAACCTGATACACCTCCACACCAGAATGATCATGTGTTTCTTGTAAGACGGCAAAAACTGACAGCATCACAGAGCTAATTGTTAACACGACGTTTCACTTCAAACGAAAATGTAAACATGCAAAGAATAACCACCGTTATGGAGCAAGCACAGCGAATGAAAGTTAAAGCTTTATCTGGAAACCCCCCAAAAATAAAATAAAAGGATGTAAATTTGGAACTTCACGCCAACTTTGCGTTCTCTTCACATGCTGGCAAAAATCTATTCTGTCCTAAATTGATTTTTTTTTTCCTTTTAGGACTGTTTTACATTCAGAAACAGTTTCGTTGCACTGAGCAGAAACATGCAAATTAGTCTCCAAAAGATGCTTTGAGTTAAAAGAGTATCATGCATCGATTCTACCACTATTTCAATGATGTGGGGCATAGCTTTCCAAGGTGCAAATAGACCTGCATGACAAAATGTCCACTGAGTTGGAGTGTGAAAGGTACATGCCATTCATTTTAACAGAAGAATGCTGTGAAATATTCCCAAAGAACGCTTTGTCTTAGGTCCCTCGTTGTCAATTCCAATACCTTTAAAGGATATGAAAGCAAGCCTTATTTAAGCTTTACGGGTCCCTTTAACTGGCAGTAAAACATGAAGGTATGTTCCAGCATGCAGCAGTCAGCCATGCATGTCAGACGGAAACAACATTGGTTTTGTTTACAAAAGACAGGAACACTAGGCAAGTGTTTGTTTGGAACTTTTTAAATAGTTTACTTCTATGTCCATGGCAATAGGCGTTGCTGTTAACAGAACAAACAAAAGCAGTGTGCAAACAGTCGTGCTCCTTTCTGAATGTTGGTGTGAAGCTCTGACTCCGCACTGGAGTCACGGTCAACAGGTCCAGATAACCTTTGGGCCGAGAGAACGGCACAGCAGAGCAACCTGACACCACAGCCATGTCTAACATGACAGAAAGTGTTTCTTCCTGAGCAACAAGGCAGTGCGGCCTAACTGACAGCCTCATTGTCAGCAAATCAAGGCCAAGTGGGTCCACACACCAGGTCGGCCTCATAACTATTCACTGCCTCTTATCAGGACAGATCTTACCATCTGGCATTTGATTTCTTGAAGGTAATTACTTGTGTGTAGTCGTTTGTGTCTTGCAATTCAGAACCAATGCTCAGCTAGAGAGCAAAATAATGATGAAGTAAAGAATGATCATCCGCTCAATCCTGAAAATTTGTTAAGTAATTGACATGCTGTTTGTGTCCTTCCACAAAACATGAAATATAGTTAAACCTTTCACTCTTGTTCAAAATACTGATGTGAACAGTGGGGCTGGTGTGTATGATGTGTACAGGTAGACGAACATGCAGACTAGTGATCATAATAATGTAAATAGACTCTAGAAAACTGAAAAAAAATGTATGTACATTTTATCTCATGATTCATGTTTGAATCATGAGATAAATTCCAACAACATTGACAGTCTATCAACTAGTCATCTATGGTCGTCTATGTTGACAAATCCCTGCTGACCTTATCAACATTTTGTAGGGATGTTGTCACGCAACCTTTTGACTGCTGTGCTGCAAATTATTATCTCTCGGTAGAGTTGGGTTGTAAATACAGATACAGAATTAATCGTCATGATAGTAACTCAAGAGTTATCCAATCATACACAGGATAACGTCAAATTACAGCCATAATCGCATATCAGATCTGCAGAATTTATTTGACATATTTCATCTTTCCGGTTGGACGATGCACAATAAAATCAAAAAAGTGAGAATACAAGCTCAGAAAAGGCACTTTCTTTTTGACCGCCTCAGTACTTTATTAAACTAGTACACAAACTAGTACACAGTATAAAATTAAGAAGTCTAGTGGCTTTGAGATGATATTGGGTTTTTATTTATCGATTGTTTTACTTCTGTGTACATTTTTAATTCAATCTATAGTGTTAAAGCTCCAAAAATAAAGACGCAATGGGACACAAAGTAAACCACAGTTCAGCAGTGACACCGATCAAGAACATCTCTGGGTGCAGAAGGAACCAAAATAAATCAATCATTCAAAGCAATTGCTCATTCCGTGGATATGCACTCGCACTATTAGAACTATTATTACGACCCATTACTCCCACTGTGGGACAAATAAAGGCCATACAATATAATCCAGTTATTCAGCACCTTTTAAGTTAACGCCACAGTTTCTGTTAGCCTTTTGACGTTGCTTACTTTGATTTATAAGACGCACATTTTAAATACATTCTTTCACCGTTGTGCATCACTTGAGAAAAAAAATAAATACACGCGGACTAGTTACATAACTGACTGAAAGCTCTACCTTAACGTGTAAAAACACATTTACGACATTACGCGACTGGCGTTTTTAGCACTGGAACGCACCGTTGACAAAACTGTGTTAAAACAGTGGTGGCTTTGTGCTAACACTTTGAAAAAAATCATAGCTCTGAGTGGTTGGTATTGTTTTCATGAAAGTGTCCGCGAGTACATTTGCACAGTCTCCAGCAGTGGTCTGTTTGTTGTTAGCACTTTCGCTTTTTTATTTTTACACTCCAGCTTCCTGCCTGATAGCTTTCAAACGGGATTTCAAAGACACTCTAAAATAAGGTGATTTGGACTAAATTAAAAGATGTACATATTGTGGTAAGCTGGCCGTGTTTTTGCAAGAGAAAGAGTTTTATTCGGTGTACAGTGAGAGCAGCGCTAGAGGCTAGTTAGCAGGCGAGCTAACGTGGGCTAGCTGTCAGCGACATGGAAATCAACTCACCGCATGTTTTCCACGTCTCTGCCGCCGCTCTTCAGGATGCACAGCGGGATCGCCAGCAGAGCCAGCAGCATCATCCAGGCCACGTAAAAACACTTTTTGAAATAAAAAACGAAAGTGCTGCTGGTCCACATCAGGAACGGGACCAGCAGCAGGGGGATCATCCACAGCGCATCCATAGCGATCCAGCGGCGGCAGGGTCGACACACACGCGGGGGAACGGCGATCAAAGTCGGGGAACCTAAGGTGCTACAGGGCCAGGCAGCTCCGCGACCTGGACAAACATTACAGAGCCCAGCGCCGGAGTCTGTTTATTCCTTCATCCCAGCCCAGAGGTGGGGGAGCTCAGGAATGAACATGGACCGCCGCTCATCTGTTGCTAAATGGCATGATGAGGTGGAGTCTGCGCGTCATCAGTGTTTTCCTATTTCCGGGTGCTGGACCACTGACCTGTCCTCAAACTAAAGAATGTTGAACTTCACACAGGATTTCCTTTACTAGACACTTTTACACTTCGCAACCAGTCCTTCGAATTATTATTATTATTTTCTAATATTGCCATTCTGACTGCCGATCAGCTCATACGAGTGATAATCGATTTGTCGTCGTACGGTTATAAGGAGAGAGTCGACCAGTTGAAAGTCAGTGCGAAGGCGCCAAGACATGGAAGCTGATGATCATAGGTTCCTCTCTCTTTAACTCATCAAGAACATGGTGACATGGCGGGTCCCAATCCACTTCCCTTGCTCGTGGAAATTCAGCAATAAGTGATGAAATTCAAGGTCCCAAAAGTCCCCCAAATGGTGAAATGATGGCATGCGAACCATCTGGCAACACTCCAGAATCAGAATCAGAATTCTGATTCTGATTCTGATGTGCAGATTCTGCTGCTGACAATATTTCCATTGTACAAGTGACATATTTCTTATGCCTGATCAGACCAAATTGGACTAGTTAAAAACTTACTTTACTTAAACTGAGTTAATAATTGCCTCTTGTCATAAATTACAATAGAAAGGTGTCTGCAATTAAAGGTTACTCTTTATTGATACTACTGCCACCAGCTGTATGGATACACGGAAACACCAGCACTAAAGCTGCAACCAAAATCTTTTATTCTCAAGATGCGATAGAACAGCTTTCATCTCAAGGACCGATTCATTCTGTCTTTATGACACCAAAAAGATTTGACGACAAGGCTCTCTTTTTTGTCATTGCTCATCATGACTGAGAAGAGCTCACTATAAAAGTGGAGTGATCCTAGAAAGAAGTCCATTCACCCCTCACAATCATCACTGATGGAGAAAGGAGGATGAGCACTGCACTTGGAGGACCATCTACAGGTGGAACTCTTCACTGTCAGACTGGCTGGTTGTGTCTTAATCTAAAAAAATGATGTGAATTAGATTATGATCAAACCATGCCATTCTGCTGTGAAACTTTTCGACTTCATATCTTGGATCATTGGATCATCTGATACTTCTTGTGGACTCATCCTAATAGATTACACTCTTGTTTAATGTCTGTGTGGAATAGCTTTTGAAGCAACGCAAACAAACAAATATTTGTGAAAGTAATGTGTTCTTGTGTGATGTTTGGAATTCAAGTGTACCATCTTGAGATCAATAGAGAACACCTCAAAATCTATCCGTAGCTCCAGAACCTTACTTGAAAGGAATAAAGTCTGCCAACATGGTATTTACACCGATAGAATTATGTGCAATGTAAACCAATTGAATTGCCCTTCTTTGGGACAAATAAAGGACATCTAATTGAAGAGTGAAGTAGAGATGATAATGCCAGAAACAATGCAAACATGTCATTACATTACCTACTTCATTACTCTTAGACACCGCCCTGACTACTATTTCTTCAACTCCCATAACCCCACTGGCTACAGGCCTGCTATCTGAAATGGAACACAATTAGCAACCGGTTTTTATGCACAGATTCATGTATAAACAGAACTGTATACTACAAAAGTGTTAAAGCGCATGTGCAATAAGTGGTACGCAGCTGTGCGACAACTGTGTGTCTGTGGTGACAGCATTACTATGCCATTTCGCTGTGGGGTGTTTACAATATTAGAGCACTTCAAATTTATTTTTTTCAGAGCTTTTTTTTATTATTATTACCCATTATTTTATGGATGGTATGGATCAGGTCAGAAAAATATGCTGCTTGTTGCTGATGTCTCGCTGTGCACGGTGCACTGTTGTCGGTCAAGTACCATTGAGTTATGTGCTGAGCTGGTGAAACAGTGTCCTCATTTTCAGAGCCCACTAAATGGCACCCTAGGCTCTAGGCTCTAAAATGTTGGCTTTGACATCCACCTTATTTTGTGTTAAAACTGATTGCGCCACCTACCGTACTCTGAAAATGAGTACTTTTTTTCATGACACCTCATCATTCCATCACTATTGAGTACAGTGAGTAAAAGTTAGTTGAACAATGCTGAGCCAAGTTCTCCTGTCACCATGCGGAAAGTGAGTTTCATCACCGCTAGGTCCAGTATGGAGTTCCACAACAAGCAAGGTGAAGATGTCATGAGATGATGTATACCACCCTAGGAAAAGGAGAACATACGTATCTGTAAACCAACTTCATCCTCTTAAAGAGGAACACCACACTGTTGGCAGCTCGACAATCAGCCATAACAGGGCTGTCAGTGAAGACTCAGAAACAATCTACATGGATGACCACAACATTGTTTGGATCCACTTTAACGGGTCCATGTGGATTTACTTCCTTGTCTCTGTTATCCACTGAAGGTCTGATTCAATGTAATTGGATTGACAACGATAATCCAATACTGGTTTATAATCTGGCTACGCCTCCAATGCTGGACCCCGAAATCTGGACCATGTCCAGCAGCTTCACTTGACATGCTTTGGAAGATTAGCATTAATGCCTGGTTTAAATTGGTTCGGCCCTAATAAGCCTCTGAGTGACAAAACTAATGTGTGGAACAAGGCTTCATTGATTCGTTCATGTCACTGCTCAACTGTTGCCTGGCTTGTTGCAGTTTATTACAGGAATATTGTTTTCAAGGCACTTTTGACAGGATATATCTCATGTGATGTTTTAAAAGACATGACTTTGTCAAATAATAAACTGAAATTATGTAAAACAAATATGAAATTTTATCAACCTTTTTTCATCTTTTTGAAACATTGTCATTATTGTTGATGGGAAATATATCAAATACATCGTCTAATCTGCATTCACGGGGGAGCTGTGCCAATCGACGGGCGGTAGGCAAGGGACATCATGAAATAAAATACACATTTCTTTATTGTTATTAACAAAATGTTGAAAAAAACACAGCAAAAGACTTCAAAGCATAAGGACAAAAATGTAGCTCAAGGAATAAGGACAAAAATGTAGCTCAAGGAAATGTCTGATTCTTCTGCATAAAAGGAACATCAGAAAGTCCAAAGAAAGTGGCTTCAATATCAAACACTATAAATGGAGATTCATTAACAGAGAAAAAGAGTCAAAACAGAACAGAATATCACATCTCTGCTAAGTGTAACCCATTTAACACTTTGCTGTCAGAATATTTCCATTGTGTATTCAGTTTACTACCGGAGCCTTTGACAGTTTTCTGTCCAGCATCTATGGGATCAAGCATTGGATGCATAATATAACTTTAATTTTGCCTTCAAGTCTTTACTTTGACGCAGGTTCTCTAATTTAATAGGAGCAAAATAACCTGTCAGATGAACAGATAAGAATGTTGGAAAAACAAACCTCACCCAGGGAAAACGTGAAAAGAAAACAAAGGGAAAAAATAATTCTTGATAAGTGCATGAGAAAATAAAATATGAACCAAAATTAAATATACAGATTCTGAAATTGAATGACATTTTTAAGGGCATTTGAGAAACTGTCAAAATGAGTAAGCCTTCACTTCCTGGTGTGGTCTGTGTGTATTTCAGATAGACTCAGTCGTCTATCTAGCAACTTGAGTTGGACCCAGTCCATCATATCTGGATGGACCACCTTTAAAGCGTTAAAGCTGTGGGAGGAAACCAGAGGCTACAGAGGTCTCGTAGTGCAAGCTAGATTTGGATACCACTTACCACACGACTTCTTAAATAATCTGTTAAACGCTGATCTGATCTTTGAGATGAGAGAAGAACTTGTAATGTGTGGAAACATCTCCTCACCTGGAGGCTAAGGAAAGTCAACCGAGCGTAAAGAACACATAAAAATGTAATAGAAATTGAGGTAAAAAAGAAGTTGAGCTCGTAAAAAAACGTAATAGTAATTGAGATCAAAAAGTTGCGCTAGTGGACGCACCATGTGTAATTCAGGAAATGAACACTAGATAGCAGCGCTGCGTAAAGTATTTGCCCAGCTCGATGAGCGCTTCTTCCGGCTCCTCTAAGTCCAAGATCATTGTTCTCAGTTGTAAATAGTTGGAATCACCAATCCAGGTTGGAGCTAAGATCCTTCAGGTTTACGTTACTCAAGGTCTTGATCATGAGAGAGGAAGACATGTGGGCAGTATGCTATTAGGGTGAAAAAAAGAGCTGAGCCAAAACTCAAAGCTGGAAGTGGATTTCTACTCTCTTGCGATCGCGAGTGTTGGGAAGTGAGACTCAGAGTGGAACCACAGCCCCCGGCGTTGCGAGGTAGAAATGTGGGGATCAGGATGTCTTGAGACCTCTCAGGTGTGCCGAGCACCTCACCTCCTTAGGTCACCCACCCCCACAGAGCTGGGGAGTTTGAGTGGATGGGCAAGATGTGACAGCTACTATCCCCAAGCAGTCAGACTTCTGACCTCTAAACCAGCAATAAACCACTCTCGGTGATATGTTTCGTGATATGTTCACTGCTCTGCAATAGCTCACTGACTGCAATACTTACCTTACCTACCTCTGCGATACTTATCGCACTGACTGTGCAAGAAGTTTTTAAAGTTTTATTTCTCTTTTTTAATCTACCCTGCACTAGCATTGCCTGTTACTACTACTTCGTATGGTTGTCCTCATCTCAAACATTCAATTGGATTGCAGACGCAGTGTTGAAAGTGAGCAAGACAAATAAACGCATCTTGAATCTTGGATTTTCAGTTTCAGCTCAAGTAATTAACTAAAAAGCAAATGTGAGTTTGCCTTACTTTCACTCATTACTCCAAAATATTTCATGAAAATCTTGCATAACACCGATGAACTAACGCGTTCTGCGTGAGCTGTGATGAGGCCTTGTCCCGCCTGTAGTCAAGACAAGCCAAACAGCAGGGGGCGTCAGAGACGCTCTATCCCCCTCCCCTCCGGCTTCTCGTGCCCGCGCAGCAGCAGCTGTCAGTGAGTCGGCGCGGATGCACGCGCTGAGAGCCTGTGGTGGTTGTGGATGGACGCAGCGGCTTCTTCTGGCCATCTTGTAGCAGACACGATGAGACGCTGACAGAACCAGCACTGGATCCTCTCTTTTCCCTGCGACACCGTCCTTGACAACTGTTAACGACCAACGCCAGTGTAGACTTGAACCTCGGGACCAAAACACGGGAGTTGTGGATTACACCGCGGACGCCGCGCTGGAACCATGAGCTGGGGGTCGGAGCTGTGGGTGAGTCGTGCCGCAATTGTCCCCCTCTCTCTGCTTGCATTAAAAAAAAAAAAGCGCGGATAGTGGCGCCTCAAATACCCGAACATTGTCCTTAAACCCGCACTCCCAGCTCTCCCTCGGAGCTAACGCGGGGGCTAATTTGTAGCGCTAAGTGCTAAACGCTTTAAAGCGTTACTTGGTTATTACGTCACAACGTGGAGGAGCTTTGATGTTTTCACCAAAACACAGCAGTAGATGAACCAGCGCAGGATGAATATCATTTTTGGATGCACACCTGACTATTTACCAGCACGTTTAGAACACACCCCCTCAAAATACAGCCTCTCGTCCAGGACCCAATAGTAGTTGGGATGTTTTGGTTGTTGCCCGGTGGAAGTTGTTTCCAGATATTGTGACACATCTGTATTCGTTAGTTTGTTGGCCCGTATAAAAACCATTAATAGATTATTTTGCCTATGTAAAACTCAGCGTCGAAGTGATATTTCCCTCACAAATGAACCCGTATTACGTAATGACGTGATCATTACGCGTCAACCGTCTCTAAAGTGATAAGCCACACTGAGTAAGACTAGTAAAATAGCTTTTTAATAGTAACCTGACAATTCCCCGAAATGGTCTGATTTATTGAACGTGAAAACATTACAAAATAGGTCCCAGATGGACAAAATGCATTGTAAAGTAAACAACTCTTATCTGTTTAGAATTGCATTAGTAAGTATCTTGGATTTTTATGATAACCATGTCATAACATATATTTGGATATGGTGTTTGCAGATGTCTCAGAGTCAGTTACCAATTCTCCTCCATTGAGTCCAGAGAGCAGCCCAGAACAGAGCTGGCCCTCTTTGACTGTCCAGCTTCTTCTTGTCTCTCTCAGAAATACTTCCCGCCTGGCGGAGTACTCCATACAAAACAGCTAATATTACCACCAAATAATGTAACTTTCTTACAATAGAGGCATTTGCTAATTGAGACCAAATTGTAATTCTTAAAACAAAAACAAACATGTCTATTTTTCATCCGTGTATCTTGAGTCATCACAGTGTGGGGATATTGAACTAAAAGCTCAGTAGTAGTGCACAAATGCATTCAATATATTGGTAAATACAAACTGGCGTTCATGTGCCAAGCGTGATGCATTTGGCCCTATACTGACAGTAACTGCACGGCAAAGCTCATGGAACGCTTGAAGCATACTTAATCTATTTTCACATCCTGCTGAGGAAGTTCTGGGTCCTACCCTGATGACAGTTGCTGGAGACTAAAGCTTGTGCTCAATAAGTGAAAAAATGTGTTGCAATCTTAAATATTCTTCGCAATATAGTCGTCTTGAGTGGTCATAAAATCACATTGACAGCAGGAGAAGAGGGTTAAGTAAGATAGGCATGGATAAAATGATGGCTAAAAAAACAGGTTTCTTTTTAATAATGTGAGGCAAATGATGTGGATAGATGTTTTCATTTTAGGTTGATGTCATTGGATCATTAATTGCCACCAAGTATGTAATTTGATTTGTCAGTGGTTGGGCTAACAG
This sequence comes from Synchiropus splendidus, assembly GCF_027744825.2. Classification (NCBI taxonomy): domain Eukaryota; kingdom Metazoa; phylum Chordata; class Actinopteri; order Syngnathiformes; family Callionymidae; genus Synchiropus; species Synchiropus splendidus. The sequence continues at coordinate 48,951,374 of NC_071334.1, read as the reverse complement.
CTGTGACAATTAACTGTCAAACATTTTTGGACGTGACCATGAAAGTTGAACCATACAAAGAACAACTAAATTGCTCGTTCCTTCTGATCTGAGAAGCCCAAAACTTACTTTAAGTAGTGACTTGGTTCACAACCATAAACACAACGTGTGGTGATCGTGTCATGCACTGTAGACATATTGTCTTTCCAAATTTTTTTTTCAAATTTTCAATTGTTGAATTTCAACACCATTAAGTAGCGCTACCGCAGTAGCGCTTATTGCCTCTTCAGGAGACAAAAGACCTTGTGGAGCTTTGAATTCCAGCCTTGTGATGTCATTCTTTAGCCCAATACTTTATTACAACACTCTGTATCTGATGTCAATTCAGTCTCTGAGTCTGTGCAATTCTCAAATGTGCAGGCTTCTCTAGTATTACATCTGTAAAGCAGTCATATAGATTTCAGGTCTGTCTTCAACAATTTTACGACTTGATAATAAGCAGGCGTGTGAAGTTGAATTCCTGCTGTTGGGGGTTTATGCTTTGGCGGCTCGTGCTGCTGTTTTGTTGTGGAAACGACTGACTGGAAGTGCAGCAAGGCATTCAGCAACTGGAGAGGAGTGGGCTTGTTGTTGCAGGATTCAGTGTGTGTGTTGGTATGTTTTCCATGTTCATGCATGCATATGCAAGTTACCATACTGTGCTGGTCGTAATGTAAACCAGTGTTGCGTTGTCTTCCTGGTTTAATTTGTTGAGTCAAAAATTATTCATCGAATGAGCCAGCAGCAATAAAATCTGGAGATAGTTAAATCTGTTTGCCTTTCCAAGAAAAAGGGAAAGAGGAGGGGCAGAGAGGGGCTGCTCTCCTGAATTCTCCAGTAATTTACCTGTTCCAAAGTTCACTGAGAACACAACTGGTGCCCCACATTCTTTTCCCCAGTGATGTCGGAGTGTTAGCACTTCTGTATAGGTAGTTGAGCAAAGCAAATAAAGCCGGGAGGTATGTTTAATGCTTGCATAAGAATGGTAAATCTGAAAAAGGTTTCCATAATGTAAAGATCATATCCTGATGTCTTGGTTGGTGTATGGAATGTAGACATAGACTTGTTTGTGTAATTTTAAGGAACTTACCTTGCACTGGGCAGGTGGCATGCTCCAGTTGGCTAATTGTTGGCTGGTTGAAGGCTTATTATTTTCAGCCCAAACAACAAAAACTAGAGATCCTGAGAGCCACTGAACCCTGAAAGAAAAAGCAACAAACTGCATCACTCACATTTCAGCATTTGTTTTGTTCCTGGCATTGCAAACACTACAAACAGCAGATGAATAATACAAGTACAAACACAGAAGTCAATTAAATAAAATGGATTATTTTCTACATAGTAATGAAATTAAGTTCATACTCCTTTGCTATATGTGTTTTTACCATGATAGAGATTACTGTATGTTCTGTAATGTTCACACCAGATTGGTCCTCATGGTTTTCATGAGTTGTCTTGACATGTGATCATATACAGATATGACTTGAAAGCCTGCATCACTGTGTCTGGACATTTAGAATATGATTTTGGCCATCACATCAAAAGATGTGGATGTGGTTAGCACCAGATATCTTGCTTGTTGCGTGACAAGGATTTTAACATCTGACTTTCTGTGGGGGTTTATTGACTTTTAACGATACATTTTATTCTATATTACTTAGTAATGTTTCTGTCTCTGTTGTCAGATCTCAAAGTGGAACATTGAATCCCAGGAATACAATACAGCTTAAAGAAAATATGGCATGTTTTACCCTGAAATGTTCAGTCTCAAATCACAAAACTGCGCTGCAGGGATACATACAGTACATGCTTTCTATCATCCTGTTCATGGTTTTCAACAGGAAACAAAGTTAGATCTCAGGAAGTGACATCATCAATGAGCAACATTTCACAACCGCTTCAGCATAACACGAGGCAGCACTCTGAAGCTGAACCTCAACTCAAACTCACAACAGTGCACAGAAAGATGTTCCATTGTGTGAATAAACAGGTGTTATTGTTGTGAGTAACACAACAGTAAGTATTCTCAGATTCCTTTTGTGTCACATCATCATGGTAATGGTAGTATTTACCGTGACTTAAAGACAGATATTGGTGTGACATCACCATTTCACTCACCTGTCATTTCAACATATAGCAGATGCAACCTAAGATGCTGAATTTGTTGTGTGCTTGCAGAGGCACCCAGCAGCAACACTGAACAATAAAAGACCAAGAGTGAAACTTTGTTATTGTACATATGTAGTATAGTTCAAAGTTCAGATTTATGATCCTAGTTTGCTTCTTCTTTCTTCATTTTACCATGTATTTAAGTTGAAATTTGCTTATTAAATGTTCCAGGAAACAGTAGCTGTGATAACAATTGTAACCACTCCTATTTTGTTGTTTTTAGTGTAACATTAATGCACATCATCTAAACAACCTCTTTGAATGGCCATTTTACTTTCTTTGTGGCTCTTTTTCAGATTTATATTTCAGTACCCTTTTTATTCTGGTTCCTCTTATCGGTTCCTCAGACAGGTTTGTTCCACGCACACACGTGTTGTAGAGTGGATGTCATCGGATAAAGAGTACTGTATTTGACCTGCTATGCTAAACACCCTAGGCGTTCATAGCACTTTTGCGCCAACTCCTAGCATGATGGATAGCATCTTCCCCACCATCATCTGAAGTCACTTATGAATGATCTTAATGCAGCTTTACTGTACCTACTATATCTTTTGGTTTCAGACCTGGGTGTATTGAGTTTTGATGGACTCGGTAATTGAAGGGAATCAGAACTAGAATTGTTAGTTTGACAAATTTTGAAGCATACTTTCAATTAATAACTCACTAATTTTCTGAGTTTTCTGTGAATTTGGTTTCGATATGACATTCTTTTTTACTGTTCAGTGGTGGAATATAATGAAACTACAATGCAGTCTTTCTTTCTTTGAATTCCAAAATCACATGATTCAAAGAGGATATTTGTTTTGAATGTGCGTGAAAGAAACATTTTGTACAAACTGGAGCAAGGAAGGGGGAAGTCATCTGTGGTGAGACATGTGACTGTTTCTCAGTTCAGATGAGAAATTAAATTATAAATGGATGTTTACGAAAGTTGATTGTGTGCTGCTTATCTAATACGTTTCTAATGACTTTCTCTGATGATATACGCGGTGTTTATATGGACGTTTAACTTAATTTCCATAAATTAGTATTTGCTTCCCGGTGAAGAACAAAAAGTTGGTGGCTCTATGTCATATCCCTTTTTTCGGTTGTTAACACCTTTCACTTCTCATGGTGAAATCATTTAGGACGCCACTTTTCATGGTGGAACCAGAGTACGGCTATCTTCCAGAGAAAAAGAAATATTTGATTTGGTACAATGGAGAAATCTGAGACTCTCCTGAAAGAGCTGCAGCTGAAGGTAGGTTGCATTCCTCGGTGGTCATCAGCGTCATTTTAGCTAATCTCAATTGAGTGTCAAGTGAAGGGTTTGGCTTTAAGGGAAAGATTTTAATTGTGGGCACTTTCTTTTCTTCAGATGATTACAAGGAGAAAGTTGCTTTTGTCCGTGGGGCCCCCACTTCACTGCTCTTGTGCTTGTAAAATTGGTCTTGAGATATTGCCTGAGGGGACACAGATGGAAGTCCAATCTAAACCTCATGAGTCTTGAGGATTCCAAGCATCTGCCAGTAGGAGTGAGATATATGAGCTAATACCAAGGTGATGTTCTTAGAGCCTTCTGGTCTTTCTGTTCTGTGATCAGACCCCCGCCACCCTGACCAGCCTTATCCCCTGCTGCTCATTTGACATTCAGGTCACATCCAGGACTGAAACCCGAGCCACTTTGTTTCCTTCTGTCAATGTGCTGGAGTCATGGGGGGTCATGACTGACTTCAGCCTTCCCCCGGTAACTTTTCCCATTACATCCACCCACCTGCCGCCTCTTGATACCATCGGGCCCACTTTGTCTCGCTGTAAACCCCCACGACTGAAGAATTACGGTCAATGGAGCCACATCTGAGCTCACAGAACACAGAGATCCCCAGGGGGTAAGAATCTTAAAAAGAGAGGATGAAGAGGATGGAGGGCACGTGCATGAGTGGGGTGCTTTTTCATATGTAAATAGAAGGTCATGGGGGTTCATATAGCATATCCCCTCTTATATTTCAGCCCATCATTAGCTTGATGTACTGATCACGCGAGGCATAACATCTGCAGAGGAACTGTTAAAAGGATAAAAACTTTTTTAAGAAATCCAGCCGCCTAAGAGTAGGATTTTGAAATAGGGCGTCCAAAGCCCCGCCGCTAGCCCTTTCACCTCCCGGCATGACTGACTAAACAACTTGCTTTATAAAAAAGAAGCTGCAAACATCTATTTGTACAAAACTAACTTTTTAATAAAAACAAACATCTTAGTCAAATAGCAGAGATTAACTCAGTAGAGTTGACCCTAATGAATTAAAAAAACAACATATTTTTATGATGATTCTTTCCCTTACTACAAGCTAAGTGTCTACAGTTTTTTTTCCGAATTATGAAGCGAATCCTCACTAGGTTTTGAGTTTTTATGTTTAACATTTGATTTTGATTCAATTTTGAATTGGAAATGCCTCTCCTCTACTTTGTTTCATCGATCCTTTGCTCCAGGGGTCATATATTCTGGTTGGACTGCACAGTATACATGATAATGCTCAGTTGACAACATCTACTCTGGTTCATTATTGCTGTCATTTAGTTTGAACATAATTCTTAATGCTCAACAGAAATTATTTATATCAGTAATCACTGCTTCAATACTTCTATTGAATACAATACAATGGTTATTAATCTCTGAAAGACGTGTGGCTGACAAAGTTTTAGTTTTGAAAAGCAACTTAAATTTTTGTGCTATCTGAATCATGCTCCTTCTGTTGTGTTTCTGTGTCACCCGTTTGGTTAGTATCTCCTCTGGTATTTAATAAAACAAAACAAAACAAAAAAAAAACACTTCAGTCACATGACCCATGGTCATCTGAGCCTGATCTGCTTATTGGCATATTGTACTACAAACCTGTACACAGACTCATTTGTTGTTCTTGCTGCTGTGGCGTCGTGTTTCCATCAGCAAGGTGACACGAGGACAGTGACTCAGTTGAGAGCTTCTTCTGTGACCAACACGTTTAGTTTTAGCTTCTGCTTGATATTAGTGTTGTAAAAGAATGTATTAACTCATAAGGACACATTTAGTAAGAAACAGGGGAGAAATTGTGCTTAACTGAATTTTTCAAATCATATTTTCATGTTTTTCATTTTTCTCTGAAGCACACTTCCTGGACTTCTGTAAATCCAAACAGTATCATAAATCAAAAATGTACCTCCATTACCAAAGGAAATGCATTTTTCTGATGTATCATACATCAATAAATGTCAAATATGCACTTCATAAACTGTTTTATCATGCCTTGAAGATGCCTTTACCATATGTGGCCTTCTGTGATTGTGAGGTTACGTGATCTTTGGGTTGAGAATCAGAGTGACATTCGTGGTCTGTTATTTCACTTCCTAAAAAAGCCATTGTTCTACGGACACACCAGATGTCTGTGCTGACATGTGAACCTGAGCTGGAAAATTCCACTTCATTAAACCTATCCACGTCTGATGATGAATCCAGATATTTAAGCGAGAACATCAATCAGGTTAATCGAAGAAAAAGTCTCCCAAAAATGACTTCCAACCTTACATAGCGATACGAGGAGATGCTGATTCAGTAGAATGAATAGAACGGACAGATGTATTCCCTACTACTGCTAATACCTGTAGCAGGTATTCTGATGGGCACACTTTGCTACCACTTTGTGGCTAAAATGTAATATATACATAGATGATGAAAACGCAAGTGTTGGCTTTGCAGATTATAGTACTTTTAGTAAGTTATGGTTGCATTTTGGTATAAAGGATATAACTGTATGCATAAATCTATTCTCAAATAAGTCAAGTTATTATAAAAGTAAATTTGTACTATTGACCTCCGGCTTTGTATTTCATCACTGCTGTTTATTTGAGTGATGCTATTTGTGCCACAGTCCATTCTGGTATATTTCTGCTAGATGCAGTTATAAAGTGAGTAGCTTGTTTCATCATATATGTATGCTCATGCAGTGCACACGCACACTTCCTTGATTGTGTTTGTAAGCGTGTGGTGACAAAAACGTTCCTCTTGACGAGCTTCCTTTTCTTTTTTTGCATGTCAAATTTGATGCAGCCTGGTATTTCCTAGACAGAGCTTCACATGCTGAGATTTAATACATGGTTGGTATGTACAAAAAAGATGTCAAAAGGTGGGAATAGAATGTTGGGACAGATTTTCCCTTCATCAGTGGAAAAACAACCTGTTCAGTCATTAAAAGTTGTCAAGGAAGGACTGAAGGAAGTGGTTTTTGGGAACGGTTTCTCACATTGGTCTTGTGTCTTTGTGGTAACTCTGTAGATCTTCTGCTCTGCAATGGGGTGGTGAAGGGAAATCATGACCAAATCTCAAGGTGTTTAGACCGTGAGGACCTGAATGATTTGGGAATCTGCATGCTGTTATAATATTACTATTTCTTGTGCATCAGGCTCCATGGTGGATGTATCATATCAAACAGCCTCTATGGACAAATTGAGAAATAAACCTTTGTCGTTCACCTGTTGTGGTCGGTGCTTGATGTGTAAACCCTTTATATATTGGTGCTGTCTGATGTAATGCGTGTTGTAACACCTTCCTGTATGTGAGGGAGTTTGCATATAATTTGCACAGTGCCCAGACTGCCTCGATGGAAGTGCAAGAGAGCAAAAGCCATCACTTCACGCTCTAAGGTATTGATCTTGGCTGCCAGAGTCAGGTTGATTGAGCCACACAACCAGTTCCAACACAGCAACTTCTAGCTTGAGGAGCAGTTTGAATCAGTAGGTATATCGAGGATTATGGCGTTACTTTCTTGCAACATCTCACTTTTAATCTTGAAACACCTTGAAAGGTAAATAAAAGTATGGTGTTTTGCAGTGGTGGAAAAAAAAAGTTTTTGGACGCCCCATCCATTCTGCCGTGTGCGAATGGCATGCCTGACAGATATTAAATTGACAATGTTGTGGTTTTGTTTTATGTGCAGGTTTAAGCACATTCTGTAATTTGTTGACTTGGACACTGACAATGTTGAGAATTGACATATTGAAACAGTCAAAAATTAGTTTTGCTACTTTGTCTTGTAAACAATAAATAACAAACACACAAATAAAAAAATACGTTTGTTTCTAGGGGTGTCACAATATCCACCTCGGCACAATATTATCACGACATAAACCTCACGGTATGATATTCATTGTAATATCGTGGGGAAGCTTGCAATATCAAGAATAACAACAAAAAATGCTTTGACAACATTTATTGTCATAATCAAGGTTGTCGGATAAGTACAAAATTCAAGTAACAACTCCACATATCATTTTTGAAAAAGGCAACCCATGAATTAAATTAAATGAGACAGTAGAAATTTAAACAGCCTATTTAATAAATAAAAATACACAGGTACAAAAATGCCCAGCCTTAAATAGTTATTATAAAATAAAAATTATACAAATAATTTAAAAGAAAAAAAAAACTCCCTAGTCTTTGACAGTCCAATAGAAATAAATATAAGTACTGAGATACCACAAAATTGCCTCATCTTTAGCAGTTAATAAACAACAACAGTAATTACAAAAAAACAAAATTCCACCACAATATCGCCTTATGTGCCATAATATGATATCGACAATACCGTGACACCTCTATTTGTTTGTGTCTGTATAATTCAGAAACACCTTTTGAAACACACAAAAATATTTTTCCACAATTTTTTCATCATTATATTTCAGATTATGTCAAATTTAAAGGCTGTGTTTAAGTCTTTTTTCCACCACTGTGTTTACTTATGCCATTCTTCTTGTGCTTGGTGTTTCCCTCATTTGACCATGACAGCTGTTGGAAAGAAGTGTAGTGGTCATGATTGTTTTTGAGCCACAACGTGAAAGCAATTGAGCTGTGTGTAGCACGACTTGGCTTGAGCAACACCAAAGCCCTTCGAACCAAAATTAGCTTCTCCAGTATCCTCCGTGCGGTCATCTGAGCTGAGTGGCATGTACAGTCTACGAGCGGTGATATTTGTATCTCAACAGAACTCGCTTGGTGTGTCTCACACTGTGTTGTGAAAATGTGAAGATCATATGACACTGCTGGACACTCAGATACATTTACAGATACAACTCGAGGTATGTCATGTATGACAGTCTTCAACAACAAAAATAAATATATAGATAAAAATATATAAAAAATAATATAAAAAATAAAGCCTATTCCTAACTCATTTACATGTTTCACATGGGAACAGGATATGTTTGTAAACCTTTGACTCGCACACAGAAGTTGTTTACGATGACATTTGATTTGATTTATTTGATTTCAGCACCAATCAGCTTCTTCATTTACTGACGAATCTTTGACGCAGTGACTCGCTCCCACCATGTTTGACCGGGTGTGCTTGAGGGTTGATGGAACACATTAGTCAATTCCAGCAGTCATATGACATGTAACGTCTAATCGACTACAAAAATTTGTCACGTTGCTTTGTAAAAACACACGGGCCACAGGTTGGGCATTGAGGTCGTTATTCAGAAGCAGTGAGAAAATATCACATTCTCTGGAATCATTAAGATATGTTGATTTATATTCCTTTAATTGGTTCCTGACTGAGGTCCGACTCCAAGTGGCCACCATCGCTGCGCGTCACGGAGGAGTTCGAGCGGTGACAGGTCAAAGTGTTCAAAAGTGAGGCTTCATTTTGTTTGTGAAGATAATGCGTCTTAAGGATGAGCAGCCCCCATCGACACCATGGTAGAATGATGAAAGAGCGTTCCGTGTTTGGTCTGTGACGTCACACACCCTCGAGCTAACAGCTAGCATGTCGGTTAGCACGGAGCCAACTTGTAAGAGGCGATTGATTTCTTTTGAATGATGTCACACACGTCACATCTGCATTATTAGAGGTTTTTTTTTTTTTACAGTGATGTAGTGAAGTGTCTTCAGTGTCTCTCCTCCTAATAATAACCAGAACTGAACTAGGGAGCAACTGAATACATCGTTTTAGATTATTATTCAAATAAGACCTTTTGATGTGGATGTTGATCAGATATTTTATATGAGACACATATGTGTATAGTGATGATTTTAAATTATTTTGTTTTGTGCTTCATGCTTCACAGGGTTAATACATGTTCCTGGATTATCCCAATGATTTTGAGGAAACCAAATGTCAAATCCGGTCAAATACCACAACTTTCGTTCTTGACGTCACTGTTTCATATTTTCATTTTAAGTTCGAGAAGCATCACATTTGAATGGCACAACACTGAAAGAAGAATTATTATTAAAATATTGTGCTTGGGTCACATAAGTCTGTGGCTTTTAAACAAAATGAACCCCAGCCCATCACCATTTAAACTAAGTCCTGGTCTGTCCACACTCAGGCACTGGTTGGTTGCAGCATGACGTTATAACGTGTACAGTGTGAACACAGTGAGTGTGCTGCGACTGAGAGGCAGGAACGGGATATTTGGAAACTAGACATTCTAAACAAAATCATCAAGACAAATTTGTGATATTATCTACGTGTGAGGTGAACATTTAAAATCTGAAAAGGGGGGGGGGGGGGGGGGGGGGGGGCAATAAATGGAAATCAATATTCCCAGTGTAATTAATATTCATTGACAGGAGATGAGTCAGAGCTAATCGGAGCCCAACTAGAATAAAAGTTTTGCCTTTCTTTCAGCATCAGGTAGGACAGTCATGTGATGAAACATGAAAACGGCAACCTAGCTGTTGGAGCAACACGCATACATAGGTGTACAATGAATACATATACAGTATAGTATGTACTTGTAAGCAAACTGGTGATGATAATGATATATCTTTTGTTGAAACAAACAAACAAAACAATGTAACGTGATAAACACCCATCAATGAGCAGGACATCAGAAAGGTTACCTGTCCATTGTGACATGGATAAGGAAAGTCATATGCTTGACTTGTAAAGATCCTGAATTTTCAAGTGACATAGTTAGCAGAGCGCAACTGACCGATGACAGCTTTTCTAGAAACACATATGATGATTTCAAGCGACTGTACATTCACTACAAAGAACCTCAGTCAGGTTTAAGTAGTTGTTGGAGGCAGGACTTAAAGTATTAGTCCTCCCTCTAGCAGCATTGTGTCCGTTTTCCTGCCTGAATAAATCTGAGTTGACAAGTTACACCCATAGAGTTGTTGGGAGTTTTGCTTGCTAATTGATGACATCTTCCCATATTGAAGACACAAATTTCCTTGATTCTCTAAAATAGGCCTTATGTAAGATGTTAAAGAGCTTTGTCCACCATCAAAACAGCTTAAGAAGAACAATGGCTAATGTGTGTTAGCTGGCCCAGCGGGATTAATCCGTCCAACAACAGCCTCTCATTGGGCAGCGGAGACGTTACTCCGCAGGTGTCGTAATGCGATTAAAGCTGCGTAATTTAATCAAGTTTAGCGACATTTCAATCCTTTTTTGCTTTGTTTTCGTGCTGTCTGCCGTCTTTAATGACTCCGCCACCTTTTTTTGATCCATCTGAAGGTTGCTTCTGGATGGTTCCACCGTAAAGAGGATTACCACGGGCGGTAGACCGTCAGTTCAAGTTGTCCTCTGAGGTGCATCGACGAATGCTCAGCTTCTCTTTTGCCGTTTTGTCGTGAAGACTGATCATGTTGCGCAGGCGAAGCGAGTTTAACATTTTCCTGGAGAATGTCAGCTCTTTGAAATCTGAGGGAAATCAGACCGGCGCCTTTGAGGAGTATGTGCAGTCGTTACTACAGATGAAGATGACCAGCACTGTGAGTGACTTGACATACCTAGCATTCGGCAATGCGTGAAACCCTTCAGTAAGATTTTGAGATGCTACAGTTGCCTCTCTGGCAACTTATTATTTCAACCATGCTTTAATGTTTCACTGCAGTGTTGCAACTTTCTGAATTAGTCGCAACAAAGGAAGTTATTGAGACAAAAAGAACAAACTGACACTGCAGTCATACATGTGTGTCTTTTTCTTCCCCTCTCTCAGTGGTGTCGACATGCCTGTGCTGTTAGTGTACAAGCTCACAGGGTATCCTTCATGTAATTGCTCAGCCGTCTGGTATTTTGGGTTCGTCATTGTTGTGTGTCACAGAAAATACCTTCTGCCTTATAAGATTTGGAACTCATCAGACGGTTTTAGCGTCTTGGTCTTTTTGAGAAGTCCAGGAAATTAGCGGGATCTTTTGTGCAAATTTGACTCATTTCAGTGCTGGAAATCAGACTTGTCCTACTGGGAGAAGGATTTATTATTTTAACATTTGTATGGTTGTTTGGGGTGAGAAAAGTGAAAGGAGGAGATTCAAGAGCACTGAACGTGACCCGCACTCCAACACTTAGATTTCAGGCGAGCTCAGGCAGGCGTTGTGTCTATAAATATCTTCCTGGCATGCAAACAAGAAGTCTTTTGCCTAACATCTACTGAGGCCTCAACAGCTGTTCATATTTTATTTTACATTTTTTTTAAACATTCCTGTAGTTTGCTTATTTTCTTCCATGGAATTCTTCGATTACATGGAAGTGAAATCACTCGTAGAAGTAAATAAAATGGTGGATTAGAAGGATCATGGTGATTATATTGCAACATAATGAAGGGTGCATATAACAAATTATTATGAACATTTTGATGAGAACATTGTGGAGTGCGACAACATGGATGAAAATGTTGATTGCTATGACTGGAAATGAGCGACTCTATTGCTCAAATGACTCACATGATTGTCAGTAGCTCATGGTTATGGGACTGCTGTTCATATTCCTGACATGGAGGCTGTGCACGCCTGAGGACACATTGTTCCGGCTTTCTCACTGGGACAAAGCCTGGTGTGTGTTCCACTGAGGGTTTGGTATCTCCCCCAAATATTTGTTCATGCTGCAGGACGCCCACTGTCAGCGCGACATGGACCAACCCCTTGTCCGACAGTAACTTTGTGTAGAGCTCAGTGTGTCACGCTCGAGCTGTATCATGATCAGCAGCCATGTTGCTCTTAGTCTGTTGATGAAAAGCAGTCTAGAACTTTGCTTTTAAACCACAAGAATAGTCCTGCTCTGTTTAAACAGTAGGGTCTTTTATTGGTGATTTGAATGGATGGAACTCTCATGATGATCACTAGTGTTTCCGCTTGTACTGTAGAACTGACATTGTATAATGTTCGCCTAGCTGTCATGGCAGCTGTTATTTGGAGTTAAAACGTTGAATTGAAATGAATCCAGCCGGCAACAAGGTTATCATGAAGTTCTGAGCTGTTATAAAGGGCTATTTTGAATCAGTTTTTTTTTCACGTTGACTTACTCCTACGATGTACTAGCCACCCTTTTCAGGGTCCTGTCCAGGGTCCAGCCTCTCGCCAAAGAACCGCTGGGATAGACATCAGCATCAAAGCGTCTCCATCAGTTGTGAATCAGAATGCTGCGTGAGTGTCTTCTTGGACTTCTGTGGACTTGTGTTGCCCACTGTGTGTGTGAGATGGAGGTGCCAGTGCTCAAACTCCCATTTTTGACTCTCCCATTTCCAGGGAGGCAGTTCCGCCGCTCAACGTTCCCACTCAGGTCCCTGTTTTTTCAGTCCGATTTTCTGTATTCACAGGACCAATCTAATCTAATCTAATCTAATCTAATCTAATCTAATCTAATCTAATCTAATCTAATCTAATCTAATCTAATCTAATCTAATCTAATCTAATCTAATCTAATCAGATTAGATGCATGAGGTTTAGGAGACTGCACAGATGACGATGTTCGCTAATGATATGGTGGTTTGCAGTGAGAGTAGGGAGTAGGGCTGAATGATTTTGGTAAATAATCTAATTGCGATTTTTTTCTCTCAATATCTTCTCATGTATTTTACAGCAAACACAACTAATAAATCAATCTGTATTATAATAAACCATATGTGATTCAGTATATATAATTGTTCTTGCTTATAGGCTATTCTTATGTTAAGATAAAGGCAAATTAAGCATGAATTAAAATGAAAGATGGTTTATTTGTCTACTTCAGTTTCAACTGTAGACTTACTAAACTGATAAATCACGCAAACTAAAGTGCATATTACAACAATAATGCAAACCAATATGTGGCTTTACCACTCTTAACACGTCCAACTCTTCATGTAAACGTGGATTGCACTTTTTAACCACTGTCTGAACATAAACAGCCCATAGTTAGTAATAAAAAAAAGCCGATTGGACAATAGACGTCACGTATTGCTGCCACTTCTACGAGTGCGCATCAGTTTTATTTACAGGTGCGAGAAGAGATGCAAAAAGGGTGCACGTGCATACGGATTGTGTTCTACGAGTATGTGGAACTTATGCACCTGTTTTGGCGGTGGTTGAGGTGGAAAACTTAATGAATCACAATTGCAGTGTCAAGAGCTCGTGTTTAGCCACTTGTATCTGTGCACTTAGAAAATGAAGGCGAAATTACTTTTCGTGTTTGTATGAATGTAAATCTTCTTTTTACACGCACTCGCCACGGGGTTTATGGATCCAAATGTGCAGTTATGGATACGAGTCTTGTGTTACGGGTATGTTGCACCCATTTTACCTTCATAGGCTAAAGCCGTAATTTACAGCTCAATGGCTGAAGCTCACTGTTGCGCTGCGCCACCAACGTGAAAGTCACGTGACCAGTCACATCGCAGCCTTACGTTGAGAAAATCACGTTTTATCATATTGCGGTATAATCGCAAATGCAATTAATCGTTCAGCCCTAGTAGGGAGGTGGTGTAAAAGCTCAGGAGGTGGAAACAGCATGAATATTTTGCCTCAATTGTGTAGTGTAAATGAACCGAGATGAAGTGGACAAAATCAGACGCAAATGCATCAGTAGGACAGCTAACAGTAAAGAAGTTAGGACAGATGGTTGGGACACACGGAGAGGAGAGTGTGTTAGACAAGAATCATAGAGGCTCATTGAAGTAGTGGATGTGCACATGAAGACAGTAGATGTGACTAGGGAGGTTTATCAAGGTGGGTGGAGGCTGTGGAAATGACCACAGAAGAAAAGTTACTGTGTTGTCGTGTTCCAGTGGTAGCTGTTCAAGCTGTCACTGTGTCTTCATTGCGACTGTTACAGCCTCTTCTTTTGTTGATGTTGCCATCTTTGTAGTTGTTGTCGATAACATTTAGTTCCAATGTTTAACAGTACTCATCAACATTTTAGTCTGTGTGCGCTTATTGAAACAGCATCTCGGTAGCACTGTCTTCAGCCCACGTGTGTCCACTAAAAAGACAAACGTGTCCTATTGTCACTTTGTTCAGCCTCCACTGAACATCTGTCCCTCGGGTCTCTCTGGAGCTGCAGTGTGACATCTGCTTTTTGTTCTCTCAGCAGGTTTCCTGTCAGAGGCCCTGCTTCTTATCCACACACCAGTGACACAACACCAGGAAATTGTTGCAAGAATCCCTTCAAACTCTGCAACATTTTTATCAAAATATCTAAAGTGACTTTTAAAAAGCTTCACATTTATCATTTTTTTGGTCATGGTTGCGTTCTGAAGAGCCTATTGATCTTCCTTTGAATCCCCAGAGTTCAGACCTCAGTAGCTTTAATGAAACAAAATCCTCTGGAGCCTGTGGCGGTGACCATCAGCCTAGTTCGCTGCTCTTGTATCACTGTTTTATCGCTTTCGTTCTGATTTTGATGAGTCAACAATTTCTACTGATTTTTACGGCTGTGCAAGCAAGCTGACACCACACATCCTGTCTAAAACAATCAGTGTTTTCAATAAGCTGTTGTGCAGCTCGTCTTTCTAACAGACACAGATGCAAGAATCACTAGTTTCACATTATACCTTTTCGTCAACATAGAGGGCGTTCAATTATATGTTGTAATTGTTGGGTAATATTTTCACAGTTTTTTCAGTTTTAATGTGTTACAATATTTATTGTTGTATAATTACATCAGCTTACTTTTCTCATTTTTAAAATACAGATTTATTTTCAAGATTGCCTATTCTTAACCTAATACAACCTGACTGTATTTTTTAACGGAAAGGAAAGTATATAATAAAAACTTTTTGCTATCACTGCTCCTGTCCTCCCCTGGTAAGTCTCTGTATGTCTACCGGATGGTAGTATGTAATTTCGTTGTTAATGCAGTATTTGTGGTGCTCTGACAAGAAAGGCTAGTTTATCTTTCATCATCTTCATCTTCGGGTAATTGTTTTAGTTTGTGGTGACCGAGTTATTTACTATGCAGTTTGTCACAAAAATTGCTCATTTGTTTTTATTTTACTGGTAAGGATTTGACATATTTAGGAAATAGTCAGGAAACATCGGCATTAATCTTTATTTAAAACATACAATATTTGAATAAATTTTACTAATCCAAAGCTGGAACAAGGTTGATTAAGATCAAACCTCTTTAGAGTCTAACTTATCAAGATAGTCTTTTTTTGTGGTGTACAGGCCCGAAAAGTAATTTCAGTGGGTAACCAGGTCAATCTTCCTTTCGGTCCGAGATCCCATCTTAACTGGATGCTAAATAATGTGCATTAGTTGAGATTAACTGAAGTCCAGTGCATTTAACCAGACCTTAATCCATACCAGTTGATAGAGCTGCAAGACCACGAGGTTGATCATAAACAACACAGTGGTTGTTTGGAGTGCAACATTGTATTTTGTCTTCTCGTTCTTTCAACCTGTTTCCTGAATAAAAAGGAATATTTAGCCTCTCAGTTGTATTTATTTGAACTGGTGTTGTACCACAATAGGAGATGCTTCCCGGGGAGCAGGCCTCAGTTCTGAAATAACAAACAGGGTGGGATTGGCCGGACTCCCGAATGCTTCATCTCCCAACATGCTGCAACTCAGGTCAGATGTTGGGTTGAGACAGCACGATCAATCAAGAGGTTATCGGATGAGTCGAACCTCCTTTGTGCAGGTGTTTTTCAGAGTACGAGTTCAAAGGGACTCTTGGATTAAATTAGATTAGATTGCCTCATATTGAAAGTAACCCTTCTGTGGATGAGTTTTCAGGACTGTGTCAAAGGTGCACGTGGAGATTCTGCTGATTAAATATGGCCATTTTCTTCCCCCATTGAGAAGGACTTATCGGGCTCTGACAGGCTAGTCTTCTGAATACACCAATTTAATGGCTGTGTGGAATAATGATTTCATGAGTCAGACCCACATCCTGTCTGATTCATATCCCACTGGGATTCAAGGACTCACAGTTCTGAGGTACTGGTTTCGGACCGCAGAGTCACCTCAGAGACTTTTCCTCTTACGCACCATTAAGTTGTCAAATAGTGAATCCTTTTCACTTTTTTGACTATGAAAGCGGTGTTTTTCAAATTGTGATATACAGACTGGAACGTAGGTGAATTGGTTCGGAAAGGTCTATATTTTTGATAAGCTAAAACTGAAATATTAAAAGTCATTTAACCATCAGTATGTCTTTGTTAAGTTACGTCACACTTCCAAATTTGGAGGATTAGTTGGAGCTTTTTTAAGTGTTGCATTGTCCTCTTCCTGGGAACTAAGCAATCCCATCAGCCTACAGTAACAAGCTTTGGCGATTTTGGCGACAGACCTGATTGTGTGACGCTACTCCTTTTCCTGTTACTGACAGCATGTTTAGAGGGAAGTGTTTCCGCTCACTCTGCTGCATTATTTATTAAATTCACCTCCCGTGGATTGATGGCTTTCCACTCAGCATCAGATGTTTGAAAGCTCAGTGACTTGTCACTGTGAGGAAGATCCTGGAGATAATTTTCTCCTTAGATGTTTATGGCAGTGATGTAGGAGTGGAAACTTTGGCAGCAGTGACTGTAGACTTGACCCCCTCCCATAAAAATGTAATCCCCTCTCATGTAATCCCGCCTTCTCTGTCATCTCCAGTCCTTTGAAAGCCCTCCTCCCTCTCCCCCGTCCTCCTCTGCCATCCCACTTATTCCACCTTACGCCTGATGGAGCATTAGGCTCAGAGCGCTAAGGGCGGCCACAGATTCACATTCAGAGTGCGAGTGGGCTGCAGCTCCAACACTTCCTCCCTGGGTCCCTTGGATTCTGACTTATTCCAGACGTTCAGGAATTACTTTGCTGTGATTCTTTTGTTTTTCCCGCTGAAGTACTCTGCACTTCACCCACCATCTCTCGGACGTTCAGGAAATGTGTTTCTCGTTTGGATATCGTCCCCTCCCCAGCCTCTAACCTGGATAAGAATGTTTCAGAAGGGTATTCCCTCTGTGGATAAGATGGTGCCCCTGCAAAAACGGGTAATTTGAATTGTGTATGGAGGAGTGTGAGTTGCAGAGAAAGGAGGGTTTGATGTGAGAATGTGGCTTCAGTGAGGCATGCGGGTTATTGTCTGTATTGTTCCCTGAGCCGCTCATGTGCAGAGGAGCAGCACAGTGTCAGGATGGCTTATGTACTAACCAGGGTTGAAACTGAAGATTGCATATTGATTGTCCACTAGAAAGCATACGTAACTGCATTACTTTGTCCGCTAATTCAACTGTTTGCTGGAGCTGATGGTTCAAAGTTCATTCATGACACGTACGATTGACAATTCCCAAGATAATTAAATCAAAAATCATAATGAACTAAACTATGGTGAAAGGAAACTAAAGATCAAAGAACTAAGATTAGAGGTGTTAAACAAAGAAGCTTGTTTTTGTTATCACATCATGCAAAGTAAGGCTGGACAGTAACAAAATTAGATTATAATAAATAAAAAGCATAGCAAAAGTACTTCAATCAAGCACGTAATGCTGTCATAGAAGTTGTAAACTGATTCAACATTATTTTTTCAATTCTAGAAAGTTCTAGCATGCTGGATCAACATGTTGACATGTTCAGGTGTGTTCAAAGGCTGAGAAACGTGTCTTTTTTATACTCTATAATGAAGCACCCAACTGTAAATAGAATATTCGCTGTGCTTCTGAAAAGGACATAGGAGCCAAACAAATGTTACTGCTTGTGTCTAACCAGTAACTCTGGGTTTTTAATCTTGTCACATACTGCTGAGTGGCTCGTCTGTGGTGAGTAATAGCTCATTGAAAACGAGCAACAATAGCGGCAGGAAAAGTCCCGCTCCCTCATTGTTTCACTTAACTGACCCAACGAACAGTTTGTCGATTAATGTCAGGCTTTAATAAAACATTATGAAACACACACACAAAAAAAATACAGGTTGCACTAGACACAAAAACCGCTTCCTTCCTTGCTTAGAGGAAGACGTTCTCGGTGCTGATGTCATTGAAGGTAAAGTGGAACACTTTGCAGTGGGAAACATTGTAGCTATCATTCGGAAAGAAAAAGCACTTTTGTGGATTGAAATATATTTCAAACATGGTTGATGACCTGATGGGTGACTGTTGGAGCTTCATCAAGGTACTTCTTCATTCTGCATCATCTTTTCCTGTTGCATGTTAAAGCTTTGTGAAAAATTGCTTTCGTTGGCAGCCAGATTTCTTGCTAAATAGCTCATTCTTAGCAGTTATTTTGCTCCAGGTCATGAATAAAGTTGACTGCCAGCTATCCCAATGTCGGTCAACGTGTGCTGGCACCTCTTTTTTGAACGTCTCAGCACATGAAACACGAAAGAGCCAAACTCTATTCCATGCCACAATGCTCAGGATTAACCTCTGACAGAACTAGGATAATTCATTTTACATTTTAATGCTACAAATTCTTTGCTGCAGTTCTGCTTAATATGTGATTTTGTGGCTATGTACTGTCTAAGGTTGTAAAGTCAATAGCAATGCCGTTGCATGCTATGTCGACTACTGCAATGACACTCAATAATGTCATTACAATTACATGTAAACTTGAAAACCGCTACATAGAATGTCAAAACCTCAACCTCAGTCTGAGTTCTACAGAAAGCAATAAGAGAAACAAAGACAAACTTTGAGACCTGCAAATTAGTGATTGTTAAGCTGCAGTGCTAGCCACTGTTCTGTGATACAAATATATTACCCTCAAAAGATTATGTTCCACATCCAAAGTGCATGGTTACACTCGACATACTGGTCATCCTTCTCGTCTTGTAGCTGGGACACTTCAGAAATGCCGACTGGATAAACAACTCATCCAGCTGTGCAGCAAGAGACCTCACACTGTCCAAATCTGACCTTCTGTGCAACTCCAGAACCAAGGACGTTTCTTCATAGATTCTGCCTCGTTTTCTTTCTGTCTTTCTGTATTTTATAACAGTTGATTAACTTGCTGTTAGACTTCAGACATCATCCTTCTAGGCTCCATCTACACAGCTATTCTTCAACTATTTTTTCCCCAGTTAAAAAAAGTGCTTTCTGCCATGCGCACAGATTTTTAAACACATTTAGTTCAACTCAGGCTTTAAGTTGGGCTTTTGAACCAGGGCATCCAAATCCCGCCCCTGGCCCATAAACCCGCCCCCAGCACGCAAACCTTTTATAAAAACAAACATCTGAGTCAAATAATTATCAACAGAATGAACGCCACAATAACACTTTCAGACGCAGGAGTCTCTTGGGCAGTTGTTTTACTCTGCTGACCCTGATTAATTTAAAAACAGATATAGTTAACATGATTCTATCGCTTACTATAGGCTAAATGTCTACAGCTTTGTTAATCTTCTTCCATGCCGTGAGTGTCATGACTCGAGAGATGTGGATAAGCACAAGATTATGCCGGTAAATAAATATGGCGGCCAAGCTACGGCTGCAGAAGTTTTGAGAAATGGCAAATTTTGATCATGTTCAGTGAAATTACCAAGCGGAAACACCGTTTTCTTGGAAACCAGCGTCACGACAGTACACACAAGGCATCACACTGGCACTAATAATCAGACATTTAGGGCGTCCTGCTGAGAAAAACTGGGCGTCCATTTTTTTTTTTTTTAGGCAGATCTGTGGTCGCATGCTCACGCAACACTCGCAACACTCCACCACTAGGGAGTAACCCAAGTTTCAGTTAGATTCAAGTTTTGATTCTGAAATATTTACGTGAGACTTGTTTGTGCCTGGCTTTTCTGAAGACTGTGCTTTAACTGTTACAGTATGTCCACAAAACATCTATGTTCACAATGATTGTTTGCTGCTCATTATGAACGTTTTGTCTTTACATTTACATGGTGTTTAAATGTTACATGTTACAGTTGTTGCTGAATGAGCGCCAGTCTGAAGTTTGTTATTTAAGTGATGATTTTCAAGGAGAGAGCTGAGACAGATGGTGGTGTCATTGTTCCTACTGATCAGTTGTTTATGCAGAGTGACAGGTCTGGCATTTTTCAATTGTATCCACTCAGGGACGCAGTCTCCAAAATGATCAGATCCATTAAGGATGCAAGGCCTATCCGACATAACCAGTGTGGATTAGGGCTGGGTAAAAAATATTTTAAATTTATTTAATTAAGCATTTTCCATTTTGCTTCACAGAGCATGAAATCAATTTGCATGTCATCTCACAGCGGCATGCGTAAGTCAGGTGGAAGCTTAGAAGTCTGCATGTCAGCACACTATTTTGGATCATCAATACAATAATATATGGATTTAAAAACAATCTAAGACATGAAGCTGGTCGTGGCTGCCAAGTGGAGCTCGGTTACTGCAACATTATGAAAAACCTCAGAACCCACGTGACCAGGTATATCACACTGCACCTCAAACCTTAGAGTTAGCTGTCGACTACAATCCATCTGGGGCAAAACAAATGTTTAGGTTTTTCAGTTTTTCCCTCCCACTATTGCTGTGTACATTTGACACAGGGTGGTTTGGGCTTGTGGTTGGGAGATGTTCCCTTTTCTTCACAGCTCCTGCTCGACTGGAGTTATCTTAAAGTGGTATATGAGTGGTACATTAAGGCAAACATGATGATCAGAAAGGGACTAATATTGCTAACAATAAGACAATGTGTGTTGCTTGCTTCAGCGTGATATTTGTGTTTGTTTACATGCTGAGATTGCCTGTATGAAAAAACAAAAGAAAACATATCATGAATTACTCTCTGGGAAAGACTCACTGGACTTACTGACAGCTGCTCGTCCACTTTGAGAGGGGCCAGCTGTGGTGGGCATCTCGTCTGGACACACTGGAGAGAAGATTCTGAGTTGACTTTCCAAAGCCTCTCTATTCCCATGACCAGAGCGAGTCATTTTTAATCTGGCTGGTGCCCCCACTACTGGTGGTGAGTGGGGAAAAATGCCATTTGTCAGTTAACCACGTTATCTCTTAAATATTTATTTTAAGTGACATTCAACACCACCACTTTCACATAGCTGCATTTACAGAGGTTTGCCTTCCATTAGCCATACCTGCACCTTGCTGTGTTACTTTCACTGTTCGTGGTCCTGTGTAAAGAGCTGACCTAACATACTCATTTTTTCCTTATGAACACATCATAATGCATAAGTCTCGGCAGGACAGATGGCATTGGTTAAAACAATCGTTCACTTTTAACAATTGGACTTTCATCTGCATCAGTTTGCACCTGTGTTGATTCATAGCTGTGAGAAAATCATCACATATTGAACACATTGTTTTGGCTGGTTTTCCTCCTTTTGGCTCTTATGTATTTTCTGTCAGATTTGTATTTTAATTAAAAAAAAAACAAAACAGAAGCCCAAACTGTTTTATTTTTTTATCTCACTGTACATTTTTCTATTCATCTTTTTCTATTCTTCTTCTCCTACTTCTATTTATAATGACAGTATAATTGAACTTGATGATCATTTTAGTGTTTTATTATTTTCATTTGGTTATTTGTCAGTCCCTCCTGCATTAGGTCTTTTAGGATTTAATTTAAATTATATTTGGACTCTTTTTATTCATTTGATTTTTACATTTTAGATCGATTTAATTTAAAGCTTAATTTACATGTTTAAACCAAGAAGATTTGTGTTCAGGTAAATTAAGCATGAAGAAATGTTATATTTGTAAATGTTAATAATGTCTTCTAATTTTCTTACTCTGCAGGATCAGTTCGACAACTTGGAGAAGCACACTCAGTGGGGGATCGAATTTGTGGAGAAGTACGCCAAATTTGTCAAAGAGCGCTCAGAGATTGAAGCCAGCTATGCAAAACAAATTAGGTAAGTATGGTCCTTCGCTAAGGATCAATGTTTCCTGACGTACTGGTGCTGTAGTTTGAAAAGCACACCGAACTACGCATCCCAACACTTGTTTGTTGTTCTTGGTCATTTCTGTTTTATTTCTTGTTCATTGATTTGTTGTTGTGTTTAATAATTTGTTATTTTATTTCCATTGTGCTTAGTGATTTGTTGTGTTTGCTATTTGATGAGGAGCTAATTTGATTAGTGTTTGTTTGATTTGTTAGTGTTAGGCCATTTGGCGCTTGTTTTATTAATTGTTTTTGTTTTGTTTATAAATACCTTTGTTGATATAGTGACCCAGTTTTTTGCGTTGGTCTTGTTCCGTCAAGGTACTTGTTGATTTTCCTATTTCCAGTGTTTAGTCATTTGTTGTTGTGCTTTGCACTTGAGGGCAATTGTGGTCTTGTCAGGCGTCTTGTGATGACAGACTCTGGAGAGTTTTGAGACGACCCTGACCTCTGTGTGGAGGAGGGAACTTGAAGTTGTAAATTAGCCATTGTAAAGACCAGGGATCTGTCAGTTTCCATGGTGACACACTCAGCAGAATAAGAGCTAATATGGATTTGAAGCAAAGACGTGGAGGAAGACATGGTTTCGCTCAAATCTAAATCTGCTGTTGCTCTAGGCCTGACGTGGTCATGTTGTGGGGGAGGGGCGTGGCTTGTGTTACTATAGAGACCACTAGGTATCAGCATTATCAACCCCAGGTCTGACCCAGATATTTTCCCCTTCAGTGTTGGGCGCCCCCCACCTCCCATCAAGCCCTCCCTTCAAACTCACGCTCTGTTGTGAATGATTTCCAAAGATAAGTGCTGCACTGAGATGATCCGTCTGCTGAGGACTTTAGCTCCCTAACTCAGTGGGAGACGGAGCACAAATCCACTGACTGTCCTTGCTTAAGAGCGCTCCCAATATGGCTAATGCTTTAAGTATTGACCCCGACACCCACTAGCTCAGAGAGACCCTCCGATACACACAGCATGGCAACCCCCGCTCATGAAGCCTTTCGGACCACACTTTTGAAGTCAGCTTGAGATAATAGGACTATAGACTTTGTTTACATACAAGCATTACCCACAATGCCTGTGAACTCCTCATATTTAAACAGAGGGATTACATGAATCATATTCCCTCAGTGTACCCGCCTTTATTATTATTATTATTATTATTATTATTATTATTATTATTATTATTATTATTATTATTATTATTATTATTATTATTATTATTATTATTATATAAACAAACTCTGCAATGTTCTCAACTTGAATCATGAAATTACATCTTTTATTCACATTAAAGCGTTCAGAATGCACTGTTTTCATCTGTGTGTCTGAAGTTCTGACACCACAGCCGGTCTCAGCCGGTGCTTCCCATTTCCAGTCATCTTGGAGATCGGCTCTGTGTGACACGCGGGTGTCAAGAGTGCATTTTGATCGCTGTAAATCTGTGATTTCATTGGTTAAATGTGACGAGACTCAATACTTTGGCTACATGACGCTCTTTAGCTTGTAAAAATCCATACATTAGGCAAGTCGTTGTAGTGTATAGAGACTGCAAGAAAAGTAGCATCTTATAGTCTGGAAATTACGGTATTTCCTAACAAGGATGTTGTATTTTGCCTCTCTGTGTCCTCTCTACTTCTAATGCTCCTCTATAGTCAGTTATCTTGTTCAATCAGGTTTAATCTAACCATCACGCTTCCACTAAAGCAGATGCGCTGCTAATTGCTTTTCTGTCGCTTTTTCTGTCAGATTTTCACTTCTTTTAAATTGCTGTGTCACAATAATTGATGTTTCACTGTGATGGGCAAGCCCCATCATGCATTAAAATTGTTGGACTCAGTCTTTTTTATTCTCATTTCCTCTTATTAAACAGATGGAAACACTGAAGCAAGTATTTGCTGCTTCTACTCTGTATGTGGCGTTACTGACACAGGAAATAGTGACTGAAAATCCGATGTAAAGTGTCGATTTACTTGAACTTACTGGTTAGCCAATTGTAGCACAGTCCTCGTCAAAATAATTAGTACCAAGCCCATCCATCTATCCATCCATCAATTTAATGATGCTTATATTCTATATATGCTTATATGGTATGGTATCGATACTTTCAGCAGGCAGTGACACTGGCACCTTGGCCATGGTTCATCACATACAGTGGTACCTGGGTTCTCGACCACAGTCCGTTCCAGAAGGCCGTTTCAGATGGCCGTTACAGAAGTGATTCGTTCGAAATCCGAATCGATTTTTCCCATTACAATTAATGGAAAAAGAAATAATGCGTTCCAAGCCTTAAAATAGGCTTTTGTAGGAGTGAATGTAGAGTGTCTGCTGCAGGTGCGCTGTTCCTCTATGTGTGTGGCCGCTGCATGTGGGAGGGGTTGCCGAGTGAGTGACGTCTCTCCAGAAGTGAAGAGGTGCCCGGTGCGTGTCCAGCTCTGAATGTGCGCTTCTGTGCAGTTTGGCTGTGACAAAGTCATAAACCAAGTCACGCTCTGTCCCAGACTCGCCTCATCCCTGTCCCGGCTCCAGCCGACGGCAGGACATCAAACCCTGCCTCGGAGCTGAGAGTCGAGAGTGAGCACCTCCCCACGGTCCAGTGCGGAGACAGGAAAGGTTTTACACCTCAATATGAAGAAAAAACATCAGTGCAATATAAATGTAGCTAACGGGACACGTCTGCATACAGAGGCTGCGTCATACACAATAACAATGCGCGCTGTGGGTCAGCTGATCGGTCCGCGCACGTTATGTTTTTTCTGGCTTTTTTCGGGGGTGTTCGAGTTCTGGATTTTTGTTCGAAATCCGAAGCAAAAAATCTCAAAATTTTTGTTTGAACTCCGATTTGTTCGAAGTCCGGGACGTTCAAAAACCGATATTTATTTATTAATTTGCTTTTTTTAACATTAAATTTGCCCTCTAAAAATCATGATAGTGCGTATCCAGCAATTTTAGTAATATGACAACCCTGTATTCCAGTTTAATTCAGTCTAACCAGGTTCCTCATATATTCTCAACATCTAAGCCAAACCCAAAAGTGTCAATAGTTGACCAAATATGTTCTGCTGTCTGACAAAATCTGTCACAAAGTTCCTAAGATTGTTTCAAATCTGCCATGTCTATTTCAGACTTGCTGTTTACTAGGTCTTCTTCGAAGACTGTCCACCATGTCTATTGCAGATCTATCGAGCATACCAAGCCAGCTGTGGATTTTACACAGCATCCTTTGCTGGCGTCATTACACTTTGGTTTGGTTGGAGGATCTCCATTAGCTGCTGAGCTAAATTGCTGCTGTCAACTGCTCATCTGTTTACATCTGACAATAGCCACCGCGGTTCCAATCCAATGATAATCCTCCTCCATTGCATTGATGAAAACATGCACAATGCTTCCGTCTCGTCGACAGTTT
Organism: Synchiropus splendidus; assembly: GCF_027744825.2. NCBI lineage: Eukaryota > Metazoa > Chordata > Actinopteri > Syngnathiformes > Callionymidae > Synchiropus > Synchiropus splendidus. Next base: position 48,925,761 of record NC_071334.1, on the reverse strand, counting down.
AATGCCCCCTCCCCCAATTGGCTGCCCCATATGGCCCTGCAGAGGTCTAAACTTCCACTAATATCGGTGTGGGGCTGAGGGTGTGAAGAAATGTGTGTCAGATATTTTATTCCAGGACCAGACACCATCTTGTAATTAGCTCCAACCCAGCACATTTCCTCAATATGTTGGGATGATAATTGAATCTGTCATGTGACCAACAGTGGTGCACTAGTTCCAGGAGGGGATGGTGAGGAAGTGACGCAGATCTGCCTAGCAACAGAGTAAACATCATCAGGGAACAGAAGTGTGTGTACGTTGGTGGGGGGATTGTGGGTCGGCCATCAAAATCACACACGATTGTAACACATGGATTATTTATTCCAGACAGCATTTTCTTAAATTAAACATACGTACTGAGGCATGAATGAAAAATTCAACCTTATGAAGCAATTTCACTTCTTGTTAACATGAGCTTTGACCTAGATTTAGTTTCTTTTTTTTTTATGTTGATGTTGTTAATGAGTTTGGATTTTGGTGATGTGGCAGTTGGTAGTCATTTGAATGATTCTTTTCATGATATTATTACTTTGTTTTTTTTTTTTTTGCAATAATAATATTAATCCCTTTTCTTAACCATTAAGTTAAAGAATATATACGCAGAACATCAAATAAATGAATCTGGAAGTAAATAAATGAGTTACAAGTCAAATTTGCAACACATAAAATGAAGCTGACTAAACAATGGAATCAGCTTACCTTACCTCATCTATCATATGTCATAGATTTTTTTATTTAACATTTATTTATTGATTCATTGAAATTGTTATTCGTTTTTTACACCCTTTATCAGTGACATATTAAATGGTAATAAATTGTTTTGTTACTTTTCTATCCACATTTATTCATATTTCTTTTGTTAATGTTGCAGACATGTATTTCTAATGTAATTTTGAAGATATTTTGTTGCCTATCCCTCCAAAATAGGAAGAGACATTCTTAATTTATAACTATGAGCAGACACCACTTCCACCCCGGAGCAGAGAAATTATAGATATGTTTTTCTGACAGAGGAGCCTCTGAAAGCAGCAGTGGCTCTACAGCGTAGAATGAGTGTGTGACAAAATAAAAGGCAGGAGTTGAAGGAGCTGTTGGCTATTCAAACCCTCTGTCATATTTCAACTGCCAGTGTGTTTATTGAATATGTTAAAGTGTTAAATTGACCTGATCTCTGAAGGGGTCAAACTGAAAAGATTGCTCAAGAGGACTCTGCAGATGTCTGTAAATCAGATGACAGAACACAAGCCTGACTGCAGCTCCCATCTGCTTGTCTTGTGCCACTGACACACAAGCAGTGTCAAATTAAGGCCACACGAGGAACATGGCTGCACTAGCACTGTGAATTCTCTAAAGATTTATGATCATGAGATGGTGGTTCAGAAGCACTCTGCTGGATTGAAGCACTATACTGTATGATCTGTTGACTGGTATTGATGAGGAAATATGAAGAGAAATCTGTTGACAATGATGTTTGTCTGATGGTCATCTGACACTGTTGTCCTCTTCACAGGAATTTATCAAAGAAATATCAACCCAAGAAGAACTCCAGAGAAGAGGAAGAGAGCAAGTAAGTGAAAAATTCATACTCCTTTTTCCTATTGTCTCGGCAACACAAATGTGACTTATGATAGCACACACACACTCACGTTTCACTAGTTTTTTGAGGACTTCTCATTTACAAAGCCCTTTCCCCAGCCTCTCCCGCTTAACTTAACCATCCAAAACAAATGGCTAAACTTAACCAGGACCCTGAACCAAACTTTAACCTAATTATAAATACCCTGTTCTTTTGAAGATTTCATCCTCAAATTGAGGCTAACCTTGTGGAGTCCGGAAAAAGGGCCTCACAAAGATACGAGAGCCCCACAAGGAGGTGTTTTCCCCAAATTGGTCCTCACTATGATAGGATAAGAGTTTGCAATGGAAAGTGTGAAGAAGCCATGTAATGTAATAGTTATACAATTGTCATACAACTGTGATATAACACGTTTGGGGGATGAGAGCTGCATTCCAAATGCCTCAGATATAAGACAGAGGTTTTTGCTGCCTTTCGTGTTGACTATGAATCGGTAATCATTGCTGTCTTGCAGATACACATTCTGTCGAGCATTCCTGACGACGCTCAACGAGATGAACGACTATGCCGGGCAGCATGAGGTCATTGCTGAGAACTTGACCTCTCAAATCATCATAGAGCTTTCACGCTACCTGCAGGAGCTCAAAGCCGAGAGGAAGTCGGTGAGTGGCATCATACTTCTTTTTGAGTTGAAGACATATAAGAGTGAAATGTTCTGAGCTTGCTGTGCTTCGTCTTTGCTGAGGTCATTGCAGAGTAAATATAGACCCACTGGAAGGCTCGCCAGAGGAGCAGAACGTGTCACTCCTTTTTCTGGAACAAGCTCACTATCATTAACTCAATATTTCTCTCTACTGGAAGTTAGATGCACCACACACACACACACACAGACTAAAAGTTGAGGTCACCATCACATCAGGAAGCCATTTGCAGCAACAGTGCAGCGACCATTGAGTCATCAGAGATGGAATAATTCCTGAAGAAGTCAAGAGAGTCATGGAAGGTCAGCTGAGGGAAGTGGAGTGGAAACACCACTGCAGAGCAAACATCTGGTCACTGCTGGTGTCATCAGAGCTGCTGTCACGGTCACCTTTAGAAACAAAACATCTGGAGTTACCTTCAGAGATCAATGTTGAAACTCTGTGGAAAATACTGGGAATAAATAATGGGGATCTGAGAGTTTTTGATGGATTGTCAAGCCGATTCCATCAGAAGTGTGGCGTTTTTTTTTTTTTTTTTTTAGTACATGTAGTCATTACGGGCGACGTCACCTCTGGAACGAAGATATAAGTGCGAAGGATGACTGCAAAGCCTCACAGCTGCTGTAAATATTTAAATGTTCCACGCTCCTCTGTGCTCTCGTGCTGTAATTTGTCAGACACGTTTGCCAGCAGAGCCAGACGTGAGGCTCATACAGTGGTCACCTCTCCCCGTCATGTCTTTATCTGGGCTCATAGCAGATTCCAAAATGAAGGAGCCAAAATTGAAAAAGAAGTTTTCTGGCTGTTTCGTAGTCACTCCTCCTGCTTCCCACAGTGAGCCTCATGCAGAGCGCAGCGTGGGGCCACATGAGAGGTGAGGCCGAGGATGTTGTCTCTATGGATTTTGAAAGAGCCGCTGAGATTGTTTTTACAAAACAGGGGCAGGCTTGACATTTCCTGGCTGTGGAGAGTTTCATAATGTTACCAAATATGTATGTTATTTTAACTAGTTCTTACATCACTCTTTATGTGAAAGGCTTTTATGACAAAAGATTTTTTCCATTACATTTTCTTAATATTGTATCCTCAACCATGTTAAATATTTGGTATTTTTGATTTTGCATGGTCCAATCCATTTCATAACCCTATTAATAGTTCTTCTTTTGATGTCCATTTGCAGGTATTGCTTATACTCAAGCAACTTAAACATAATAACGTCTAAGATTGGTATTAAATAAAATAAAATAATAAAATATAATCAGATAGCAGTAATTGATTTCCTGAAAAGTCATTATCAACTTGAAAGTAATGTCAACTGAATAACATTGAATCTAATGTAATATTAGTTTTGATGAGTGCACTTTATTAATCAGACACTCCAGATTCTTTGAATTATTTATTTATTATTCGTGTATCTTGGATTTTACTCATTAAATTCATACATGCTAAATGTATTTTTGCTATATTGTAAGCGACAGAAATGGAGGCCTTTCAGTCGTGTCATTCTATAGTTCGACCATGGTGGAATGAAGACAGTGCCATTGGAGCACTCATCTGCATTGTTCCATCCAATTCAGTCCAAGTGTTAATAGTTGAAGGATAAGGAAGGGAGCTAACTCTTCCTGTCCTGAAAGTGTGCTGGGGAATCACAATAAGCTGTACGGTCAGCAAAGTTCTGACTCAGCGATTGCTGGGCTTAAAGACGTGTCCTCTCTAATCATGATAGATAAAGACACAATATAGATGTCAGCACCTGTAGCTCTTTTTATTATCTTTCCTCCTATCCTATCATCACACACCGTTACAATAACCAATGTACTGCAAAGGATGTACAATACGGCTTCTGCTTCGGCTGCACCAGCAGAAAGGTTAGCTGGCAAATGAGCTGAGTATATCTTCAGGTGGGTTTGGCAGCAGGTTGGGACCACGATCTTCTGCTGTCCAGGGGGGAACAATAAAAGTATTAACCATAGAATGAATGTTTCCTGCCTCTAATATCGCGTCATGAAGTCCAAATTTAGGGGTTAAAGGGGTGTAAAAGGGTTGACGCAAACTATCATATATATTTTTCAACACAATTTAGCAGGAGCTGGCTGTGTATTTGAAGTTGACTAAACTAATACTTTAACAACAGACTGATGATCAAGTACATTTTATAAGTGGGGTTCAATTACATATATGCTATAACTATACTTAGGCTTGATTTAGTGCAAGGGTCCAAACACTTTTTTTTCAGTGACCCAGGCTAGTGCTACAGCAGGAGAAGTGATGATGGTCCACTTGGCACTATTTAACTTTAACCTTAAACTCAGACAAAGATGTTGCAGCTGAGTGGAACACTCATGCGCAAGTTTCCTTTGGTGGCACAATGCTGTAAAAGTTTAATACAACCAAGCTCATTGCACATTTGAAGCAGCACAAACAAGATCCCTGAGACGCAGAAACAAAAAAAAAACACTAAAGTGCTGCGCGAATTGTCCACCCAAAAAGCTTTTGTCCATGTCATTTTAGATGGCATCGTTTTTACTTAGGTTAATTTTCAGGGTCTTCTAATTTATTTCATTCAATTGTAGAATGCTGTAATACTGAAATGTTTTTATGCTCTGATGCTGACAAGGTACTGTAGCACTAGTGGGTTTGTGAGGGGAAGTCCAATCTGATCTATTTATCGAGCCGTATATTCATGTGTGACTTCTGTGTTGCGTATAATTAACAGCGCATGAAGGCACGCTTCAACTAATCTCTCTTGTAGTATCCCTAATTCCGGGTTCCCATTGTGACATATCTAGTAAAATGCATGATGATACCTATACCGGTCATTTTCTGACAGCTGTATCAATGTCGATACAAATTGACACCTCTTATTGTGTCAGCCGTGACAGTGATAAGCTGTGTTGGTATTATATTCATCGATGCATGTTGTTAAAACTGAACTAATATCAGTCAATGTTTATCCTATTGTGAGCATGTGTCACAGCTTTTATGATCAAAGCTCGAGATGTAAAGAGGAGCAATGAGGCATGTACTCAAAATTGGGTCAAATCTTGTAACATATAGTACAGCACCCCCTCCTGTGGAGGTACAACTGACAGAAAAACGTTATGAGGTGGCCCTCATGTACAGGCTCACAACGTCCTAGCACAGTTTTTTTCTCTGTCTTCGAGCCCGTTTAAAGAATGAGTCAAAGTCCTTCTTTTTAGGTATGGCTGAATGAAACAGTCTCTCCTTTTATTAATCATCCCTCTTGTTTCTAATTTGCAAACAACAGTTTGTGCTCATCTTTGTGTTTGTTGACACAGTGCACACTACAGGTGCATTTTTGGTAAATGAAAACGTGTTGCTGGATGACTCACTGGCACATTTGCTTCAGGTTTCTGTTCCTCTTGGGAATTAGAACTAGCTCGGTCTGTTTTTTTTTTTCTCTTTGTTATTGGTCCGTAGATGTGTGTGTGTGCTGAACCACGGAGCTCTTGAGTCACAGAGTGGAAATGTTCCACTCAGTTGTTCGTCTTTGTCCTGGCCAACAGAGGGAAGATGCTGGGAAGTTGAGGTTGATAAGTGAGACAGGCAAGAAATGCTCTACAACAATGTGTTTTTATCTACCAGTCCAATTGTTTTCCACCTTGATTCATTGAATGCGTCGTGTGATGATGACTTTGCTCAGATACTGATCATGTAGCAACTCATTGATTGATTACTATTATATCTTGCTGCCTTTTGTTTTGCCAGTATCACCAGTTTTCTTTATTTTTCAACCCACTCATTCACAGTTAACAATCGTATCTGCGATCCAGATGCTTTTTACTTGATGCATTTTCAAGACAGATTTCAAAGACAATGAGGTCATGATTTGTGGCCTAAACAAACCGTAGTGTTTCACTTGAGCTGTTTGGAGAAGTGTGTGTGTAGTTTATTTATCTCGGCCTTGGTGCTCACTGTGGCAGGAAAGTGTTTCCTGGTTTCCATGGAGACCAATGTTGGTTTAAGATTGCTAGTTTTCATCTCTTTGTTGTTACACTTTGCAACCGTTGACAGATTAGTATCCTGTCAGCTGTCGAAATACTTCCTCTGCTGAGTTGTTGCACTTCTTTCTTACGCAAAGTTTGAGGGAAGATCGGGAAATGAGAAGCGCAGGTCATCGCTGCATAATCAGGTATACAGTGTTTAAAAAACTGAAATCTTCCATTGGCTGTTCTGATCCTCTGAAACAGCTGCGTTAAACATCAAACTGAGGTGAAGCTGTAGCCTAACATCTGGTACATCATGATAGGACATGAGTCGACTCATCACAAAGGTCCTCCACCTCACAACCCTTCTCACTACCAGTGTATTTTTAGCCATTTTGTTTGGGACATTCACATTTCTCTTCCTTTAAGGTTGAATCTGCAGTGCTTGTCCATTTTGACCAATGAAATGAGACACTCAAGATGTGAGACTCGATTTGCTCTGCAGAAGAGCATGGTAGCGGTAACTGCTAAGAAGACTTGAGTCTGCAAATTGTTGTGAAATCACATTCACTGTGGAAAATAGTGGCGGTAAAATAGCAAGTGTTTCAGTACATGGCACCCGAAGGCTCGCCTGAGATTTCAATTCATAGCTGAGAATCACAGAACCTCACGTGACAAGCCGAGTTGTGATTAGAAACCTTGGTGACTTGATCAGGAAGTCACATCTCTCATAGTAGGGAAATGTGTAATTTCCAATGTCAACTTCAAACGTGTCTTGTTCTGTGTCTGCAATAGTCATTTGTAACCTCAAGTGATGAAAAGTGGAAGGCGGAAAGATCGTTGGCGAGCTGAGGCATCAATATTCAGCTCAGCCTCTGCAGTCTGGCAGCACTCTCCTCATTCACAGTCACACCAGCTTCTTTCATTCTGACTCCTCAGACTTTCTCCTCATGCCTTTGGATATTCTTCATACATGACGAGCAGTTTCTTGAATTTGCGACAAAATGTGCACTTGGCAGTGTCAGATCATGCAACATTTGCGTCTGCCCAGAGATTGGAACACATTCTGTGTTTCCTGATTTTATCTCACACAGTTTGGAGCTAGATTGGTGTTGCCATGTCAACCATTTTTCTTCTGTTTGACTCGATTTTTGCTTCTGTTCTCAAACTACACCTTTTCCCGCCTATGTCAAAACTGTTGCTTGTTGTAGTACTTTAAAAAGTGATCTTATAATAATTTAATTATAACATGACAATAACAATAACAATTAAAAAATATGTATTATTAGTATTACTACTATTAATATTACTATTATTGTTATTATAAATATAATTATAATTGAATTAATTTAAATACATTTCCCCACAGTGGGACTAATAAAGGACATCAAATTATTATTATTATTATTATTATTGTTGTTGTTGTTGTTGTTGTTGTTGTTATTATGCATACATCTTCAGATAACAGCGCAATTAATGATATTACAATGATTCTTAATTTTAGTTGAGTTTTCCATCGTATGTTGTATATATTTTTGCAATACATTAGTGATATATTTAATCCATCCATGCTATATGTCTTGTACTGTAGCATATTTGACAATAAAGTTACCTACCTACCTACCTACCTTAATCGAGATACATTCAAATGTATAAGCTTGAAAAAAAAATCATGTTATATTGTGTATGTTGTGATATGTTATGTGTTAAGTGTTTCACTGGTGTTCACCTGTTATCTTTTTTTTTTATGATCAGGGTCAGCACACTTGCTCCAATACTCTCTTATCATGCGACTTTTCTGATTTTAAGCATGTGCTTTCTCTTTCCGCAGCACTTCCACGATGGTCGTAAAGCACAGCAGCACATTGAGAGCTCATGGAAGCAGCTGGAATCGGTGAGTGACTCCTGACATCACTGTGGTTCCAGAACATGTCACGCAGCCAGCGGCACACTCACTGAGAAATCACAGACTTGAAGAGCCACCACCTGAAATACTTCCCTACATGTAACTGAGCTGAAATAAGTAACACAGTCAAAGGTCTATCAGATAATTGTTGTTACTAATTCGTCTTCAGAGAATTACTAGTAGTACGTCACAACTATGATGAGAAGGAGCCCTAGGTTGCTCATATTTTCTTCTCTGTCTGACAGTGTTGCCTTTTGTCCTCACACCAGTGCATTCTGATGCAGTTGTGAGAAAGATTGCTGCACTAATGTACTCTAACGGCCACCCTGAATCATTTTAAGATTATTGTTCATGTTGATGTAAATCACAGTGAAATTAAATGGTGAAATTAGGGCTGCAATGATGTCAATGGCTTGCTGCATTTGAAGAGTGCACTGGGAGTGAGAGTTCAGTCGGCACTGGTGTTGTAAGAGTTCAAGATCACCGGCACACACTAGCAACACTGGCATGTAAACGTATGTTAACACACAATTATTTTGGTTAACTTAAATGTCAAAAAGTGCCTGATATTTACTGTACTCCACTATCAGAAGTGACTTTCTGATACAGAATGTAGTGAAGCAAGTAGCAGTAATGACATTGGTAAGTAACCACTGAGCACTTAAGTTATTGACCTAAGTTAACTTAACAAAATGTGATCGTTTTCAAGACAGGAATGAAGGTGAATACTCCACTGTAGTGATGATAAATTAAAAAAAGTAAGATAATAATAAATGACAGCAGATATGATATCCTCTTATGATTCGTTGTGCTGGCTTAATAACAAATGCATTCTTGCTTCTTGGAAGAGCAATTTTATTGGTAGACAAAACAGCCTTTGTACTCCTTGCAGCAGGTGGAATCTTTCACTCCAATCCATGAAAACATTTCCGTTAAATGTGGCTACGGATGAGTGACATTAACTTGCGAGCTCATTCACTGGAACTGGCAACTACAGATACTATTGCGCAGAGCACATCACAAGTGTAATGATCAACACTCACCAGTAGCTTCTAGCTAGCAGCAAGCGGCGTTTCCATCATTTTCATACGTGTGTGTGTGTGTGAGTAAAATAGAAATCTTCACATCAGATGTTGATTGTTTCGAAAACAAACTCTTTGGCACCTGCGGTTAGCTGTCACCAATCTATAAAGGTTGCGGAGAGCATGCTGTCTTCATCTCACTCAACATCTTGCCTATGATTTTAACATTTTAACCCCAAATAAGTACTGACAGTACACAGTCTATGATATGAAAATTAAAAAACGCTGTATTGAACTGAGGTACACTGATAGTGTCTGTACTTTGCAACTTTGCGATACTGTTCTGCACACTATAACCGAATCACCTGCCTCTGTAAAAAAAACTTGATCAGAAATTTAAGATAAAGTTCACACAGAACTTCATTCTTATCTCTGCCTTCTATGGGGGAGAGAAAGCCTGAGCTACATAACTGCCTTGTCCTCCTCTGCTTGTGTATGCGTTCAATGATGCCTTTGTGTGTGTGTCGGATAGTCCAGAGTGCACGATGACCCCACAAACACTGATTGTTCACTCCCAGGGGTCGACAGTGGGTTGGATGAATGCTTGTTTTTCCTCCACACAAATGGTCACTATGGACATTTGTTTCATCTGCAGGCTACATGGCTGCGATCGTGACATTAGGTGACCTGTGTCGCACACGGTGCTAGTCGAGCAGAGGACATGACGCGCTCACTACATTTCTTGACGTCTTGAGTGTTTATGCAAAGGTCAAGGCGCATTAGATTTGTTTGAGAAACAGCACTGAGTTTACTCATGTTTCAACTCGTGTGCTCCCCCTAGAGTTTGGTTTAGGTTTGGGTCATCACCTATACCCAGCGAATATATTTCTGTCCCCATTTCATAGAATGATGAACTGTTCTGGATGTTGAATCAGCTATTACATGATAAAAACATGTCCTCTCCTCAATTTTTGCACTGGTTTGTACTAATACGTACATACAGGATGTGAACAAAAAACTACTCTGTCTACAGCTAGTAGGTGAACAACCCACAGGTTGGTTTCTTATCTGAATGTGGCACTAGTATTATTACATATGATGTGGGACAACATGTACTGTGAACATTATTGAGTGTTCGTTGAATTAGAATGTTAGCTCATCATTATATAACTCTAGCTGCTCCAGATAAAACATCGTTAACGTGTCCAAATTATTATTATTTTTTGAACAACAGCTGGTCTGTAGTATGTCTGGAAACTGAACACTGTGGACTGTTGTGTGTCTGCTTCAGTCTAAGAGGAGGTTCGAGCGAGACTGCAAAGAGGCCGACCGAGCGCAGCAGTACTTCGAGAAGATGGATGCTGACATTAACGTGACGAAAGCTGACGTGGAGAAGGTACGTGTCATCCTGGTCATATGCTGCCACCAATCACCACGCTTGTCCTTCATGCTTAATGCACAGACGTCGTTCGAGTGGATTGCATGGCTTCTCGCTCCCTCCCTCCTGTCACTCTTGTTATTCCTCTGAAATGTATGAGCTTCTTTATGTCTGGCCTCATGCAGGCTTTACTGTTCGTCCCTGTTGCTGCGTCACAATGGTGGATATTTTTGTGTGTGAGCTCTTATTTTAGGAGTATGAAAGCCATATGGCGGCGTTGATATTTTTGAGTGAAGTGGTCTGAACTTATGGATATTATCGATCAACATGGATGGATAGGTTTTTATGTTTACCCATGAATTTCATGAGTTAATGTGATTATCATGAAAAAAATTACAAACAAAACAAATGCAATGAAAATGCAGGTTAAAACAAACAAACAAAACATTATTTATTAATAGTTAAGATTAAAAAGATGAATAAAAACCCACGCCAATCTGTAAACTTGACAATTAAAAAAAAATGTAAACCTTTTACAATGAAATCTGGCTATTAAAATAAATCTGGTCAGAATTGTGGATAAACAATGGTGTTACGGTAAATAAAATGATTTACTGAATAAAAACTAAGATAAAGAACTGAAGAATATTAATGCAAAATTTATGTCAAGCTGTTAATCTTGTTAAATAGCATTGTAATTATTTATTTTTTCATCAGAAGAAAATCAAAGTAATATTGACAAATTTGATTCTCATCACAAACCCTACTGATTGTGTGTGACTGTGGGCATGTCCTCTTATCTATCAACATGTGGTGATCATCAGATCCTCAGCAGTCCTGATTGTCGCTGATGTCATTTCCTGTTGTCAGTGAACCTCCCAGCCTTTAACCCACACTGCTCTCACGACCGTGATGCTCAGCGGGTCAGCGGCGTATGCTCTCGCCCTTTCTTCAGCTGCTCGCAGCGAACGACCCGCCTCACAGTCAGACACGATTATCATGCAGATCAGCGCCTGGAGAAAAGGCTCTTTCTCACATTGGACGTGCAGCCAAACATGACAATGAGCGCTGGCCGCCCCTGGACACAGCAGACTCACTAGTAGAACATGGTTTGCTGCAGAGTTCACACGCACTTGTTCACAATTTATGTAAAGTGATAAAGTAAACATGTTGTTGGTTTGGAGGAGGAGGCTGCTGAAAGTCGACTGCAAATGACGGCCGCTGTGTTTTCAGAGATTTAAACAGTGTAGAAGAATAATATATTCGAACCGCTGCACTTTAGTACGAGGAGTTTTATTAAGATTCTACTTGACCTGAGATGTATAAAAGGCAACGATGAAGGAGTGCCATCCATAAATACTCTTATTGCCCTCTAAAAATACACTATATATCCAACCTTAATGGTTTTGTGTTGAAACATGTTGATTTATTCTTCAGTGTAGGTGTTGCCTCGATCCTGGCGCTCGATTTCTCCCACTCGCTTTTCACTTGTTAGAAAAAATAATGACTCGAGAGAAAGACAAGAGTTTCCAAGATAGTAGCAGTGGAAAGGTTTCTACAGAAAATGTTATTATGTAAAGAGGATCCAACATGTTCAATGATGGATGAGAGCACAGGCCAGGTTCACGAACCTACGGTTTCTGAGCCAGATCATTTTTATGTATAAATATTTTTTTGTATTCTTTATGGGTAAAGTGGGTTTTTCAGCTCCCCCTGTCAAAAAAGTTCCTGACCACTGCTGTCCTCTTCCAGGGGGTCTGCTCCATGGCCCTGCCCCTTCCTATTGAACACCTCAGGAGCCACCCTGATAAGATGCCTCAATCACCTAAACCGCCTTTCCTTAGTGGTTCTACTTTCAGTGTCTTCCGGATGCTCCTCTAAGGAAGAATCGTAACACCCTATGGAGAAATAATATCAGCCTCTTGTAGTTGAGCAGCTGCTGGTCAATAACTAAGAGTATATTCTTACCAGTCAGACTACAGCAGGCGCACGTCTCATGTTGAGTTGAGGTTTGGTGGTTTGTCATTGCAGCTGGTGCAAAACCTCTAACGGTTTCTCATGGCAGGCAAATCCCTCAATTTGAGGTTTGGAATCACTCCTCACGCGCCCTCCGATCCAGAACTCTTTCAGGGAAGTCCCCGCTCACATACCTCCTGCTCTGAGTCCTACTTTCTCACAGTCATTTACGTCTGCCTCTAAATGTCTGCAAAATCATTATTTCGATGTACTTGATACCCGGGCAATGACATGATGTCATGTGGTTCAGGAAGTGTATCTATAGTGACATGTTGTTTAGCTGGAAACGGCTAACAATTCTTTTTGTGTGTGAATGTGTGTTTGTGTATTTATTTTTATGGCAAACCCTGAAGCGAAGTTCTCTGAAGGTAGGTCCAACGGACACAGAGTCTGTCATATCTGTGGGAACACACACTGTCTGGACTTGCGTCTCCACACACACAAACACTGGTGTGGTCCTCGACCCGGTCACCGTGAACACGCTTTGTCCTGTCTGACTGTGATTTGCCCCCGTACAGTAGCCAGCTTGTCTCCTCACTTAACAAAAGGCGTGACAGATGTCATTGTACTTAATTTTGATTCTGAGAGATACAATATTGTGAACAAGCGGGTGGAATAACTACAAAGGTTTTTATTCATTGACACTATTGATGAATGGATGGATTTGTGATACAGCGGAACAGAATAGATGAAAGATGATGGAGATGTCTTCGGTGGTTGTTGTATGGAATGGATATATTGATGGATACATTTTGGACGTGTTCGGGTGTTAACGGTTGTATTGTCAATGTAATTTTTTTCAATATGATTTTTTTTTTTACTTCAACTACAAGTACAAGGTGATCCTTGTACTTGTTCAAAGATTATCACTACTTCAGCACTCTTTTCAGAGAAAACCCTTGACAACACCATGTGTTCAAACCTCTTTTTGCTATGTACCATCTTTATAATTATCTGTGGTATTAATTTCCGTGTCTAAAAGGACATCTTGCTTGTGTAGGTACCAGATCAGCTCGGCCTGTCAGCTCAGGGTCGACCCTGGTAGTGTCATTAGATTACAAGGTTGTTTGTGGCATGACCTGCGGAAGACAGACCAATGGAGATGACGGAGATGCAAGTATAGACCACAGGGATATTTTCCTTCATTTGTATCTGTAGATATATTTGTATTGTATATCTCTGGCTCAGTCTCAAGTGTGATACAAAGTCTGCATACAGTAAGGAACTTTTAAATTTACCGCCGTTGCCATTGACTGACTCCCCGATCCTAGCGTGGAACCCAGTCTAGATGTGCAAAGAAACGCTGTTACCATGGTTGGGTGTATACATTTTTATTCATTTTCTTCATTGTTTTGTTCGGTTCGCAATTTTCTTTTGATTTAAGCGAATAATTACATTTTTACGCAGCTCGAAGTCAATATTCTTATTATTTAAATGATTGATCTTTTTACTTTTCTTTTTAAATAAATGGGATATTGTCAAAATAAGATGCGCAGATGTGTAGCTGCTGCTTAGAAGGTTATTTCCAGACAGGAAACATGTTGTCTCTGGTGGCTGCAGCTCATGTTGCTGTTTTGTTGTGCAGCAGTTTCCATGGCAACAGTGTTTACCTCTTCATTGTAAACACATTTCTGCTGGCAGCACAACTGCAGTGGTGTTCTTCACACATACTTGCTCTGTGTGGAGTTGTGATCGCCCCTCTGAAGGTGAAGATCAGTCATGCTATCGTCCCCAAGCTGAAAGATGACATCATTATCTCTTCTCCATATGTGTGTGTGTGTGTGTGTGTGTGTGAGAGAGAGAGCCATTAACTCTGATTGGTGTATGAGGATGGATATGACACTCTGTGAACTACCTTAGCATTGTAATGTATATGAAACACAGAGGATCTGCCTTGCAGCTTGTTCCACAGCTCATGTGTTATGTGACACATCAAAGTATATTACAAAGTGTCATTTACCTCATTTACTTTTATGTGTTTAAAAAAAAAAAAAATAAGTGAGAAAACTAAGTTGAAAAAACGATTCTCAATTGAAAAATATACATTAAACCAACATTTAATTTATAAAATGAATTATGTTTAATGTAAAAAAAATAGTCTTGTAGCATATTACATACTCATGCTGTGATGAGTCAGTGGAGTATAACTACTCATACCGATTGATAGGAGCTGTCTCAAGACAATGTGATATAAATTAAAGCACTGTTTGCTCTCAGTGTTGATAGTTGTTAACGTGCACGATGACGGAGGTGCTGGAATATGAACCTCAGATTTGATGGAAAAGGAAACAGATCAGGTCATTAGCGCACAATGGAAAACGTGCAGACACACGCCACATGTCGTCTGGCTGAGATTATCTGATGTCCATCTGCTTTCCGTGGCTCTGAAACGGGCTCTTCCAATACAGCATCACTATCACGCTCCAGTATCAGTCCCCTGAAGTCCACTGTCACCTGCTTCACCGGTGCTACGTCCAGGAGCTGCTTGTCTTACTGTGACGGCCGCATGAGTCTGCTGCACTGACACGATTTTTTTGTTCTGTTTTTCTAAGTCAGCATCACATGAGCTTGTCTCTGATGAGGGTGTGCTTTTTAATTTTCCTACAGGCCCGGCAGCAAGCGCATATGAGGCAACAGATGGCCACGGACAGCAAAAATGAATACTCCTCCTACCTTCAGAAGTTCAACCAGGAGCAGAATGAACATTACTACACCGTCATCCCCAATATCTTTCAGGTAAAGTGTTGATGGAAACCGACTGTTAAAGGTTACACCTTATTTTGTAACTGATATGAGGAGTTCATGATTCAAGTTCAGAACATTCTTTCTACGGCACAGACAGCACCACTGCTCCCACAGTCACTGTTTTCCTCTTTAAATTTAGTGGGTGAAGCTAATATTCCAGTGTGCTCTACAGTCCGGTCTTTACGGTAATTACATTGTGTTAAGTCATTAAGTTAGCCCATATGGTATAACATGACCCCTATTATTGCACAAACAGATATAAAACATGTTGTCACACAATGGGTAATATAAAACAACCTCCCATGGTAGTGCCAACAAGATGGTGTCATGTTGCAGTGAAGCAGTCCGTCACACATTGTTAGTATTATTAGAGAGATATTACCTCTAGTCAGTTTGTGGCAGATCAAGCAATAAAAAAGTGTAATACAGTTTGTCACTTGGATCTGCTCATGTTCACATCCTAAATTTCCGTATGACAGAAACTTCAAGACATGGAGGAGAAGCGGATTGAGAGGATAGGAGTGTGCATGAAGACATTCGCAGATGTGGACCGGCAAGTGCTGCCCATTGTGGGGAAGTGTTTAGACGGAATGACGAACGCGGCCGAGTCCATCGAGCCTAAGACTGTGAGTACCAGAAGAAAGACTTCCACATGTGGAGGAAACATTGCGACCCACACACCCGGGCGCTCAGTCCAAGCAACAAGTGTGCTGGTGGGTTGGCACCTCTGCAGGGGCTTTTTAGAAATTAAACGGCCCACCTGGGATCTGTATAATGGTGTGGGGGGACAGAGTTGAGCTCAACACGCTGAGAAATCAATGAGCTGCAAGCACTAACACTCACAGCGACGCATCACAAGCCAACTGTGCCATTTTATTGCTTTCTGTGTGGTGTTAGTATGTTCTCTTGCTGAGGAGGGTTTTCCTTTGAAAATACAGTTACAGTGCAATTGAATTGCGTTGACCAACAAAGGCTCAATGTGCAATCAAACAGTGCCATATTTGTGTCGTTTAAGTTTTAACCAAGAATGTTACAAATACACAAAGAATATCTGTGAAATGGCAAAATGATTTTAGAAATACAGTAACCAAGATTGATTTAAGTAGCCTGTCTGAAAACAGATTAGATGTAGTGAAAGATAGAGAAGTACTGAAATAGTGAAATATAGTTGTAGATTATAAATTAAATGAATGGAAAATCCAAAATGTATTATTTGTTTATCGATTGTTGTTTATTAACATTTAACATAGCACAAATAACACAAATATGTTGAAAGTTAGTTTTAGTTGATTTTTAGCTAAAATTTATAACATTTGTGAAATGTGTACTTCTTAAGATACTGTTTATTTTTTTTATTTGAGTTTTTAAACCTTCAAAATGTTGTGAAAACCAAAAATATCGAATATGATATGTGACATATCCAATATGAAGAAGGAAGAAATTAATTTATGCGCCCAATAAACAAATCATTTTTTGTTCGAAAATATTTCACTGTGAATGTATTTTTTTTCTGAAGTACTTTCTGAAGTATGAAATTAGATGACGGTAATATGACTGTGATACAAAAAAAGCATTTTTATTTTGTTGCTGATGGGAATTAAGTAAAATTATTGACATTGAATATTGCACAAATCCAATAACAATGTATGTCACGAGTGATCAATAAATAATATATTATACATCTCAGTTTAAGACTTTGTTCGTACAAAATTGACATGCACATCAGTACAATTTTCTCTCCGCACAGCAGTGCTAGCTGTGACTGCAGAGGAAGCTCCAGCCCATTAAATTTAATCTCACCCTCGTCTAAAAATAGGAAGCTATTCACGTTGTGCAGCCGACACTCGGGCTTTCTGTGCCACTTCTCTCTGATAAATTATGTTTTACTGAAGACAAAAAGATGATTTACTGCAACGTCACATGATGGTCGTCAGCCTTTGTGACAAACACAAGACTCTCCACCGGGAACTCTTGTTATGAGTGTGTAGTAGCTTCAGGGGGAGCACGGTTGCTGCTCCAGTAAACAACGTGAGGCAGCAGCACGTCACATGACCCCCTTCCATCCTGTCTTTCTACTTATCTACCTAAAACGACGACGCTCTGCTCTCAGTGACAGCCGGACCCTTGTCTCTTATCACCTCAGATAGTCGACGGCTCTTCCTGTGTCTGCGAAGCTCGAGTGTGACCTGACCTCAGTGTTTTTGTCATAACTCCTGCCTGACAGAATCAGGTCTTTTCCTCTCCCTGAGTGGCTTCTAAACCCAATTACCACCCTGGATTTACTGTGTGTACACAGTCTAGTTGACGGCACATCCTTTAATGACTTGCCCAAGTCGCTGTCGTGGTAATGTCAAACAATCAGCTGCTAATACTGCGTGTATGATATTTCTACAGTATATTTTAAGCACTAACTGAATCCCAGTTCCTCTGTCTATGGAAATATTACAAAAATTGAATTACACATGACTTCACTCTCCATTGCTTATCCAGTGCTGGGTTGCAGAGGCAGTATCACGGTGTGCCCTGTGGTCGGCACACATCCTGGCCGTACCTGGGACACCCTCGATGGAAGGTGACCTGGAGGCACCCTAAAGTGGTGCCTGAACCGCCTCATTTCATGCCTCCCAATGCAAAGAAGCTTGACTCAGAGTTCCTTGTGGATATCAGATCTCTTCACCCGATCTCTCGCGGGCGCCAGGCCACCGCCTGTTGAAGCTCATTCTGTCTGCTCGTTTCCTGGATTTCCTTTATTCTCTCATGACCCACAGTTCATGACCATAGATGAGGCTTTGCTTAAACGCTGACCAGAAAATACAGAGCTTTACCATTTTGAAATCAGCCTTTGTGGAAACGATTAAGTCTCATCGCTTCCTGAAAATGCCCTTTTGTCACGGTATTGAAGAATGTAGAAGGTGATTTACTTTGCACTCTCTATAGGTGTCAAGTGTTTTGCAGCAGGTTTTTAGCGAGGCAAAAGCGTGAGAGGAAAGTGCCACCAGGGACCGCAGGAGCTATCAAGCAGTGCTGGAGTCATGAAAATTAAACACAAAAAAGATATAGTTAAGACGACTTACTGCCTGTGCAGCCCTATTACACTCCATCCCTCTGTACCATGGTGGTGCATACCTTGAGAGTGTGTTTACACTTGTTCTCTCTTCTCATCTCCAGGACTCCCAACAGGTGGTGGAGTCATACAAGTCTGGCTTCGAGCCGCCGGGTGACGTGGAGTTCGAGGATTATGGCCAGGCCATGAAGCGGAGTCCATCTGACACCAGCCTGACGAACTCCAGAGAGGTAAAGGAGCGGCCTGCTGGCAAGAGCAAAGGCAAACTCTGGCCTTTCATCAAGAACAAAAACAAGGTAATGCACACGCACACTCTCTTCTTTCCACACGCCGCTCGTTTGTTAACATCTCTTCACTGGATTATTTCTGTTTAGCATTGTGTTGCAAGTTCACAGTGTTGGCAGTTTTTGTTGTTATTATTTGCCACTTGTTTCTTCCTCCTTGGCCACAACCAGCAATTCAGAGCTTTTCCACTGTAACACACTCCCTAATGCGACTCTGTCCGGACTCGGCAGATATTAACTTCCTCTCAGGCCTGTTTCCACTGATCCAGCTTTGGGTGGTTTCCTGCTCGGCCAACACTGACCTCTGACACTCACGGGGCTGCTGGCAGAGTCGTTGTTGAGATCGATGCGAGCATGAGTGAGTCACTGGGTGTGTGCGCTCAAGTAGGTTTTTTGAGCAACGCTCACTCAGACCGGAACTCATGTCACAACTCTTTCACTCACTTATAAGCATGATGGTGAAACTTGGGTGGGTGAAGGTGATTATTGGCATCAGCAATGAGGAGTTACCGAGCTACTTTAGCTTGCTAGCTAACAAGTTAGCGATTCAACACTGACTTATCGGACACTCAGGAAACACCTCTGTTGCTGACATATATTTGTTATTGTAGCTTTACTGTTATAGAGATCTTAGACAATTTTTACTTATTTTATATTATCGGTACCCAACACCACCAAAAGCAACATTGTTTTGTTTTGACATAACTGCCAATAGGCATTTTGTGATTCTGATACTAAATAAGAATAAAGCTACTAGGACACCTCTTGCTAACATTCAGCTAAAAGCTGACGTCACCTAGTTGAAATTGAAAGTTTGAGCTCTGATCTCAGCATTATAGTCCTTTAGCTTCTGCTGAAGCTATGAGGCGAGTCGTGCTCATAGCTTAAGATGACACTGTAGCTGAAGTAAGTAAGTTAATGCTTAACACATCTGTTTACTTGTGCAATCTTCATTGCTAAAGCTGAGAGGCTCCTTTGGCACCTACATTCAGGTGTTCTACTACAGCACTGAAGTTAAGAGACTGTTAAGCTACTTGGGCACAACGCAATGCTCATCTTTGAGGTCTCTGCAAATGTCATTCCTGAAGTTGAAAGGCTAGGCATATGAAGGTTGTCTCTCTTGCAAAAAGGTCATGTTAGTACATTACTTTGCTAATTAAAATTTTTAGTTAATTTTTAGTTAAACTGAGGCGTGACCCTTAAGGAATATGTCGCAGTACAGGTCGTCTCACTACTTTGTGCACTGACCTGAATGCGCGTGTTGGCTAAGATATGTTAGCATTTCAGCAATCTGACTGCTTTAGAAACAGATCTCACAAAGTAGCAACGTGCAAGTTAATGATATGCTTGTTTGAAGTTGTGATGACATTGCCAAACTATTCTGTGGTGCACAGCAGGACCAGCAGACCAGGAAGAAGTGTCGCAGTGGTGCAACCTGTTGATATTGCATTTGTGCTAAGAAGACCTGGAACGCACGCTTGACTTGTCTGAACTGATGAATAATGCAGTCAGACGTTTTAGGATGGAGATGAGCAATTAGATTTCTGTGATGATGACCTGAATCGAGCGGCTCATTTCCTCGGGGAGGTGGCGTGTTTCTCGGCCTAGTTGGCACAAAAATGTGTTTTAAAAATGGCGTGCTGCATGCGCTCTGACTGGAACTCTGCTTTGTTACAGCCGCTCCGCTTTGACACGTGTTGACGCTTCCAGCTCACCTTTTTGTTGTTCTCTTGATTTATTTTCACAACATAACCAGTGACGCTTGTTCGACTACTTCTGTTTGGGTTTTCTTTTGTGTGTTTTAATTTTTAATATTGTCGAGGAGGCTTATTTATTTCGTTTTGTGTTCCCTCTTCTTCCTCCTCTGCCTCCTTTAATTTTTGTTGAAAACTCGCCCCCCCCTTCTTCCATGTTTTTCTCTTCCTCCTCTCTATCTGCCACCGCTCCTTTTCTTACTGGTAGCTTATGTCCCTTTTAACATCCCCACGCCAGCCCCCACCTGCCCCCCCAGCATCATCCCCGCCCTCACCCTCTGCTGTTCCCAACGACCCCCAGTCTCCCAAGCAGCACAAGGAGCCCCTCTCCCACCGCCTCAACGACTTCATGGCCTCCAAACCCAAAATGCACTGCCTCCGGAGCCTGAGGCGAGGGGTAAGTGTGTGTCCCGCGAGCTTTTGCACAAATACGTGCGTGTGCGTGTGCTTGTGTGTGTGCAGCTGAGCTCTTCACCTGCCACGCTGTGTTTGTGAGCAACATGCTCTTCACCTGGTGACCATGTCGTTTCGAAAGTGCTGAGCGACAACTACTTGCTACCAGGGCTATGCATTCCTCTAAATGTCATGATATTATTCAGTATATTGGCAAGCATACCGAGCACGTAAGCTATGGTGGAAGACAGGTGTGCCATCTTACCCTCATGTATATAATCATAATGGCTACATATGCTTCATAGCTAGCCAAATGCTACTTAAACTGGGTGGAACATGAACATGAACATGAGCATTTCAGCAATCTCATTAAGCATTTGAGTTACTTAAAACGTATCTGCATCAGGTAAATGGAAAAAGCATCGCAGGTAAATCATTTGGGCACACACGTCTTCTTTAACACATTTGATACCCCAACCCATCACACACTTAAAACACAAAAACTAGTTGATGAAAATGGATATTACAATGTGTCAGCATCACAAACTGCTTTTTCCACATTACGCGTCAACACAGTAGTTATTAACGTCATTAAGACGTTAATATCAAGAACACACCAGCAAGAAAAGCACAGCATTGGTCTGAACATAATCAGCTACACAAAGGCAAAACAACAGTTGAACAATTTGGCAGCTATATTTCCTCTTCAGCTGCAGGCAATGTGAAACCCCCCCATCCTCTTACAGCCCTGATATCAGTTGTCAATATCATTTATAATAATTGAAAACTTGAGCTGAGTGACAGCTCTTTAACCAACGACAGTGTCCAGCCCTGGTGAGCAACTTAAACAGAGCATGTTGTCTCACTCACCCAGTCCCAAATCTCACTGCTTCTTAAGCCGGCTTCTTTTGCGCACAGTAATGTCACCTTTCTCACTCACCAGCATCTCTTCATCCCCCTTCTGAACTCACAGCATCCTCCCCCTTATCATCATCCCCTTCAGATCACCCAAAACTGCTGATTTGGATTATTTTATTTTATTTTTTTGCTGGGGCTTTGCTGTGTTGACCCCCTGAAAGTGAATAAATCTAAGAGGTGTAATGTTATGAGTGACAATCATATAAACATATGTATATTTATTTTCAAGTGTGATAGAAGACCGACAGCATTGACGGTTAGAGTGTGCTTTCCGGCCATGCACCCTGACCTCCGCTTCTCCCTGACCTCCGGAAAGGGCAGCTGCTCACGTGTTCCTTCCTGTTCTCCTCACAATGATATCACGTTTGTGAGAGGTCACGGTTATTTAAAGCAAGATGTTTCACATCTTCATCAAAGTGAAAACAATGTGTTGCGTCAAGTGTGCGAGGGTATCGCAGGGGAAATGATTGAAGGTTGACAAATAGAAAAGAGGAAGTGAGGTTTTTTTTATGTAACCCACTGAGTTAGCAGGAAGTCGTTTTTTGAAAGCGGAAGCGCCGCAGAAGATTGCAAATGCAGAGATAAAAGCCTCGGAGACAGATTGAAAAGGGATTTTACCAATGTGTCATCATTGGCATGCACAATGGTTTGAAAAAGTCCAAATATAAAATTGGCACCAAATATTGCCAACTATTAAAAACTGCTGGAGCAGAGACATTTATACATGCATCTTGAAAAGTATGGTTTCGAAAATAAAAACAGTTGGTAATAATGACATTTCAGAAAACTACATAAAATTAAAGTATTGGATTTATTTTTTAATATTGATTAAAAATAAATATGACAAAATGTAATAAATTAATGTGATAATAGATCATTCTGAACATGGGTGAAAATCAACTTTTGGCCATGTATTTACATATGGAAGTAAAGTTTAGCCTCTCATATGCAGGTTTGTGCTTGGCAACGAGAAGACATAAGATCAGTATAATAGCTTTTGTAAGGGAAGAATCAAAAATAGAATGCTTTTTTCATGGGGTATGAATAATATATATAATAATTGTGTGTGTGTGTGTGTGTGTGTGTGTGTGTGTGTGTGTGTGTGTGTGTGTGTGTGCGTGTGTGTTAATATGATAATTGGGCCCAAGTTTGGTTCACAGTCCTGGTTCACGCATATTACTCATTCACACACAGACTAAATCATGTTGCTGTATGATGCTCTTTATTGTTACAGAATAGTTGGGTTTCAAAGCATCCCTGTTGATGACTGGTCCATTCAAATCTACTTCCAAGTGTGCTTGGTTGGAAATGATTTAGGAAACATGCATCACATTTCAGTTCATGAAAGATCTCCATATGTGAGTGTAGCAGCGTGGTTGTTTTTGTTTCCCCTGTTCACTTGTCTGACTGCATTTTATAGACGTATCATGAGTCATGTCGACACAAGATAGCGGGCTAATCCACTGGAATATTAGCTCATGTTTTGGACGTGCCTGCCTCCGCCTCACTGGCACAGACTCTGAGCAGCTGCTGGTGGGATGTTGGAATATTTCCTCACTGACGAGTTGCATCTGTAGAGTCCAAAATTGTGTGGCTCTCACTGTGATGTTAAAATCATCACTGTTTCTTCACTGAATCTTAAGTCAGCCAGTGAGGCGGGGGCTATCGCTTAGCCGGCATCATCTGACAATCAAAGCTGTATTCTCTCTGACGACCACCTCAGCAGCAATCGCCCCGGCCCACCTCGCTGCTTTGTAACAAAGAGCTCATGAAGAGGACCCTTGGTCGGCCCACGTACGCGTTTGAAGCCAGACAGTATGTTGTAAGTGTGTGAGACGGGTGCGTATGAGGGCCAGAAGGTGTCTGTCTGTGCTTCTGTGACAGGAAATAAGATCGATGTTCACAGACGACGCAGACAGTTGCCTCGTGAATTTGAAGACTTGTCACAATTCAGGAGGGGAAAATTGCTGACAAAAGAGGCCAGTGTCTGCGTCTGTGCTGGTCACGTGGTACCAGTGACTTCATCCCACATCACATGTTCCGGCTTGACGTTGGCGTCCTGCAGCTGTTTCAGGGACTCCCTACCCCTGAGCTACATCCAGGGGTCAATTCACAAAGTGTCACAAGCACCTGAGAGCGGTGGCCAATGATGCTTTCCTCGCTCTCATCTGCTCACTTTCCTTCAGTTGGAGAAACAGATGAGGTGCTGGTCACACTTTGGAGGTGCAGTTGCAGAGTTAACCCCTCCTGGCGCTTTGAGTGTTCAGCAGCCTTTCCTGTTCTACTATATACCTGTGTATCTGTGTCTGTGCCACTGTTTCGACAGCTTAAGTAGTCTATCATCGTAGTAGTAGTAAGCAGGTTTTGTCTTCACACATGTAGAGTTCTACATGTGAGGTATATTCAGCACAAGTATGGGTACAGAGAGGCAGTGTGCTGTTGTCCTGAGTGGGTCAAGGAGAGAGTGGGGCTGTGTCAGCTCTTATTGTTGCTATGGTGATGATGACTGACAGATGATGTGTGGGAGGAGTCTCCCTGGACATGTCTGCTGATGATTTAGTGGTCTCTGTGGTGAGGAAAAGTAGGAGGTGGAGGAGAGGTTGGGAAGATGGAATGAGCTGGAGAGGAGAGGGAGGAAAGTCAGAATACATATGTATGAATGAATGGAATGGAGGAGGTTTGGGAGGAGAGGTAGTGAAAACAATTCAAGCATTTTGGGTGAGTCATCCGAGCGATGGGCAGAGATAAAGGAGGTGAAGATGACAGTGCAGGCAGGGTGGAGAAGACTGTGATGTCAGAGTGAAAGAAGCTGAGTCAGAGTTGGAGGAGGTGGAGATGAGTGTACTGAGGTTGTCGTTGGGAGGAACTAGAAAGGTAAAGATCTGAAATGAAAAACACAGCACATCGAATGCAAATACCATGTACGTATCATATTAATTCAAAATACTCCACCATATCTGCATTAGATATTACAGTCTGTTTGTTTTATCAATTTTTCATAAACTACGACTATTTTGTCATAAATACCTACATAATATGCTTTTTTAAAGAATGGCATCATGAAAGCAAATACTGTGGGAAGTATATACAGGACTGTCTCAGAAAATTAGAATATTGTGATAAAGTTAATTATTTTCTTTAATGCAATTAAAAAAAACAAAATGCCATACATCATGGATTCATTACAAATCAACAGAAATATTGCAAGCCTTTTATTATTTTAATATTGCTAATTATGGCTTAGAGCTTGAGAAAACTCAAAAATCCTATCTCAAAAAATTTGAATCTTTCCTCAGATCAAGTAAAAAAAAAAAAAAAAGCATATCAGCAAAACAAAATAAAACATTTGAAAATGCCCATTAATGCACTCAGTACTTGGTTGGGAATCCTTTTGCCTGGATTACTGCATCAATGCGGCGTGGCATGGAGGAAATCAACCTGTGGCATTGCTGAGGTGTTATGGATGCCCAGGATGCTTCAATAGCGGCCTTTAGCTCAATTGCACTGTTGGGTCTGGTGTCTTTCAGCTTCTTCTTCACAATACTCCACAAATTCTCAATGGGGTTCAGGTCAGGGGAATTGGCAGGCCAATCGAGGACAGTAATGCCATGGTCAGTACACCAGTTACTGGTGGTTTTGGCACTGTGGGCAGGTGCCAGATCATGCTGGAAAATGAAATCATCATCGCCATAGAGCTTTTCAGCAGACGGAAGCATGTAGTGCTCTAAAATCTCTTGGTACACAGCAGCATTTACTCTGGACTTGATGAAACACAGTGTACCAACACCAGCAGCTGACATGGCTCCCCAAACCATCGCAGACTGTGGGAACTTCACACTGGATTTCAAGCAACTTGGATTTTGCTCCTCTCCAGCCTTTCTCCAGGCTCTGGCGCCTTGACTTCCAAATGAAATGCAAAACTTGCTTTCGTCTGAAAAGAGGACTTTGGACCACTCTGCAACTGTCCAGTGCTTCTTTTCCATAGCCCAAGTCAGACGCTTCTTCCGTTGTTTTGAGTTCAGAAGTGGCTTGACCATGGGAATACGGCTATTGTAGCCCAATTCCCGGACACGTCTGTGAACAGTGGCTTTTGATACCTGGACTCCAGCTTCAGCCCACTGTCTTTGAAGCTCCCCCAAATTGTGAAAGCGGCTCTTCTTCACTATGCTGTTAAGGCTGCGGTCATCTCTCTTGGTTGTGCAGCGTTTCCTGCCACATTTCCCCCTTCCAACAGACTTTTTATGAATGTGTTTTGAAACTGCACTCTGTGAACAGCCTGCTTTTTGACAAATTTCTTTTTGTGTCTTACCCTCCTGATGGAAGGTGTCAATGATGGTCCTCTGGACAGCAGTCAGATCAGTAGTCTTCCCCATACTTGTGATTTAGTTTACTGAACCAAGCTGAGTGTTTTTAAAGGCTCAGGAAACCCTTGCAGGTCTACTTTTTCTTGATATTCTAATTTTTTGAGATAGGATTTTTGAGTTTTCTCAAGCTCTAAGCCATAATCAGCAATATTAAAATAATAAAAGGCTTGCAATATTTCTGTTGATTTGTAATGAATCCATGATGTATGGCATTTTTGTTTTTTTTAATTGCATTAAAGAAAATAATGAACTTTATCACAATATTCTAATTTTCTGAGACAGTCCTGTATGTTGATTTGATCATGGTCATCCAAACTGATTATGACTCAACATTGATATGGATGGATATGATATGGATCTTATGCTGTATTATGTCGTCACTAATAACTTTTTAACGGATTTTTTGTTGTTGTTTATGCGTGTGAGTGGTTATTGTTTTTTCCAAAAGAAGCTGCTCAGTCATGTCATCATTTCGCGTCGTGGATGCTTTGTCAAGGTCCGAGTTGGAAGACTTTGATCTGATTTTCAACCATCAGCACGCAACTTAATTTTCCTGGCTTCCTAGTTGACTCCTCCGTTCTCCAGTTTATAGATCAAGTCTTGTTTGTCTTTTGTCTACAGCCGCTGGTCTGTAGCTCCCCCTGCTGTTCTGTCTCTGTCATTGTTTCAGTAGCGGAATCATTAATTGGGTTTTTCTTCTTTAATTCCATCCGTCTGCTTCCGCCGTAGTTCTCATCCGTCCATCACTGTAGAGCTGTTAGACTTCACCACGGGGGAATAGAAGCGCCTTCTGCGCTTCTTTTTTCGACGACGTGGTGAAGTTTGCCCAGAAATGTGCAGAAAAATGGCTTTTGTTATTCAAGTTTTCTCCTGATGTTGACTTGTCTCTGTTTTTCTCTCCTGCTCTGTGCCATTTTTCTCTCATCCCCCTCCCCAACATGAAGCTTTCTCTCAAGCTGGTAAGCATGACCGTGTCACGACACCCGAGTTGCAGCATGACCACTGCACGCACGTCTCCCCGTAACACTTGTTGATAACTCATGTTGCTTTACTTGGGGATCAGTGTGATACAACGAAGGGCAGTAACATCTTGTCGTTGTCTCATTTGTGTGCTGTTTTTATGTTTGTGTGTTTGCTTTGGTTTGTGGTGCAGATCACTCTCAATTCCCACGTCAGGAATCTCATTGAGGTGATCAGACGTTTTACTTTATTTTGTCCGTCAGCTCGTCTCCTGGTCTCGAGGAATGGCATGTCCCCGTAACCAACACTAATCTAGTCTGATGTCGGATCGATCGTCCTCACACTGCATGACCTTTCCATTGTGTTTTCTCAAAAAGAAGAGTGCAACAATTTGGGAAATGTGCTCAGGAAACACCTTAGATAGATTCTTATAACTATGAATGGAACCTTCACGTATAAGACAAGCAGACAGGTCTGATGCAAGCCAAAGCTGCTTTGAGGTAAAAATCGTCTCAGAACTTGAGAATATGAGCAATGGCCACGATCCTTCAATAGATGGTAAAGGTAGATCAGGTAGATCACAGATCTGAGAGGCCATCTCACTTGTCCAGGTAAAGCCTTTGTTTCTTCATTACTTTGAAAGTTAGCAAGGTGGGTCTTGACTTGATTCCGCCTTGGGTCTGCAATACAAGAACAGCCCTTCAAATTCTGGTATTCTTTTTTCGACTGTGACTGTTGACTGTGGGCTTTTGGAACAGGACAGCTCGACAGCCATAAAACACAATTTTCAGCACCACCTAAATCATCACCAAAGTAGACCAAAAGATGGAACGGAAAGAAACATGGTTTTACTCTTACTCTTTACTCCCGTTCATGTGGAAGTTACATTACATTTTTGCCTTTTAGCACCATGTTACTTTGTTGCTCTATCATCCATGTTTATGCACAGTGCTCGCACCATCTTGTTGAGTCACACAACAGCAGACACTTGAAAAGTTATTGGTAACAGTCTGAGCAGAACCAATCCAGAGATTGTGGGGATACGTGACTTTGAAATGTGTTTGAATACACTTCCTGAGATACAGTTCTCACTTAGGCCTTGTACAATCTTCTGAGTATAAACTGAAGCTTATGATCACAGGTGAATGAGCACAAATCCCAAATTGTTCATCTGAAACTCGCATCTCCGTCTGAACTATTTGGTGCAATTAAAGTGAATCATTAGACAACTAATACACTTCTTGAGACACTTTCTTGGTCTGGTAATGAAGACTGATGATGTAATTGCTCAACATCAACCTGAGGATGGCGCTCTTTAGACCCATCATAGTTATGACAGCAGGTAGAGGAGCATGATTCTGCATGATGATTAACCGATTCTTGTCATGTGGTCAGTGTTGCATGCTGCTAGATGGAGGAAGGGTAAGGTTGCCGTGGTGACCTAGCAACACCTGTAGCTCCTGCAGTCACATCCCAGTGGTGACACAGTGACAAACTTTCACCTACACAGTCGACACGTTCAAGTCTGAAAGCAGTTGTGTATTTGAAAATCCTTCATATATTTTTGGTGAAATTGCATTTATTTACATCTTCTATCAAAGGATGTATACAAAACATGAAAAGTTTGAAAGTCTGACAAGTGGGGAAAGGAATATTTTTATGCATGTTGCTACTGGTAATGAATAGGTTAATAAATAATAAAACATTCATTTGTTTTCCTTTTTTTTCTTAAAGAATGTAATTAATCATGTGAAGTTACCGTAAATTCTGGACTATTAGGAGTATTAGCCCCACCCTCTAAATTTAAGAAGGAAAATAGATCTTGTTCATACATAAGCTGCACCGGTCTCTAAGGCGTGGGTGCGGTGGTGCTGTCTGCGCTGTAGAAAGGTGGTGCACCAGGCTTAAAAATGCATGAGGATCTCTTCTAAACTAGTTTGGAAATCGGGGTCCAGCATGGAGACTGACTCATGAATCAAATTGGGCAATGTTTTGAACTTGAATCATGAACTCCTCACATCTTTTATTCAAATTAAAGTGCTCCAAATGCACTGTTTTCAACACACACCTTTTGAGCGCTTTAAAGCAGCATGACGCTCTTTAGCCTGTAAAATCCATATATTAGTCTGTCGCTGTATAAGACACAGGCTTCTGCCCACAAGAAAAAAAGTATCGGCTTATAGTCTGGAAATTACGGTATGTTCAAACTATAAGGTAAAACAATTTAATTAATGGTTTTCACTGTCAGCATATTTTAGAAAATTCCTTTAAAAACATGGTTATTTTTTTTATTTTGAATTGAAATCAAAACGACATTATAACAAAATAAAAATAAACAGAGCGCAAACCTCCGCCAAGCTCATTTGTTCCTTGTCCCATTTCATGTGTCCTGAAAATTTCATCCGGATCCCTCCATACCTTTTATTTGGAACAAACACAGACAGAAAAACAGTCAGAGTAACATCAAAAGTATGACCTCCTTGGCAGAGGCAAAGATATCAGAATGCCATATATAAAACGGATTGGATATACTGAACATTCTCCTGATTTCTGATATGAAGCGATGTATTTTCACACTTATGAAGGCCCATCTGCCGCTCTCTCACCTCTCTGTTCATGAGTCGATCCATGATCACATTTGTGTCTGGCAGCTGAGTAGGTGAAAGTCCAGCTATTGATTGACAAACCTCTGAAGTGGCTGCAGTATCTTTCAACGCAGCGTCAAACATGGAACAGTCAATAACGTGAAAGACTGAAGAGAGATACTGCACCCAGAGTTTAATAAAGTTGCTTCCACCTCATGGCATTTCCTTTGAATCCCTTTTCTCTGCAGGGTTCTGGACCGGAGGACTTCAGCCACCTTCCCCCGGAGCAGAGGCGGAAAAAGCTGCAGGGCAAACTGGACGACCTGAACAAGGACATCCAGAAGGAGATGGACCAGAGGTATCGGTGTTGTTGTAGAGATGTGCAAGTCACACACTCCTTCAGATCGCCCAAGTGGCTTTATTAAGCGTCTCCTTTAAGTCCAATCAGATGATTTAAAACTTCGGTTTTTAAGTTACTCATGCCTAATTTGTCCTGGTGTGCTCTTCAGTTCTCTTGTTTTTGACGTGATATGTGGGATGAAGTATAAGTCTAAATATGTTTTACTATTATTATTTACTAGTATTTACTAGTGCAATGTGTCATTACAATCACAGAATCACTGAGAGTCTGTGAGTCTGACTTCCACTGACATACAGGAGTTGGACAAAATAATGGAAACACCTTAAAGCTTTTTTAGTTTTAAGGTGTTTCCATGATTTTGTCCAACCCCTGTATGTGACTGGTTAACTAATGTTGATTGTGTTGTAAAATATTTTTACTGACTTGAAGTAAAGTATTTTTTATGCTAATCTTGGCGTGTTCTGACCCACATATGTTGCTCTCATAGGGACGCTCTGGCTAAGATGAAAGACGTGTATGTGAAGAACCCACAGATGGGAGACCCTGCCAGCGTGGATCCCCGACTATCAGAAATAGCCCAGAACATTGAGAAACTTCAGTTGGAAGTTCAGAAGTTTGAGGTGAGTGAGTTACGGCTGTTGCCGTCGGCACTTGTTTGGTTTATCTCTAAACAAAACACAGCTCGGCCATATTTGGAGATGGTGTGCTGCAGCTGGCCATGATGTGCTCTTGGGAGGATAGTGACAAAACATTATCCTTGTGAGGACCGTATGACATTGTGGGGACATTGGGCTGGACCCCACAAGGTTAAGGATGAAAACTTCAAAATAAGTGGGTGATTATAATTAGGTTTAACTTTGGTTCAGAGTCATGGTTAAGGTTAGCCATTTGTTTTCAATGGTTAGGTTTAGGCTGAGAGGCCTAGGGAAAGGGTTATCGCAATGATAATCCTCACAATGTCCACTCAATGATGCTGCTGTGGTTCTTTTTTTCAGCAGTGTAAACATAACAAACATAAAAACACTGTTTTACTGAGCTGTCTAACATCAAACCATTGGGATTTTCTTGTATAGATAGTTTTTCTTCTTATTAATAAACTATTTAACTCACCTGAAGCTTTCTAAGTAGACAAGATGCATGTAGAATGTCTGCATCAATGGGTTCATTCAAAAGCTTGACACTTGTCTCTGTGTCTTCAGGGCTGGTTAGCCGAGGTGGAGGAGCGAATGCCGTCCAAGAGCGACTCCAACAGGAAAAGTGCAATCTACGAGACACAGAACAGCACAACGGTCAACAACAACTGCGCGCAGGACAGAGAGAGGTATGCTAAACTCCAACCCAAGCGGCGAAGGAGCCACGACACGGCGGCCATTTCACACTATATTCACTGAGTGTGTGTTTCGGCCCTCGAGCAGCCCGGACGGCAGTTACACAGAAGAGCAGAATTCAGAGACTCAGGTGAAAGCCACCATCAATCCGACGTCCAGCACACCTGAGTTTGATGACGAGTTTGACGACGAAGAGACGCTGCCAACCATCGGAACGTGTAAAGCGCTGTACCCGTTTGATGGTAATAAACACAACACTGCAGTCAAGTAATATCAGATTAACGCAGTACTAAAGGAGCCACAACTTGTGACTAGCTCCCTCTACGACTAACGCCTGACTTCAAGAGCTGCTGCTCAGCACTCCTATTAATGCATATAATGCATATACGCTAACGTAATAATAATAATAACAATAACAACAACAATAATAACAATAATAATAATAACAACAACAACAACAACAATAAGAACAATAACAACAACAATAATAATAATAACAATCACAACAATAATAATAATGACAATAAGAATAAGAATAAGAATATCAAAGTAATAACAAAGTAGGCTTCATATGCAGGAAACCATGTAACTGTATAGTCGTCGAGGAGCAAGCTTCGAGGACTCCAGTAGACAGCCTCAGGGCTCCCTTTCTTCTGTGTGAGGTGGTTAAAGTTATTGTCTCGTAATGATGCCTTTTCTGCGATGCGCTTAGAAACTGACTTTACTGCATACCTCTACCTCCCTCTCACCTTGGACCTCACCTCACCTCCCCCCAGATTCTGCTCCAGGATTCCTCTTGGTCCGCTTCTAGCCCCTGAAATGACTTCACAAACATCCAACATGACAATTGTGGCACCAAAATTACTCACAACTGTGAATGGTTGGTGGCTAACCGTCCCATTTTGCCTCCTCTTCCTCCAGGTCAGAATGAGGGCACCATCTCTGTGGCAGAGGGCGAGCTGCTGTATGTGATCGAGGAGGACAAAGGGGACGGGTGGACACGGGTGCGCAGGAACGAGGAGGAGGAGGGATACGTGCCCACGTCCTACATTGAGGTCTTTTTGGAAACAAACGCCAAAGGTGCTATGACATACATTTAACTCAACCGTGTGACTGTTTGTGTGACCACACTGGACTACAACACACACTTTGTCTTTTGTGCCTCACGACACTGAAAGTGAACCGAGTCAACCGGAAAGAAGAAAGTCTGTAAATGCAGTCCCTCGCTACTCTTTTATTTTCCCCTGCTGCCACCTAGTGGTCACTAGAAACAGCACAGTGTTACAGTTCAAGCGCAGACGATCGATGTTCAAGATGCTGTTTTTAAAGACAAAGAATCTCTTAAAGCAACTCTATGTCGTTTCACCTTTACTTATGGTTGGATCACATTTTGAAAGTGATAGTTTCCAAGTCTATCAGAATTATCTGCAAACGTCAATAATGAATTATCACGTCAGCGATTACTTGAATATGATCTTCTCTGACTGACTCGTTGTGTCTGTTACCAAAGTGAACTGTAATGTGGTTTCATGCTCATGTTAGTGTTAAAACAGATGAAGTGAAATTAACCGAAGCATCAGGTAGCCTGGCTATAAGATAAACTTTGCAAATATATGATTGCAGAATTGCAAAGAAAACAAGACTTTCAGCTTTCGACTAAAAATGAACAGGACATCTTCAAAGATGTATGTGTGTCACCTCAGCTGTTTTTTCCATTGGCCCTCAGACGGTGCTGCTGGTCATTAGCCACTGCAGGTAGAAGATGTACTGAAGAGAGAGACACCACATCAGCTGTCTTACTGTGAACAACTAGCACAACTTGTAATTCCAATTGACTTATGAGACACAGATTCAGAGCGAGCTTGCAGCGATACACTTTAACTGTCTTCTTACCTCTTAAAAAGTAGTCGTCAAAATGGATCTGAGAAACAGACACAGTGTTGCTTTAATGTCAACCTCCAGACATTGCTGTACTTGACCAGACCCGCATGCTCCATGTGCAATTATGCAATATACTGCTGTAAATATGAAACTATTTTTCTAAACTACTGCAAAACATGACAGTCGCATGCTGTAGATAGACAAACTTGTAATTATTACCACCACTTTTTGTTAAAAAGGAGTCTGCCGTTTTAATTGCTTTGATATTGTTAGTGTTGAGATGTTCTGGTGTTTTCTTCCAGGCCAGTTTTAGACGCAGTAATGGAATTAGTGCTACTGAAGTTCTCTGGTGAGACCGTGTGGGGGCGAAGCGATGTTGTGCACGAGTCTGATGAACGCATGATGTCATTCCACTAGAACGATGGCGACATCACCATTAAACCTCAGACACTCGTGGTTCAGCATGTGCGCAGTGGGATTGAAAAGCATGAGGAAGGGTTTTTTTTTTTTTACAATGACTTTCGGCATGTTCATAAGAGTCGGCTAAACTTTCTAAGCGGATTTTAAGATTCTTACTATGTTCCTTTTCGGTCCAAAATGATCCTTCATAGTTTATTTATTCTTCTCCACCGTAGGGCTGCACAATAACAGGATGTTTTCCCATAACATTATGACCAGTAGCCCTGTTTGTCAATGCTCAGAAAAGCAGAAAATAGTCTCAGTTTACCCTTTAGTTAGATGGTGGGGGTCTCTTGTGTTGTGTCACTATGTTGGCACTGTAAGTCATTTTTAGTTGGGCTCTAGGCACAAGCATTATATTCAACTAGAAATACAATTTACTAGTGTTCTGCTAAGCTTTATTAGCTGCATGTGCATTAAAGTGTTTTTTAGTGAAAGATAATGAAAAAAGATGAAAAAGAATGTTTGGTTTTCCCATTTTACTTCATTCCTTTATTTCAATCTTTGTCAACTAAATTAGCCCCTAAAATGAAGCCATCTCAGGTAGAAGTTGGGGACCTGTTATCAGGATTCATGTGAGGTGTCTTGTGAGTTTTGCTTTGCTAGCATTTTCAATAGCCTACCAGCCTGTAGAATTTGAACTTCAATGTTAGGTGGAAGATCTTTCACATACCTTTCACTTCATCTTGAGCATCAAGGTTGTTTTTTTTAGGTGGCGCTCCGTGCAGTGTCAATTGTTTGACGGTGTTGTTCACCTGATCCACATTAGATGCAACGCGAGGCTAGTAATGTGATGGTATAATGTTATGTTATGTAGCCCTGCGTCACCTCACCTGACACTCAAACCTCCACCTAATGCTCTTCTTTGTCATTTTTGTTCGTGTTTTTTTTTTTTTTTGCCTTTATTCCAGATTCCTAGAAGTGCGGCTGGCCGAGGAGCGGCAGGGCAAGCAGCCTCGTGGAGACCACTGCGCTGTTGTTCCTCACAAACAGAGACACGGCCAATTTAAGATTTCCCCAAACCTAATAAACCGTCGAGCGGTGCTTCAAAATTCATAAACCTCTGACACAACAGTAACCGATCCATTCGCTTCGACACGTTTTCAGCAGAGCTTTGCTTCTTAATTACTAACACGCTTGCTCCACCGCTGTCAACAGCCCCACCCCCACCTTTAACTCCTGAATTCTGTTTGTCCTGTGTCCGGCGGAGGAGGAGGATGGAGTGGTCAGAGACAGGAAGAGGAAGAACCCTGGACACTTGTGCACTATAGAGGGCGCTCTTATAAAAAATATCTCTGAGTTAGGTAGAAGGTTCTGTTTTCATGAGGGACTAGTATTACCACGGGACCTGCCTTAATTCACTCGGTGACCATGTATTGCTGTCATGGTGCAAGTGTGTTTAGAAAAGTGTTTCTAAACACACAGTTTGATGACTCTCCGGAGAAAATGTTCCTAAACTTTGATAAGTTGATTTGTGCCAGATGAGTCATTGAAGAAAATTTCTATTTTGTATTGGGGAGGCATCTTAACGGTCACACCCAGGATGAAGGAGCAACAGACATTTAAGCCACTTTGAAAACGGCTTTGCTGTTTCAGTGACGTCTGGATGCTTGTGTCTCTGAGTGAGGATATTCTTGAACACCCCAGTGGGGAGGTGCCCTAGAAAAGTGTTTTGCTAGGTTAGTGTCTGGATTGTTTTGGTCAAATATGATACATTCATTCATTCTCCGCTTTTGTCCCTGGTTCACCATCTCATCGTTGGGTGCTACAGGTCCCTTGGTACAGCTAGCCCTGCTCAAATGGTGCATTCAACGTAAACACGACATCACACCTTCTGTTTCTGGGTGCAGACGTTCGTTTTGCTTTTTCTGAAATGGTTTTCAACTGGTTGGAGGAGGTGCCCAGTCTGGAAATGTGGCGTTGTGATAGTGCCCCTCGGGTGTGTAGTTTTGATTATGATTGAGCATGTTGAAGCTCCTCTTTAACACCAAATCCTCATATAGTGAGGTTCCAGTAGGTCTTCATCTCCACATGCTAGTAGATGCTGCCTTACTGTGTTCTGCTGAAGTAGACCCCCCAAACCAGCAGATGTGGAGTGAAGACGTAGCATCTGGAGACTATTCTGCTTTGTATTTCTGAAACCAACTGGAGCTACAACCAATGCCGTTTGCTTTCTCCTGAGTGTTTTCTCTTTGCACTCCTTCACCAGTTTTTGATTTCTGTTTTCACTCATTCACTCTCTGTCCCTTCTTTTTACTGCTGAACATCTTGGGCCAGTGATTGAAAGTGTGTTTCCAAGTGAATATTTTGACTGTAAATCTCATGAGCCACAGACTTTCACAGGTCAGTGTGATACAAGTTTTAAACTTAGATTTCCAAACATAGTTGCTTAGCATTTGTGCTTGACCTCGGTCTCCGGACTGGGAACTCCCCCTAAAGAGAGTTGAGTGGCACATTAGGCTGGTGGTCATAATGTAAAGGCTGATTGCTGTGGGCTTTTTCTGTGTAACATCCAGCTGAAACCAAAACTGCTCTCCTTCTCTCTTGTGTTTGTCTTGTATCGATGCTGTTCCTCTTCACCGCTACCAATGATGATGATGCCATCATCACCATCTAGAAACGTTCCTCCTGTCTCTGACCACGCCTCCCCCCTCACCTCCTGTCCTCCCGCAACCCTCCCTACGCAGCTCCTTTCTCCAGCTCAGGTTGGCGACTCTGGCGTGCTGCATGCTTGCCCTGTCTTCCTCCTCGCGCCCTCTGCTGGTGGAGGCGTAACAAGCAGGGAGCGGGTGGTGGGCCTCCAACCCGCCACCCAACTCCCTCCGCCTCAGAGCCTTCAGTTAACCCTCATTGCCTGTTAAAATTAACCAGTCTGGGTTCAGTGCCTGTGGTTCTTTTTATTTTGTATCTCTTTTGTATTTGTCAAGGAAGCATGTCGCCCTGTTGTTGTTTTCTAACGACAGATGTCCTCCTCACGTCTCCCACTTGTGTTTGTTGACGGTGTTGACCTACTGTATATGAAAGTATACTGTGATTCACCTCCTGTTGGTGGCGCCACCTGAATCTGAAAAGATGTGATTTTTTTGTATTAATTTCAAAAATGTTCACTGACAGCGCCCCCTACTGCTCGTCAGCACATCCGTGGTTGTGTTATCTTCTATGCTTTTGTGTATTTTTTTTTTTTTTTTACGCCTGAACGGACTGAAACGTTATCTACCTTCCGGATGTTGTTGTTGTGGATGAAGCCATTTAACATGGATTAACATTTAAAGGTGCGATCAAGAGCCTCGATATCGTACATTATTGATTTTGTAAATCCCTGCGTCGTAATACAACAAAACAAAAATGAAAAAAATTTATTTATCTTTTCTTTAAAGAGGTTAGCGTTTCAGCTTATATGGCAGACGTTGACTAGCGACACTCTGGCTTGGACGTGTCATGATGTAATATTGTAAAAATAAAATCATAATGGTGTTCGTAGAGGCACAGTAACGGCTCAACAATTTGCTGGGGCTATCTTTGCATTTTGCATCATACGGTCACTAGCTAAGCTGTTAACCACGAGCTAGCTGTAGCCTAGCGTACAACCTTGTTTCTTGGCACCAATTTCCAAAAATTCTGAATCAATGCAATGTGATACTTGTTGACAGATTTGACCCCTCAGCGATGTTAGCATTTTACTTGGGATAAACCTCTAGCAGCATACGTGTGGTTACTTTTTTTAAAAAACAAAATATGTCAATGCTAACAAACCTGTTGGACATCTCCAATCGTAGCATTTGCTAACTTTGTGAAGAAAGAAATGTGACTTTAAAAATAAAAAAAATAAATAATGTGATTATCGGTCCCCGTTACACTTGGAACCAGTCAGAAACTCACAGTTAGCAGAAGATATTTGATAAAAAAATATTGAAGCTATTGGTCACCTCACTTGTGTTAAGCATTTCAGCATCTTATGGTGGAACTGCAATAAGAAAGTGTCTGTCGTGACTAACTTTTCGTTTTCATCAGTACGTCCGCGAACCGTTGCCCCCAACCACACGTTCTAGGAGCCACCAAGAGCGGCTGTACAGTGAGGGAGTCAGAGAGAGTATATATGAATATATAAATAAGATTTAAAAAGGAAGACATCTATTTTAACTATTGAGAGTCACACCATGACTTTTATCTGCTTTGGCAAAGTAAGACTTGGGTTTTTTTTTTTTTTCCTTTCCTGAGGTCTACCAAACGCTGTCATTTGCACTTTCTGGTTTGTGTTCCGTTTGGTAGCCGCTCGCGCTTGGAGCACTGAATACTTTGTATTGTGTTGACTGTGCCAATTAAATATGCCTGGAAAGTCTTGTGTGGTGGTGTGTGTTGTTTCCCACAGATACCTCAAGTCTCCTCAAATGTGATGTACTGTGACACAATGAGGAGTGTAAGGAGGCCTATAGATGTATTTTTTTATTAAGAAGAACGGGTGAAAATTGCTACATTCTGATAAAACTCAATATCATGGCGATGTCGATTAAGTTGTGTCCCTCACGGTCCGCTGGGTGGGGACATAATAAATGGCACTAGCAAGCTGAAGTCAAGTCAAGTTCAGGGTATCTGAGTGATGGAACAGACGAGTCCTGCATAACTAAGTGGCAGGTATGTAAACAGGTATCTGAGTCACTGTGATGGGTCGGTTCAGAGAGATGTGGATGCTCTAACGTGCTTCAGGACTGGAGAGCTTGAATAGCTTGTTCACCATTATAGCATGTGTGAACAGGCTATTCACTATCCAGCCATGTTACAGTTGAAAAACGATAGAATCAGTCAGTGTTATGACATCAGAATGGATGTTTCACCAAGCCTCCTGCACAAAGAAACACAGAAAAATGGATGTATTGGGTGGGATGGCGGTGGACTCATGGGACTTTCTCTGGTGTTCCTCTTACTCCAGTACCACACAGCATTGGTTTCACTGAATAAAGAATAATATTGGTCATATTGGATCGAAAACATCAAGTCTGTCTGGAGCGGCAAAAAAACGAAAAACTTGTACACAAGTGTGTATTAGCTCTATTGCCCTACGGTCAGAATAACTACAGTAAGTAGGCTACAAATAATCCATGGTCTATGACACACTGCGGTTTGTTCACAACAGCCACCTGCCTGGCACCGTTCCGTGCTGAAAGGTGTGACGCTGCCTGTGACTGAAATCTCTGTTGACAGAAATGATGAAATTTAATATTTATTGTGCCCAGTTTTACAGCATTTGAAAACATTCAGGATGTCTGTATCATGCCTCTTCTACAGAAACCACCTGGTGTTACTTGCCTCACTCAAAAAAATTGAGTGAGAATGCTGTATATGCATGGGAGAATGACAATAGTGGGATATTGGAGCGACAGGTTGTGTGCTGTAGTTCTCATATTAGACCGCTAGAGTGCACCCATGTGACGCGAATGGTGATTTAACTGGTGAGCTCTCCCCTTAAAGTGCACTGCTCTAAAACCCTTCACTGGAGAACAAACATCCTACAGGCCGTTGTTTCTTCTCATCGAGGACATCAGGTATCAGTCACTCCAGTGATCCATTCTTGTCCCCGTCAGCTTCCTCAGCAGTGACAAAACTCTCCCTGTGTCTGTTTCCCTAAATAGCTGAGGGAAGATTGGCCCCAGTGGCTTCGGCCGGGTGACAGTTTCTTTGTTCCCAGACACAAGTGGAGCTCTAATTGCTTCTGCGGCCAGTGGTGCTGCTCACTGATGCTGAACCACCTTGTGAGGGCAGCAGAGAGCAACCCTGAGCCCTGTGTGTCAGAGTCCTCCAGCCTCCTTCCTCTTCTTCACCTCCCACACTCTCTCCTCGGCACCACAGCCTCAGTAGCAACTGACTGATGGGAAGCCACTGAATCTAGCGAGTCTAAGCATTTGTGAAGTCAAGCTGAGCGATGACGT
Organism: Synchiropus splendidus; assembly: GCF_027744825.2. NCBI lineage: Eukaryota > Metazoa > Chordata > Actinopteri > Syngnathiformes > Callionymidae > Synchiropus > Synchiropus splendidus. The sequence continues at coordinate 48,886,156 of NC_071334.1, read as the reverse complement.
AAAGAGCTTCAACCTGTCTGTCTCTGTCTTGTCTTCCACATCCACAGAGTGCATAGACAAGAGTCCATCTGTCTTCCCTCCTCTCTGCCGGTCTTTGTCTCTTGTCATTGTTTGCCCTTCTTGCCATCTTTTAATAGTTGTTTTCCCCCCCTAACGGTCCTCGCACCTGTCTGTCTTGTTTTCCTGTCTGTGTTCGATCTCTTTCTCTTCTTCAATCCAGTTGCGTCTCCCTCTGTCTGAATTCCTGCTCCTCCCCAACTTCATCTTCAACTCTCTCTCTCTCTCTCTCAGTTGTCTGTGCTTCTGGTACCGGCCTGTGTCTGTCTCTCTCCATCCTTGTCTCTACTGAGCTCATGCTGTGGGCGTCTGACTTTTACTTTGCTCCAACCTCCAACTCCCTCTGTCTTTATTGTCTCCTCTGCGTTTGTCTCACATCATCTTTCAGTGTCTCTCTTCATCTGTCCATCCATGCCATCCACCATCTTTCCTGAAGTGTCTGTCCCTCTTCACATGATCTGTCAAGTCCTTGTTTATCTTTAGGTGCTTGCTAGGCCCTCTGGATCTTTCTTTTTCTTCCAAACCCTCTCACCTGCATCTCAAAGGTCTGTCTCCATTCAACCCTGACAAGTCACCAGGAGGTCATGGACCTGTTCCTCTTCTTCCATGTGAAGTTCTTCTCTGAATTTAAATCGATCGGACACTCAGGTCAATGGCGTGGTGGACTTATGTTGAAGCCGATGTCTGGGAGGTCAAAAGTACAGTGTAAGCCGGGTCCTCCTGTGGACCACAGGTCGACTTGTCGCCTGCAGGTTTGTTTGTCACCACCCTTTAATTAGCAGCTGATGCTAACTACTGACCACTAAGGTGACTCGGTGGAGGAGTCGGCAGTGGTCAGGAGGTCGTTCTTTGACCCAAACTATGATGCATCTGTGTGTTCTGACCCAGTCCGGACTTTCTATCGTAAATGTCAATGAGCCGCGACCCCCCCACCACCACCCAAGAGCCAATAAGACCCGCGACACCTGACAAACATCAGCAGTTAAACCTTGAGAACTGAACTTGTCTGACTTCTGTTCTCCGAATCAATTTGGGTGAGGCGTCCAGCGGGAGGTGACCCCCTGAACCTCGTCCCTCTTTAGTCATGAAAATTACCTTTTTCACCTCCAGGTTATAATTTAGTTGCAGCTGCAGCCGAACACACACACTTTGCACACACGTCGTCGCTCTGCTCTGCCTGCGGATTCAAAGCAGGAAGTGAGAGCATCATCTCTAGCTAGAATATAACTTCTTCTGCATCTGTCGAGGCAGGTTCAAAACCAACATGAAGGCTGCTATCTAATGTGATCGTGTGCGAAGGTTGTTGCGAACACACACCTGCGTACAAACAGTGACTCCAGCTTCACTTTCAAACATGGAAACTAACATTATTCAGGTTGGTTTGACCTTGCTGGAGTTTAAAATGCTGATCAACCTGACTCCTCCAAGAGACTCGACACCTTAGTGATGACTTGTACCTCACATGACCCAGAAACTTCATTAAGAGTCACTGTCAGTGGCCAACTCCCCGTGGTGCCTTCAGTGCAGCCACTCTGGTTGCTCCACTTAATCCAGTCCCCCCCCACCGCCCGACAGTTGGTGGCTCGGAAACGAGTCTCTCAGCGACACTAATGGAGATCGAGGAGGCACATTCAGATGAAGACCCTGTGCACTGTACCTCAGGTCTTAAGTTGTCTTTGCGGCGTTGAGCAAAGTTAAAAAAAACAATTTGGGCGCCTCATCTCTCCAAATCACTTTTGTAACATTGTAGTGGACTGCTCAAGAAATTTGTAACCTGTGAGTCATGACTCTGATTCACTTGTTTTGCGTCCCACATTGGCAGAACAAATCAAATATATGGTGTTTTTCCACCTGGAGTCGCCCACTTTTGGGCGACTCACTGGTTCTCGGCTGACTCTCAAAATGTTGCAGTGCGGACATATGACGTCTTTGACTCCTGGCAAAGTGGTTCTCATATGGATTCTTAAATCTCAACAGGAAGTGAGCTGGACTCACTAGATCTTACATGAACACATGTGTTTCAATTCAGACTGCAGTGTCGGAGACATGAATCCCACATGACCTTAGTTCATGGAAGTTGGTCCACCTCTCTGAGGATGGAAAATGAATCCTTGTGACATGAGTTGTTGTTTTACATAAGAGGGAGTTGAGTCCCACACGTCTCAGTCCCTTTGAACGCTTTGACTCATGTGAGTCCCTGACCTGAGCTGCCAGATCAGAAGTCAGTTTAATTCATGGACTGGAAAGGAAGTCTCTATATCCAAGTGGCCCTTAATAGGTTTTGCGTTTCAGACACATTGACTAGATGAATCCCACAGGTCTGAATGAATCCTAGTGACCCTGGACTCTTCGGTGAGTCCCTCTGAGATTGTTACAGTACATGAGATGATTGGGTGACATGGAATAACCGAGTCCCACACATGCGAGTCAATGAAGTGAGCAGTCTTCAGGTGAATCCCACAATTGTGAGTCCCTGACCTGGGTTGAATTAACGGAAATAAATCTAACTATTTAAATATCCATGCTTCCTTGTTCCATGGTTTCATGTGGAGGACTTAGTGCATGACTTGAGCATAGCGCGAGTCTTCTAGACAGAGGTTCCAGACAGTTGACCAGGTTTAACAGTATTTCCAGTTTGACACACAGGAAGCACTGCTTTATGTCGCACTATATGATGCCAACATAAATCGGCATTGTTCAATGTAATTGATACTTAGTGCCTAACTAACTACACTGACTCCTCAGGCTCACTCTCCTGACTCACGTAAAGGATTCACCTGGCTCAAGTCCACGTTACGTCCACGTTACGTCCACGTTACGTCCACGTTACGTCCACGTTACTTCAGTGCGGCGCTCATGAAAACTGACTTTGTGAGGTTTCCTTACAATAAGAGTTGGTTGAGGATGAAAGCTGTGAGTCACAGTGTTTCTGAGAGAAGCCCAGTTTTCCTTCTGCTCCAAGGATCTGTGGAAAGTTGGTGAGTGAAGTATTGATGCTGGCGCCCGCTGCTGTCGTGATCTGGCAGACGACTCGTTTCACTTTTGTTGTGAAGTGGAAGACAGTCGAGGCTGTCGAGGCCCGTTCTGGCGGCGGATTATGATAATCCCATTAATCTGATGAGTCTTTAATCTGTCCTGTTGGTTGTCACATTTGTCGTCAAACTGTCGACTGACACAGTATCTTAAATTTGGGGTTAAATCCCAACAGATTCTTGTGTCTTGTGACACACACTGAGTCACACTGACTCTCTGGGATGTGTGGTATTCACCAATACCTCATATCGACTCTGTGAGTCAAACTCACTTGCTGGACTGCTGCCTGCCACTTAGATATGCAGGACTCGTTTGCTCCATCACTCAACTATGTAGGACTTGTATGCGTCAGGAGTCAGACGAACAAATGAGATCTTAAGAGACTCAGCCAGGTTTGTAGGGTTCCTCCAAGGCCCAAGGTCAGCATCCACCAGTGGAGCTTTCTTTCAGTGTCACTTGGGATCCTCCATTTTGTTCCAGGACTTTTCTGTCAGCTGTGAAGTCCATCGTCCAGGTCCAGCTGTGGTGCGGAACAGGGACCCCATCCTTCTGCCTCCCCCTCCGTCCGAACAACCCCCTGGAGGACTCAGACAGGCCTCGCACTGGTCTTGTCAATGTTTTCCTCTTTGCAATTTATTTGCGCTGCGATCGCTCGGCAACCACCACAACACCCCGCCTTCGCTGCTCGTCTGAAGCAGTTGAGGTCATTTTTGTGTCGACTGTTGTGCACATGTTGAAGACTCTTGTTTCACGCTGTTTCAGATGACTTGGTATTGGGCACCGTGCTGATAGGCCGTGTCACAGCAGGGCCCGCCCACAACTGGACTGTTGCGCCCAAAATGACCTGTGTTTGTTTACAATTGCGGTGAAAGTTGCGATCATTTCTGGTTCTTGAACATCATGAAGAGAAATAAGTTTGCAAATTAACTTGTGAAAAAATCAGTTTAGTCAGTTTTTAGCCTAAAAAAACTCAATTTTTCTATTTTCATTTTCAGTTTTGTAGAACTCACAGGGATTGGTTTAAATTGCATGAATGGTTGCAATCGCAACATTGCCATCTCCTGGACGGATGGATAAACGGTCCCAGGGTCATGTCCAGACTCCCTTCGACATGGAAGTTCCATCATCCTCAGCGTAGAACCACTACTCCTCCAAAGTACAGTAGCTTCTTGTCTGGATGTCCCCTGGACTGGACAGGTGTTTGACTGGGAGGAGGCTCCGGGTCAGACCCAGACGACAGCCATGATCTGGGAAACAGCTCAATATTCCCAAAAGGGCTAGAGATGAGTGGGAGGCGTGACGTGGTCTCAGCTGTGGGAAGGATGGATGGAAAGGCCAAATAATAAAACTAAGTCATCTTCAGCGTTTCACTCCATTTTCCTGATGTGATGTTCTTGCTTCGAAAAGCAGCCTTTCATTTGGATGAGTTGTCTCTGGGAATGACTCATTTAAACAACACTTGAGTCCCCGTGTTTGAGGTTCACCACATCTAATGTCTGACACAGACAGACAAGATGAGCTCAGTCCTCATTCTTCATCACATCCTGGTTTCTAAAGACACGATGGTGGGACCTGAAGATGTGAGTTCTATTTTCAACCAAGCGTAGCGGTTTAAACATCACTCCATGAGGCAACCAGTAGTGGGACAATGGAAACGCCAGATGTGCGGCGACGACAAGTTTTACGGAAAACTTGAGGGTTTCTAACTCAGATGTGTCCCAGTCCAAGTTGCTCAAACGTTTCTACGAACTTAAGTGTGTCACTCTTTGTCCATCACAAAGTGTCCTTTTCTGAAAAGTTGTTACAAAGTTCTGACATTTTCTTCAGCTTTATCATGCTTTTGGGAGTCAGCGCTGGTGAACAGAAACTTAACGGCTGGTCTACTGACCGCCTGTGACTCAGGCACTATCTGTCACTGTGAGGACGGACGCAACTCTGACTCGTCTGGGAACTTATCAACGTTAGCTCCTTCCGCTGTGATGAATGTTTTCTGAGAGGAAAATGGGAGCAATCGGAGTCCAAAGCCTCCGGTTCTGCCATTACATCACCGCTGCACACATCTGGAACCGCTAGAATGAGTGTGTGTGTAGGTGTGTGTGTGTAGGTGTGTGTGTGAGAGGGAGAGAGCGAGAGGGTTAAATGGAAAAGAGTGGGGAGGGGGTGACACATCAGCAGAAGAAGACAAAAACTGCTGTTTGTCAGAAAATGTCGACGGAGATGAGACGAAGCTGAATGATGTCACTTCCTGTTCGAGCCGATCGCTGTCGGATGATCTGGGGTCACAGTCTTAGAGTTTATCACGAAGACGATATTTCTGACTGCATGATAATAATCAATTTGAGGTCTCAGAAGTATTGATTTTTTTTCAGCGTCCACTAGGGGGCGACTCTTCTCTGATGGCTGAGCTGATCTTTCACTTCCCTCCCTCTTCTTCTGAAATCATTGAGTACTTCACTCTTCCTTCTGATTCCCCATTTCTCTTCCACGGTTTGGACGTCTACAGTTTCAGTTGCACTTTTCATCTTTCACCTCTTTCATCTGACTTTTTAACTGAGGAGCTTATGTTTTTCCCTTTCCTTCTTACTCACCTCTCCCTTGGCGTATTTTCTTCCTATTTCCCCCAGAAGTCTTCTGACTCATCTGGCTTCCTCTTTACTTTGTTCTTCTATTCTTCTGTCCTCTTTTTGGGGTTATTTCTTCCATCTCTTTGCATTCTTTTCTTTGTCATTCTTCTCCTCATTTCTTCAATTTTCATCTGTCATGGGGTCATGGTGGCTACAGTCATCCGCTTGTTTTCCTTTACTTTTTTTCCTCTCTTCTTTCCTTCATTTTCAATCATTCATTCATCTTTTTTTATTTTGTCCTTCATTCCCTCCTTCCTTCCTTCCCTCTCCACCTCGAGTGTCTGAGTGAAGACTGAGGAATAATGTCAGAGAGTCTCTCATAACCAGAGACGCCGAGAGGTTTGTTGTGAAAGCGAATTAATAGTTTTCAAAGTCTGACAATCGCAGGAGGACAGGAGGAGTCGGGGAGTTCCAGAGTCGATCTGCTTCCCAGATGTTTGCTCTGATTCCACTCTCCTCTCATTTTGGGTTTTATGATCGACTTCCACTCCCCACTGTAATTATCGGATGTGGAACCACCCAGATGTTGAGTCTGCTCACCTGGTGCTATCAGGCGGATGAGGTGGGTCGGGGAGCCGTGAGGGGAGCCTGCGGAATTTCAGAGGACGGAGAGAAGGAATTAGAGGAAGAGCACAAATGTACAGAAGCTATAAGTGGTTGCCTCCAGCAGAGCCTGTGGAACACAGCGGACCGTGTCTGTTGCATCAGGGCCACATGAGGTCATCTCCCCCTACTCCTCCCCCTCCTCCCCTTCTCTTGTGCTACCAGGAGCGCCAGCAGAACCAGGATTGTGAACCGGCTCGTGATTTTTATTTGTTTGGGAGTGAACTGCACAAGAGAAGGAGGTGACGAGGATCTCTGCTGCGGACTCCCCTCTCGCCCATTCAGTGGTGAGAACAAGACCTCCTCCCCCCCACGCCGACTCTCCGGCTTCAGTCTGGACGAGCTGGAAAAAAGGCTGACTCACACGGTGATAAATTCCTCTCTGGTGTTAAAGGATTTCCCCAGAGACACTTTTACCAGCCGGACTCAGCACCTAGGTCCTGGATCAAGGAATGCTGATGTGAACCCTCTGATCCAGTTTGAAACCAGTTTCACAACCAACTCTGATCCTGATACGCTTAACCTTTGTAACTCAGGAGGTTTCTGCAGACAGTTTGTAGTGGACTGTACCATGAAGCCCACCCCCCCAGGAGCTCATAAAAATGCTCAGCAGAAGGGATTCAGTAGGCGTCCAGAAAGCTCGGCATTACGTCACCAACCCCCTCTCCTGTACTGGAAATGTGGGCCTTCCCTACAGGTACCGTATTACCCTGCGTGTGGACAAATCTCATTCCAGGGAATATCGCCATTCCTTTTATTGCTCTTCTTCCCAGGAGCTACTAGAAGTCCCTCACACACTGTGGACCTCTCAGAGCTTGATGTCCTCAGAAAGGTAGGGCACACCATGGCTTGGCCCGTAGTTTGCAAGGTGTAGTCCTGGATGGTATGAGACTCCCAGATTGCTGGATCCCTGTCCCCTGGTTTTGGTGGAAGGCCACCCAAACTTCCACCAATCCTTCCGATGTGAGTCTTTCAGAGCTGGTCTGTCCTCTCTTGGGTAGACAGTTCAAGGTCCAACCCCATGACATCATGGCTCCGACAGGGGGCCCCATTCATGCACTTCCAGGGGATGATTGGAGTCTCTGGTAGGAAGTGATGAGCCTTTCTTCAAGCTAATCTCCACATGTGTGAAAGATGTTTGACCCTCAGGATTGGCTCAGATCTCTGAAGCCAGAGGTTCAGGTTCCCGGTGAACTCATACCACAGCCTTTGTGTTGTGACGCCTTTAAACCCCAATTTAGTTTCAAATCTGCACTTTTACATCCTGACCCTAATAAACTCCTCCAGGTGTCTCCGCTTTGATCCTCACCTCCTTCAGCATATGACCTGCATCCATCCTGTCCAGTGAAGCCAGTTTATTTATTTGCTGTTGAGACGCGTCCAGCGATGAGCACAGCTGCAGCTTTGGTAAATCATCTTCTCCTAGAAACCAAATCATTTCCAGCTGCAGCTCAGAGTCAGCGCCGCCTCCATCTTCTCCCCAAAACACGGCGGTGATAATGAAGAGCCGTGAAGCTGTTTTCAATCAAACAACTCTCCGGTGTGTCCATGTGGAGGATGAGGTGATGGTGTGAAGCACAGAATGTGACTCTGAGAGTTTACATGTTGGATATATTTTGGGTTTGAAATGGGTCACATGTCATGACGTCTCAGAGAGGCATCACATGGATCGCGCTTTGATGGTCTTCAACTAGGAAACCCGAATCTTTGGAGGAGGGCTCCCTTCACGTATGAGGTTGTACCCGTCCGTTTCAAATGATGTTGGTCCGTATCAGTAAGCTTTGTGGAAAAAAAAATACTGACGGAATGAATGCAGAGAATGGACAAAAGTTGAGCATAAATAGACCTTGACTGTTTTCCATAGTACCTATTGTTCTTTGTCACTTATAAAAGGTGGTGTTCTGCTGGTATCATCATGCAAAGATAAAGATATGTAAATGTAATGCAAAGATCCTTTCCACTGAAACCTCTTTACAGGGATTACGGTGGTGCTCACTAGTGACTTGAGAGTCAACATCTCTCCAGTGTGTCCTGTGTTCTCCCAGTGGAACAACTCAGACTCAATGCTCAAGCCACCCTTTCAGCACTGTCCTCTTCACCTCCCTTCATCTCTATCATCTATCTTTGGCACTGCTTAATGTGGGTGGGCAGTGGTTCTACTCTGAGTCTCTCACGGATGACTGAGCGTCTTCATCTAAGAGAGATGCTTGACAGAGACTTGTTTGTTCGCTCACCACAAAGCTTGTGACCACAGATGTGAGATGAAAAGTCGGTCAGTGTTTGTCTTCCGGCACTACTCCTTTATCCAACGCAGACTGAAGACTCAGCACCATCTGTCTATCGCCACCCTTCAAGACCCCGAGTTACATGACCCAGGCAGCACATTGCCACCTCTACAAATCTCCCCTTTTCTAGTCTCAATTTCTTTAACATTTTTTTCTAAGTTTGTGACCAACAGAGTGAAAGACTGAGTAACAAAGTAAAGTATTCAACTTCTTATTTGTGATCAATTCTTCAACATGCGGTTTGCCCAGACCAAACGACCCACAGATTGTAGTTTTCTTGTACAGTTTTGTTGCTGCCGTTGTGTTTCTGACAGCAAAAGTGCATTTAAAAATTTCTGCTGAAGAAATAGTGAGGCATTGCACATTTGACTTCTCTGGGCAGATTGCATCAAGATGAAGTTCTTCAGGCACCATCTGGGTCGACGTCTACGACTGAAGAACACTGATGGTAAGAGGCGTAAAGGAAAACAAGATGGCCGACTGACTCAGCAAAAACCTTTGATGAAAGCATTTGTCATCTCATTAATCCCAAGTGTGTTTTCCATCAGTCAGAACGCCACGACCGCAGACTTCAGGTTGTTCAGCTAGTACAATGTCACTCAAACTCAATACAGTACCAATTTCTGCTCTAATCCATTCCAGTCTCTTCCCAGGACTCCTAGGTCTCCACCACTGCACCCTGTCTGCACTGTCTTCTTCACCTACTGTACCTTCAGTTGGTTTCTCATTTTGCCAACATCATTTTATTTGATCCTTAGATTTGTCACTTTTTTATTACGACCCTCTGACCCCCTTGGGGTCGCAATTTTGTAGGAGTGAATGTAGAGTGTCTGCTGCAGGTGCGCTGTTCCTCTATGTGTGTGGCCGCTGCATGTGGGAGGGGTTGCCGAGTGAGTGACTCCAGAAGTGAAGAGGTGCCCGGTGCGTGTCCAGCTCTGAATGTGCGCTTCTGTGCAGTTTGGCTGTGACAAAGTCATAAACCAAGTAACGCTCTGTCCCAGACTCGCCTCATCCCTGTCCCAGCTCCAGCCCACAACAGGACATCAAACCCTGGAGTGAGCGCTGCAGCCTCGGAGGTGTGGAGAGCGAGCACCTCCCCTGTGACACTCTACCACGGTCCAGTGTGGAGACAGGAAAGGTTTTACACCTCAATATGAAGAAAAAACAGTCAGTAAATGTAGCTAACGGGACACGTCTACATACAGAGGCTGCGTTATACACAATAAAAAAAGCGCGTCATGGGTCAGCTGATCGGTCCGCGCACGTTTTTTTTTTTCGGGGGCGTTCGAGTTCTGGATTTTCGTTTGAAATCCGAAGCCAAAAAATCTCGACATTTTTGTTCGAACTCCGATTTGTTCGAATTCCGGGACGTTCGAAAACCGAGGTACCACTGTACTTAGAAGTCCTGTTTGTTTGGGAGAGCGTGGGCTGATCACTTTCTAAAGGTCTTAGCCCCAGTGAGTGGATCCCAGGGGTTCGCCAGTGACCACAGGGATCAGAGCCCAGCACCATTGTGGAATGTTACAAAACTCAGCTGTCATTTCACTGATTTGCTACCCGTTATTTTGGTTGGGGGCCTGGAAGGTAAGAAGCAGCGGACGCCCTCGTCTGCTTTCTCCCGCCTACTACACGTAGCTAATCTTATATTCTGTCCATGCTTGTGTGGGCTTCCTCAATGTACTCTGCTTTCCTCCCACAGACCAAAGCATCCAGAGGTAATTGATTCAAAATTATCCGTAGATGTGAGTGTGACCGTGTCCAGGGTGTCCCATGAGTCACAGTAATGAACCGCAATAAAGCAAATCCAACAAGTTTTTAAAACTCATCAGCTGCATTTAATTCCCTTTTCACTGCTTTTGACTGTTTGCTGGACACTGGACTCCCAAAACAATTCACAAGTGATGACTCTCTAATGCGTCTGAAAGTCGTTCACCTTGTCATCGAGATCCATGTCTTTGATCGAGAAAAGGCAACAAAACAGCAAGTGGTGCGATGAAACACTCCAGTGCTCCACGGGAGCATCCAGATGGCTGGGATTATCAATCCACAAAAGTGCGGCGGGAGCACAATCCTGGAGGCAGATTGGGTTTTTATAAAATTACCCTTCTCCCCGCCGTGTGTGACTCTTTGTTTCTTTTCTGTCGCTTACTCCTGCACCTCAGTGAATCAGGGCCACATTTCACTTGAAATGAGTTTGAAACCCTCAAAGCAAAAAGAGAAAAAAAAACACTGGTGATGTCAGCACGTCCACGTACGACCGCATTTAGACTGGTTCTGAAAAACAACAAGTTTGAGAGTCAGTTGTCGAAGTGTAGAAGCAATAGTTAAGTGAGCAGGTAGGAGCAGCTGTAATGTTTGGGAACTTCAGCTTTAGCATTTTAATTTGTTTGCTAAAGTTTAAACACAAGACTAAACATAATTATACTCACACTTTCCCACATTTTTTAATTTGCGAATGATGCTAATTGTTAGCGACTAATTTCTCTGGGGTTGCACCATCAAAGCAAACATTACTACATTCAAGTCTGGTTGTGTCTCTTCTGAATAAGTTGCTACTGTTCCGTGTTTCCTAAAATGCAAAGTGAAATTACAAACACTTCAGTTCACGATATTCAGAGCTAGCTTGCTATAGTTGCAGAATAATTCTGAAACAACATCTTGCAGAGAGGGCCTCTGTACTTTGCCCGTTGACCCCACGACATGACCTTGACTCCATTAACATGCTGGGAGGCTTGGGTTCCAAAATGCTATATTGGTCAGGAGATGTTAGCTACGCAGGAAAGCAGCAGAGGAAAATGAAAGTGAACTTTGTTGAGGAACTTAATGTCATTGTTAAATGATCAACATTTTTAGGTTAAGTTGTTTACAGAGAATATTCCCATAAAGTATGAATATTTGCTGTGTCGAACGTTATCTCACACTACTTTATAGTTGTCCCTCGTGATCATCCTCTTCAGTCACATTTATCTTTCACCAACCCTGGTGACTCTCTTTTTCCAGTGCTCAGGTATGCATGACGTCGTAGTGAACTGTTTGGTGAACCGTCACACTGCCATGTCTGGACTAATGCTTAGAGTCGTACATTTGAGGCTCTAAATCAGGCTGTCACTGTCTCCAGACGGAAGGTGAAGAAAGAACTCAGCGTTCTCTCATTACTGGCCCGACAGCCCCGACCCCTCATCACGAGGACCTCGGGCAAAACACTCTGTCTTTAGCCTCGTATCGAGGTTGGGATCGCGCTACGTTGATGCCTCAATCCCACGTCATGACGTCATGTTGCCACATCACAGGTTCGACCCAGCGCTCAGAGCTCTGCCGCGGCAGCTGTCGAGTCCACTCCTGTCGGGTTCTGTCCATGTCGGTGATTAGCGAGGTTGATGGACTGTTTAAGCTCACAACAAGGGAAATGTCTCCCTAAGTACCCGATGACTCACCCCGCTGCTCTTGGTTCAGTCATGCGGCACAGTATGGTTTACTGAATCACTCTGGAGTCTGTCTTTTCTGAAAGATTCCCGCTGAATAAATAAAGTACAGAGAGGCCATGCAGATGTTCCACGACGCTCGCAACACAGCCGTCCAGATTTCGAAGGTTGGTCAGCTGCGAGAGGATTTGTACGAGCAGAGGCGCCAGAATCTCTTTAATTCTCCATCGTCTTCACTCTTTCCACTCCCCCCCCCCTTCACCCGACTCCCTCCATCCTGTGTCTTGTGTTTTAGCTGGCAGACATAAATCAAGTGTCTGGAATGGAAACACTCACGTTACTGGTGTGCCACATGTGTTTATATTTAAAGTCTTTTCCTCTCGCTCTGTTTCTGGGTTAACTCTTTCGCAGGCGCACCTGAAAAACACGAGGAAATCGCTGGAAAGTGTGATTCAATGAGGAGCCCTCCCCCCTCGCCCCCCACATCGTCACAACATCCCGCCTGAGAAGCCGATCAGAGAGGAGGAGAAGAAAGAGGAGGTATGGTTCTGCTTGACCCGTGAGGCCGACAGAGGTGGAAAGAATGTGCTGTCCGGCCGGTGAACACGTTAACATAGAGAAGGGGGAAAAAGCTTCCTACATGCAGCGTTCCCACCGTACACCCCTCCTCTCTGAGAGCCCCTCCTCATCATCGGGGAAGGAGAGGGAGCAGAGCAGAGGCAGAGGAATGGAAAATTGGATCCGACACGAAGAGTTGAGAGCAATTTCTTGACACTCGAGAACAAAATGAAATGAATTTGAATTGTCAAATTAACCCATGAGTCACAATCATCATTTCAGTTATTGACTCGACTGTATGTTCAAGCTATAAGGCGCTTATGAGCTCAGACTCATGAGTCAAACAAAGCAAAAGGTATGCTGGATAACAGACACCTTCCATGGAACCAGGACCAACACAGACAGCAAGATAAGGTCATGAATCAGTCGAATCCTTGAGTAGTGACACCAAACATGGAATGATCAAAACTCAGTCATCCTGAGTGAATCCATGTCTGACTCCAGGAAGGGAGGTGCAAATATCTCATATTTTCAGGATGTAAATAGGGAAGTCAAACATCATGTATTTTTGAAAACATCAGGAAGCGTCCACTAGGGGGCTTCAGCTCTCAGTCGACCAATCTTCCCAGCGTGTCCCAGGTCTCCTCCTAGTTGCTTGGAAAACATCCATTTGGAGGCAGTTGGGAGAAATCCTATCAAGATGCCACCTAAACTGTCTTCTCTTGACACACAGGAGGAGCGGATCCTGAATGACTAAGCCAATAATTCTGGTTTGCCGCAAATACAAAACACGACACTACTGTTCTCTGACTGTCCAGCTGTAGCAGAGGTTTCTCTGTCTGGTGCATGTTCACGTTGCACACGGGATCCTTGTTCTAGAGTGCTGCGGCTCATCAGTGGGCGGGACATGGTGGCAGTCCAGGACACATCATCATCATCCTATCAAAGTCAGCAGCTGGAAAGCAAACACGTTTTCTGGCACACGTGCAGTGTCACTCAGCTCTGACCTCAGAGTTGCAGTGGAACTTGGTGAAGACAAAAAGTGAGTCAGATGCATTACCTCATTTGTCCACGACGACTTACAGTGGATCAGCTTGTCGCGGCAAGGGCCCGCACTGGCTAGCTGCATCCTCAACGCGGCTAGCTAACGGAGCTGAATCCTCAGTGAGTGACGGAGCAGTGAGTCGCTCTGACCAGGTTTAGCTTGCTTTACTAGGAATCCAGGTGAGAAACCATGTGCAGTTGTGCAACTTCATGTCAGTGATGTGTGGCGGGCTTCAAATGCCAGAAAACTAATTGTAACACAAACATCATGGTTGATTCTTCAGTCATCTGTTAGACTCAAATCCAGCGATTTCCCGTTGCTCATGGACGATTTTCCTCCGTACATGAGCACGTGCATTTGTTGGTGCTGCCGTTCGATGGAAGGTCAGGGGAGTATGGATTAACAGTCCAGAATCATGTCTTGAAAATGCTGTACTTAGGTCTAGATGTCTACAAATGGAGCAAAGTTGTGGCTGTACCGGTTGCTAGCTAAAGCAGAGAGTTGGAGGTCTGGGGTGAAATGCTTTCTGAAAGGTCAAACTGTTGTATGGACAAAAGAGGCCATCAGAGGGACAATGCTGAATGTTGATGCTTCCTGTTGTCTCAGTAAACAGGCCCACCCAGCTAGCCGGGCAACCGTGGGGATGTGTGTGTCACATATGCATAGGTGTCGAGTCTCCTCTGGGGGTCCCCACAAGAGTTCATTTATGAGGAACAGACCCACACCTGTTTGCCTGTCTGCACTTCCATTGACAGCCAGTGCTCCTTTGCAGTCTTCCCGAGGCTCGGGTTCCACTTGGAGCCACCTTTCCGGGTGGGGGGTTTGGGGGGTCGAAATCTTTGTCATGATTTGGGATGACCTCCCAGGAGGGTTTGGCGTCCACCCGAGTGAAGACAGTGTAAATCAGAAGAGGATGGCCCCTCGGGAGCGCCGGGCAGGGTCAAAGGGACCCAGCCAGACCGGGACCAGTGCTCCCTCGTGCCTCTAGATGACTCAACTCCAAAAGCTTTCCGGGCAATACGACCACGTCAGCGCTTCCTCGGCTCTTATCAAATGAAGAGCTCATTTTGAGACACAGAAGTAACGCAGTTTCTCTGTGAGAGACCTTCTGACACAGTATTCTCTTCTGCCTCTCTTCGGAGTGTATCGATAATGCTTTTAGCAGACTGCGTGTAAAGCAGGGCCCCCGACCTAACATCCCCTCACCCTGAGACTTCCTGCCCTCCCTCACTCTCCCCGACATGTATTTTGGCTTTCAACCTGGCTCTCCATCTTGATTCAATAATGTCAATCCCCAGACCACTTCACAGTTTCAACTGAGACAGGCATATGAATCAGCGAACTCAGCAGCCATTTCAGCTGTGAACTCAGCCTAGTCTTTGTTCCAGTCCCCCTCACATCCATGTGAGTGCTCATGACCCTTTGACTCCTTACACTTAAACTTGGCAATTAAGTTTGCAACTATTTTTTCCCCACTCGACTGTGTTGCCCACGACATTAGCTACTTCAAATGCTAACTGCATGGTCCACTTTTACCTTATACTGTATGAATTTTTGGCAACCACTTTCAGTCCCACCATGGAGCCCGTGGTTCTGAGAGACAGGATTTAAATGACTGAAACTTCACAATGTCAGTTGCGTTTAAGGCAGTGAAGTGGATCTTTTGCTACGACGTGTTGATCAGCTGGAGCTGGACAGCAGTGGTTTAAGTGAAATTGTTCTTGGGCTTGAACTTTCATGGATTATAGCCACACATTTACTTTGCGAAACAAAGAAACCTTATTGTGAAAAGTTGTCGTACATTAGGGACAAAATAGCTGTGGTTAGCTTCACTAGTTAGGTCAGAGAAATAGGCAAGACATGCATCCTATACCTTTAATAAACTTGTGTGAGATAATACGTATTTCAATATTCTGTCTGAGGCAGGATAAGTTCCATGATAGAGTCAGCGAGGTGTCGTAGAAACGCCCAACTCCACTGAACGTAAAAGCCATGTTTCCTGAAAGGTTCACTGTGTAAGAATTTCTCCCATCTAGTTGTAAAGTACCTATTGCAACTACGGTAGCCTTCACATGTCAAAAAGCCAAGATTCAATCCATGTTATTCTACCCAACAGTGCTCAAAAGGGTGACATCACAGAGTGGATAAAATGCAATGCATTGTGGACTTATTAGTTTGGCTGTTAAACTTGCTAAACCTGCTGCGCTATTACAGTACTACAGTATCGTATAGTATTACAGTAAGTGTCACACTTGTTCCCATGACGGCTTCTGAAAAACATTGGTTTGCGATCGTTCTCATTTCAAAAGTGTGGGAAGAGCAACAAAGATGCTCTGAATAACCTGGATAGCATCCAGAAAAACGCCCATACGTCACCACGTCATGTGTTGGTGTGTTCACAGCATTTTAGACTGGAATGTTTGAATAAGCAAAATCTGAATCTCAGCATGTGTGTTGCTGTTTGATAACATAACCTGTGTAGTAATGTCACTTGTGTTCGCTAAGCTAATCGCAAAGTCGGTCTCCACTCAGATCGCGCTACTCTGGTTAGCTTAGCTAGCTGACGGCTGTGAGAAAAAGACGGTTACTTTCTGTTTGTACACACCAAAATAGTTAAAAAAAACAAAACAAAACACAATGTTAAGGTTCTTGAATTGAAACAAAATAAAGTGTCAGGCCAGTACTACTAGTCTGCATTGACTGTATTTTCTAGACGAAGAACAAGACTCCTGTTGCTGAAATATGAATACGTGCATATGCTGTTAGATCCAGTGTTGTGACGATAATCATTAGCAGCACCAGAGTTTATCATGTGACAGTGGAAAATGCAAAAGGCGGAGCACTTTCATCCGTTATAGCGGTGAAAAAAAGGGGGGGCGTTCTGAATCATCAGAATGGCTATGTTAGGAGAGAACCTGTCCCGATGAATTGTCCCTGTATGAGCACAGTAGGGGGCGACCTCATCATCTCTTCCTCCCTCTGTGTCATGGCCTCTGAAAGAGCATGTTACTCCTCACACAGCCCGCACTGCATGTTCTGAAATGATCGCAGCTGGAACAGCTGCTGCTGTTAATATATATACACAACTTAATCACATAAATGGCAGAGCGTCGCATGCGTGGACCTGCTTCTTGTTGTGTTAAGGATAATTATGTTGCTACAAAAAGAATTGACCTGAGCTGGTAAAGATACACTGACAGGGCACAAATGAGAGCGAAGAGCAAAACAACGTGATGCGCGAGTGAGAATGAAAGACTTCTGCATCCCAATTCAGGGCCAAGTCAATGGCCTTTTAGGCATCAGCAAACGCAAAACCATGGTCACATGACTGTGGATAAAGAATCAGTCAAACTTTATTTATGAAGCACATTTCGTACACTGACTTGTATCGCCAATTATTTTGCTGTTCAGTGTTTAAGTGGGTTGGGCCCAAAAGTGACCCTTGAGGCACCTCACAATTAAGCTTTCTGACCAGCCACTGACTTAGTTTATATAAAGCCTCATGTGACCCACGGTGAAAGGTTTTCATGCTACCGCGAACCATTGTGCAGGAATGGATGTACAAGTAACGTCCGACTTACGACCTGCTGGACTTACGTCCAGCCGTACTTACGACCACGGCCACCGCAGCACGTAGCAGCCCGCCAACACGTACGACAGTTACGGCAGCTCAGTATCCCAGCATCTCACTCTCACACTGAGATCTACCACTACAGTGGTACCTATAACCCTCGCCTTGGCCATTTTGAATGGCATTCGACTTACGTCCAATCTGACTTACGACTGGTTGGTTGCAACCGATCCCAGTCGTAAGTCAGGTGTTACTTGTACGTCATTCAGAAGGCAGAAGGCTGACTTTGGCCAAGCCATCGATCTGTGACGCCTCAGAAATGAGTAGTTTCACCGTGTCAAATGTTGTGTTGTGATCAAGAAACGTTTTGATTTCAGAGCGCTACCTTGACAAGATCCGGCGGGGAGATTTTTAGCAAAAACTCTCAAAGAGTCCTGAATCCTGCTGAGCTACAAAGGGCTGGTTATCGTAGTGACTCAGATAATTTACCTGATTTTTATGACACCGTTCAGGTTGAAAGGTTTCAGTATTTTTAGTTGTCAGTTGGAAGCCAAAATATCTGTCGTAAACACTGATCGCTAATTTCCTTAAGGAGAGCCAGATTGGAGCTTCTCGTAAAAACATCAGTACTATCTTTGTTTTGGCTCGTCCAGCTAGGAGTCACCAGACAAAGGCCAGGTTCGGGGATTACACTTGGCACGGGAAGGCCTCAGGATTCCTCTTTTGGAGCCGGCCAACCAACACGGGGAAGTCTGCTCCAGTTGTTTCGTCTGATGATGACGAGGTTTGTCGTCCACTCCAGACTAAACCGTCTTCCTCAGAGCTGCTTTGTGATTTTCGGAAAACAGTTTACACAGCTGACGATGTGTGTCAAGAGCAGGTCTTGCTACCTTACAATTTGGAGCCTCGTATACAAGGTTTAGGCTCGATGTAAACATCTCAGCTTTCATTCTTTCTTTCTCATTCTTGGCACTTAATCTGCCTGTGAACAAATGGTGGAGGAAAATCTTGCTGGCTGCAGCAGCGTGTTATTGTTAAGGAGAAGAACGCTGACAGGAAGAGCTGGCAAATCCCTCTCTGTGTTTATCCCCAAACCATATGAGTCCAGTAAGTCACTCTTCCAACAAATATCATTGATAGAATTTCAGTCTGGCCCGAAAACGGCTTTGTTTTGTCCAAACAAATCTCTTATCGATCAAACTCACGCCGCAAGTTTTTATTGAAGTTATATAGAGGAGGTTTACGACACGCTGGTAGAAAGTCCAGGCTCATTATTTAAGAGAATTTCCTGGGAAACGTTCCCAGCCCACCACATCAGAAGATTAGAAAGAAGTGTTCTTAGCTCAGTATGTCCGCCACGTGATGTCACTGTTGTCGGTGGTGAGAACTTTCTTAAAATGTCCCTTTCCGTCATTCAGGAGGTAGAGATCTTGAATGTGATGGAAAGAGGTGAAGAAGAGAGTGCAGGCAGGGTGAAGACGACAGTGACATCAGGGCAGCGGCAGGAGAGAGATAGAGCATTGTAGGAAAATAATTTCTTCCTTCACACCTTTTTATCTCAATCCATCGCGACATTTTTTTTAGCTATGTTCAATTTCACTTTCCGCTTCTGCTTTCCTCTGTTTGCATGCACTTATGCTCCACGACCGATGAGTGTAAGCTTGGCTCATCTGAATGGTGTGCGTCCCTAAAGCACAAAAAAAGAAACCTATCGTAGTCCTGCCTTGAAGCTCTTCATCAAAAAGGGCTCATGTCGCCGAAAAACAGCAAATGCAGTTTTATAAAGCTGAAAAGCATCTAACAACTGTTGGAGAGATTTATCTTTTGCTGTGAGAGAATCTCCCAGTTCCCCCAAGGACACGAGCGACGGCGTCTATTCATAGGGTTTTTCTAATCTCTGTAATCAATCAGAGTTCCGGGAGCTGGACCAAAACCTTCTATTATTACCACATTTACAGATGTCCTGAAGAAATATGTCTCATTACTTTGTAGAATCGCCCTTTACAGCCCTGCACCAGGATCAGCTGTGCTCCCCATCCCAGGTCTTCTCCTGACTGTCAGAGAACCTAAACACTGTCAAGTTCGTCTGGTGTCCATGTCTCCGTCAATCTTGAAGTCACAGCGAAAGGAGTTGAATATTTGCATTTCTGCAAATTCAAGTTGTAGAAATTGGTTAGCTTCTTGCATTTTTGGACACTTTCGCCTTTGACGTTGAACATTTGTTTTTAACTGAGCTATTTGAGTAGTGAGAAGCTAATTCTCAGCCAAGGGGCTACAGATGTTAAGAATAGTTTCATAGTTCTAAATGAAGAGAGGCTTTTACTCAAATGAATTGTTTTAAATTTTTTTTTCCCAACTGGGCACAGGAAGAGCAGAGTGGCGCATTGTGCTAACCCGATGTAAGTCACCTTGAATGTAGCGTCTGCCCGGTGCCATTTTCATTTCTATTTGAGGCACCTGGAACTTGAGGGGGAGCAGTGGTTCTACGTTGAGTCCCTCCTGGATGACTGAGCTTCTCTCTCAAGTGTCCACACAGAGAAGAACTCTTGTGCTTTGGGTCACTACTAAGATGGTGACCACATGTGAGAGTAGAAAACCAGCCGTCAGCGGAAAGCTTTGTCTTCTGGCTCAGCTCACTCTTCACCTTGAGTCCTCATGACTGGAGATCTGTCTGTCCATACTTACCGTCCCCTCACTTGTGAACATGCAAATTGTAGTGAATGAGGGACACTATAGAGTGAAGTGACACATTGTGAGTGCTGTGTTACTGACACACCTCTTATACAGTGTGGGCGGAACTTACCACAGCACACTGGTCGTTTTACTTCACTGGTCATATTAGAAACATATCAGCCAGGTGCTAATCATTCTAAAGAACTTAATAGGAGCTCACTCAGCATGTCGATATTCTACTCCTGAATACACAGTTTACTTTCAACTACACTGTAATTACTGCTTATTAACAGTACCTGAGGAAGAAGTTACTTCATTAAATGATGTGTGTATGGAGTGTTAATGTGTAAACAAATAATGACAACGAAACAGGGCAGCGTGACGTAGTGTCACCACCCCATAAAATACTCATTGTGAAATGGATATAAACACAAACTGTGACTGATTCAACTTCAGTCGTGTCTCACGTGTGCCGAATGTTGTGCTCAATAGTAATATTTTCCTGAGCTGATGGAGCTAAAGAGGCATTTGGAAGAAATGGGTGAATAAAAAAAAAAGAAGACTGAGGTTGAAGAGAAGAGAGAAAGGGTGAGGAAAAGAAAGGCAGCGAGGCAGAAGGGAGGGATGGAATTCACTCCGGCGGAGGAGCCAAAGCAAATGTGCAGCTGTCGAGGATCTTTGTTCCCTTCTTAAAAAACATCGCCCTGCCGCGGTGTGTCTTGTTAGAACAGTCGTGACGACAAACGTCTGCAAGACTGAATCACAAACGCGTGGAAGAGCTGGGAAGAGTTACCCGGGGAGGACGGAGGAAGAAAGCAGCGAGCACCGTGTATCCCTCGGCCTCCCTGCGGACCGGCAGCCTGCACATGTCAGCGCACTGGCCCGCATATGTTTCTGCTATTACATGATAGGCTGCTCAGGAAGTATAGGAAAACTGTATCTGTCAGTGGGAGGGAGTGGGAGTGGAGGGGGAGGAGAGGACCAGCAATTAGCTCCACCTATTAATGTGAAAGCAGACTCCGTTTCTGTGGAAGAGATCTGGAACTGTTCATGTGATCGCAGTGATGATGTCATGTCAAGGGTTTGTGGCATGTCGGGGCAGTGTGTTGCGGTAAGGGAAAAGTGAGTGATGTCATTTCAGAGTGGGGGTCAGAAACACGGGGTGACAAGGAGCTGAACTGACTCAAGCTCTGCCTTGGGTTTGCATTGGAAGGAAAGTATTTCAAACAACGGCGTCTCACCCTTCTGTCTTTAACGGCGGTCTGTAAAGCCAGGAGACCAGTTGCTGGAGTTTCTGGGGAGGAATGTTGTCTGATGCGGGATTCTTCGTTTTATGATGCACCATATGTTTTCAGCTGGTCGGAAGGTCTGGACTGAAGGATGGCCTGAGAAATTTGGAGACCTTCACCTGTAGTTCAGGACAGTACCTGAGGGGCAGTGGTGCGCCCTCGTCGAGTGAGAAGGAAAGGAAATAAGTCAAGGTTGTCTGGATGCTGTCAATGTTCTGTTGAGGTCACAGCTAAAGCGTTCTGTAAAACCCTTTTTGTGGGGTTATTTGAGAAGATACGAGTGAAATATACAGGTCGGCTCTTTGTGTGCTGTTTGGTCAAATTGATTCGGACGAACTTGACAGTGAATGGCTTCAAAGACTTGCTGAAGACTATAGGTTTAATGAAAAAAGCACTGAGACAGTGCAGACCTGTGCCAAGCAATAATTTGATTTTCACTTATTTGCACTGCTTTGAAAGCTCATTCTTTAAACGCTGTTGTTCTCCGTTAAGATTATTCTTTGCATACTGAGACACTACTGTGAAAACTGTTTAGTGAGCAAGTCTCTAGTCGAGTTATTAATTCCTAGAACGCATGCAATGATGTGCAGAAGTCTTTTTCTTTGCCCGAACGCAGCACTTGCGATGAATCAAAAAGATTCCTGGATCCATAAGGAATGTCAAAAACACCTCCCTCCAACAATTGTACCGCAAATATAATTTCCTCAAAATTTAATCGAATGTTATTAAGAGATTTTGCGACCCGACAGACCGTCATGGCGGTGGTTTCAAAAATCTCTAAATTTGATTATTAACCATCATTTGGACTGTAACTTGGGCATCATGACTGGCAGCACGGTCCCCCGCTGGTTCAGAACTCAGCAGCGAGGCTTCAAATTGTATTTAACAAGACGGGAGCACATCGCTCCTGTGTTAGACTCCTCTGCACTGACTCCTGTCCTCTTTAGAATCCACTTTAAGATTTTACTGATAACTTTAAAAGTCCATCTTCGCCTGGCCCCCGACTACATTGTAGAACTGCTGACCCTATTAGAACCAACCAGGACCCTCTGATCCTCAGGTGGGACTCTGCTAGAGGTCCCTTCGTTGAGGTGACACCGCCATTTCTGTCTGGGCTCCTCTGGAACAGTTTGCCAGAGGAGATACCAAGCAAAACGTGCACCGCCGCCTTTAGATCCCTGCTAAAAAGTCACTTCTATAGCCCTGTTTTTATATAATATCCTCCTAACCTTTCCTTAGTTCTCAGTCACTGAAGGCCCAGCTTTCCACCTTCATGGTTAAGCTAGTGCAAAAAATCTGATACCGTAGACATGATTTCGGATCACCATTCAGACATGAAAGTTTTGAATGTAAATTTTTTTTTTTTCTGATGAGTTAGTCAGGGAACACAGTCAAAAACCAAATATCTCCACCATCTCTAGCCTGATGCCAAGCTGGCAGTCAATCCGAAAGCCAGAACAGAACGAAGATAAAGAGGTGTGTCTGGGCGAACGATCTGGAGATATGGAAAAAGCCCTGTCATTTGGCAAGCTGGGCTTCGCTGATAGACAAACAGTTTATTTCAGTCCCCGAAGGCTCTCCTGGCAAACCTCAGTGGAATCAGCGGGTAAGC
Source organism: Synchiropus splendidus (assembly GCF_027744825.2). NCBI lineage: Eukaryota > Metazoa > Chordata > Actinopteri > Syngnathiformes > Callionymidae > Synchiropus > Synchiropus splendidus. Next base: position 48,863,384 of record NC_071334.1, on the reverse strand, counting down.
GAGTGAGCCTTATTACATTGACAGGTTGCATGATGGGAGAAGGTCACCGGGTCCAACAATGTTTCTGACAGGCAAATTCACACGGGTTCGGGCTCAGCACAGAGTCATCCGCTTCATAATTCTACGGTAGAAAACATGACCACATGAGAGGATGTTTTGTTCCTCTGGCAAGGTGCGAAAGATATTACAGCTTGTAAAGTTTTGGAAACGGCTGAAGTTGAAGTTACAAACATGCAGGCAGCATCTTGTACAAACACACGTGTCGGTAGCGTGACAGGATGAACTTGTGCTCACTGTGGCTTGCTACATGTACTGGAGCATTTTGCTTAGAAATGGATGCTGCTGAGGCAACTCATGGAGCCAAAGTTAAGGAGAGCAGATGGTTTGGACACATGGAGAGGGGAGACAGTGTGGGACCAATAACGTTGGCGATGAAGAGGAAGACGACCAGTGAGAGTGATAACGAATGAGAACATGGAGGAGTGACCAGGGAGGTGGAGTTGATGAGGCAACACAGAGAAGGTGGACCTGGACTTATTCGTGGAACAAAACTGTGGAAAACGTAGATGTTCTGTTAGCAAAAGAACAACCAACCGATGTGTGTTCGGTTCGTGGTGACCAGGAGATTTATCTCATGTGGCTTGAAAACTCCAGCTGGAACTTGATCTTCAAAGAGTTCAAGAAGTCTTTTAGCTTCAGGGCAACATTTCCTCCACAGTTTATCTTCCTGCCACTATGTCACATAATGCAGCTCGACATAGCTCATGTTCAGATGATGGAAGGCTGCATATGAAGGGTTCCTCTGTTCTCCTCCCCGAGTGAGCAAAGACGTTGCTTTTATTCCACCGATGGAGTTCGACTGGACATCGGTGACAGGAGAGTGAACTCTGCTTGAACCCCCCCTGAAACTGGCTATTGTCTAAACACAGGCCATGAAAAGACGTGGAAGCAGTAAATGAGAAATGTGTGCGCAGCCTCGCAGTTTTCACACACTGCCAGGATCCTGCTGAACACATTGGCACTTGTTTGAGGAGCCATCTGTGGAGAAACCAAACCCCAATCTTCCACATTATCGGGCTTGATTTGGTAACATGAACCGTGGGGTCTTCGCCACCGGAGCCTTTGCGTACTCTTTAACCATCGAGACTAAAGGGAGCCAACATCTCTGGGCAGATGCTGACAGCAGGATACTGAGCAGTCCGTAAAGTGTCATTAAACCCAGCGAGCAACGCCAGTTGGCGGCTCTTTCTCATCTTAATATAGAGAAGCATATGCTGGGCTTCAGACTCTCCCAGACCGACTGCCTCACAACTTCAGACGAATGGCTTGTTAGCTTGAGTCTGACCCACGTGTCAGTACATCACAGACACTGGAGCACAGAGATCATTATGATCTTTGAAGAAGCTTTTTCTTCTGGGGGTGTCTGCAGGCAGTGATGTCACCTTTCTTTCCCCTTTCTTCAGTCATTTTTCACTCTGGGGCAAACATTTAAGAGAGTGGAGGAAACATTAAGACCTTAAGCACTGAGAAAGACAGGAACATGGGACGTTTGCGGGAGTGAACAAGCCGATATGGCAGCGGGATTGTTAATGTTTGAGACGTGAGAGATTGAGATTTCAGCCATAGGGCAACTTCTGAGTCAAAAACAGACATTATACTTCATAGTGAGGGAAGAAAACTGGGGTTCTCAAAGTGAATCCTATCCCCACATAGGGACATACTAGCGCCAAACAGTAAGGACCAATATATGAGATCCTGCGAAGCTATTGCACAGGTCAATTGGTCACATCTTCAATATTCACTATGTAGAAATCGGCAAAACCTCAGAGCCTGGCGCTCCATCCGGGGTTGCTGGGTCCTGGGTTAGAGCCAGAACAATCTGAGTTCCAGGGTCTTCTTGGTACCTCTGAGTTTGATGACCTCAGGTGAAGGTAGAAATGTGAATGGTTTCAAACTGGACCATTCGAAAATGCGCCTAAGTTCAGGATGAGCTTGGATCAAAGGCAAAACACTTCTTGAGCTTCAGGAATATTCCAAACCTTTAAAAGCTGCCCTCATGTGGCCCCTGTGAACCTAAGAAGTAGGTCAAATAGCAGCCCTGCTGTGAGAGGTCGGGGAGAGGGACCAGTGGGAATGTGGACGCAGCTTTCGTGAATCAAACTCTGACAGGTGAAAAGAGTAACACGAGGATTCAATACCGTCGATGTTGTTCTTCCAACATATGAAGAATGTAGGCAGCTGAAATCAATCTTCAATATTTTCAACAGCGCGCTCCTGAGGCTCTTTTGCTGTCTGTGCCCAGTCACCTGGGGAGACAAAGATGGTCTGCAGGACGACACAGGCCTAAATTTAACGTTTGTTGACATGGGACACACTCATGTCAACTAAATATACTCCGCTGAACCATGCAAGGTATGTTTATAAGCTGAGACAAAGATTTTGGAAATGCATAGAAGCCACTTGTGTGACTTAAACCATATGGCTTTCATTCGTCTTTACGCCTGTTTTGTTTCAGCTTCATATACATTCAGTCCCACACACGCTTTGTTTGACAGCAGCGTCAGCCACCACTGGATGCTATGAAGCGTTTCCTCAACAGACGCTTGTGGGCCCTTTAAGATTCAACATTCCCACTGAGCAGCATCCCTCGTGGAGTCACACCATATTGTGTCACAATTTGGGCGTGTTGACGTGGAATTCCATGTTTCCTCCAGCCACTCAAGGGTCTCCCAACAACTCTAGAACTTCTAAATAACTTAAAAGTGAAGCATAACAACTCACTTCAGTTGGTCAGAGGTAGAGGTTAGGTAGGTAGAGACTAAACATTAAGATAGCAAGAAGCATCTTGGTGTCCTGAGTGGAGTAGACCCAGGGAGTAGAGCCAAGACACGGTTGAGAAGGAGGTTTAGGAGAGAGGGAAGACTGAGTAGTGGAAGAAAGTGGATGGATGGAAAGGGCATCTGTTTCACTCAACCTGCCGTCCTCTTTTCCATCATTCGACAAACTCAACAAACTTAGGTCGACAGCTGACATGTGAGAAATAGCTGCTGCCTCACAGTGCGTTTACAAGACCAACACATTCTCGCCTCAGACATCACCTACTGATGAGCGTGAAGTGGTGTTTTCCAACCTATCCTCACGCGCATGGCATCATTTATTGACGCTAGGAAAGTGGACTTTTGGGTCCTATGCTGACGCCCAAGGCAGCCTTCAGCGTTGCGTGTTACGGGGCGTTAGTCTTTCACTAAAATGGCACCGTCATGTTAAGAAATAGCCAGATGTTGGGGTAAGTTGTGGGATGGTGCTAAATTCGTATATGATATGTTGTGGCAATTACTATCTAAAGCCGCTCGATCGGCCACAGTAAGGAGAGTCAAGGTAAGAGGTCATGAATAGCAACTGTCATCCAAAGTAATTCAGTGAGAAGAGCTACCGAATGTCTCCCTTCTTTTCAATGCTGCCTTTGGTGTCAGCATAGGACGCAAAAGTCCACTTTGCCAATGTCTTTACATTACGAGGGTGTGAGGATGGGTTGACTTTTTCGCCCTGAGAATTGCAGGATTTCAAGTTAATTCTTTTTCCTCTCCCACAGTGTGTCCTGCACTGTAGGTAGTGCATCACCAAACATGTGAAAAAAGGCTTGGGATGGTGCCACTTACAGTTCATGATCATGTATTGTGATCATGAGCTAGATTCACGGTGTGTACCATGAGTGAGGCAAATGAATGAGACAAAATTTTGAACGCAGCATTGCACCTATACCTTGTCCTGAACAGGATCTCCTGCACCCACCTTGTTCTTCATAGAAATTCGACTCTGCTGCTTAAATAGTGGGCGTCCTTGGTAACGTTATGGACACCTGACAGTCAACCAAAGAACTAGATGGAATAATCTTGGACACCCGATGTATCCACAGTGCTGACAAGGCTTTACGTAGAAGCGATGGATGGTCCTCTCCTCTTACGTTTTCCTCCTTTTTTTCCATCGTAGACAGACGTCCAAGTTCATGTCTAAGGCTTTCATCATCAGATGGATTGTCACCCAAATAGCATATGAAATATATAAGGTCTTTTTCTGGGAAGAGTCCAAGTGTGATTCAGAGCTTAAGCTTTAGCCTCGCTGAGAAGAGGTTCAGCCTTGGCTTGCTTCTCTTTCTGTTGAACTGAGAGTCAAGATGGGACATCAATCACGTCCATACTGTCCTGGCCTCCCTCCAACCGAACATGGGGCGTGACGAAAGACCATGTTTCACTTAAAGCGTTAAAGCCTTAACCCCCTAAAACTGGAGTGTCTCTACTGGCTTTACTATGCTCATAAAAATGTGACATTGACATGATTTATCCTTCACTGATGTTTGCTGTAGCCATTAGCTTCTCATTTATTTACAACGACAGGACGTAAATGACCAATGAGGGCATCGGATTGAAAACCATTCCCACCATCTCAGGGTCATCCATGTGTTTGTTCCTCATCTGTGATCGACATCCGGTTATATGCTCATACATGTAACATCTGCTTTGAATGTGTGCGGGTCCAACTCCTGCTAAAGGGATGGAAAATTGCATAATGGGAGGCGAGGGAGGGGGATCAGTCTGGTGATTGGAAAAAACAGGGGCACGGAGGGCAATATAAATCTGGAGATGATGACGATCCAGACAGAAGATCTGCCGTAAGCTCCGTCAGAGCCCTGCACACATGCCCTGAAATGCAGTGTGCATCACCAAGACGCTCTTCAAAGGGCAGAGTGCGACCAGTCTGGACACGCTCTCACCATCGCAATCCTGCCCTGTTCCTTTTGGCCGCCCTCCACTTTTCTCTGCTTAATTTCCTCCGTCCACGTGTTCCCCTTTGTGGACTGTCCCGCCCGTTGTGACAGACACTAATCCAAACTCTTTTATGAGGGCTTTTTATTTTTATATCCGTCTGTCTGGAACTGTAAGATATACCAAGGTTCTGTGGGCAGCTTCCACTTGGTCTCAAGTATTCAAGACTTTAGCAACTGTATATTTGATGCTGCGCCTATAAATTGTGCTGTCTGCACTTTTAAACCCTTGACACGTTCAGAATATCATCCTATACATTTATACAATCTGGACTTCAACTCTCTCTACTATAGCTATAGCATTAATAAAGCAGCTATACGTTACTTACTTATATATGTAAGTGCAGGACTTGATCCCACTAACACAACAATAACAATAACAATAACAACAAACATGGAGGAATCCCTGAACAAAAGCAAACAACAGTAGCCATATACAGTACATATACAGTCAAATGTACAGTCAAACATTCAGTGAGAAGAAGCGAACGCTTCTCCTCTCTTCTTCCCACATGTTCTCACTTCCTCCCTTGCCGCTTGTTCATGTCCCCAGGCTCTGTGAGAACTGGACCAAATCAGAGTTTGACAGAGATCTGAAAGAAGCTTTGAGCCTGCGCCGCATGAGCCGCCAGAGATGTCTTCTTTTCTCCATCTGTCTGTGTTTGGAGATCTTGGAGTCTAGTTCACGGCATCAATGACTCGGCGGTGTCGACCACATGAAACACCTCGGGAGCCCACGTGCGACTGGATGCCCAGGTGGGAGCAGGATGAACTGAAAATGGTCCATCATCAGCCATTTTAAGCAATACAGCCCTTTAAAATCTCCCACCTAGTTTTCCACTGGAAAAGCCTTCTCCTCCTCCTCCTGTTCCTCCTCCGTCCCCCACATCTGGATTTCAGCTATTATGCTTAAGATCTTACCGACAGAAGTGGCAAGTAGCAAAAGGTGCCTCTAAAACTGCTGTTACAGTAACAGGCTGATGGCGAATGTGCAAATGATGCATGTACCATCTGTCCACGCTGGATGTCCCCCTCCTCAGACTGCATGTTTATCTGAGCACTTTGGCATCAGGGGCCGTGTTAAGATTTTCCACGGGCCTCCTGCCAAACCACGATGAGATGTTTGTGATGAATCACGGAAAGTGTATTAAATGGGGGCGATGGGGGAGAACAGCAGTGAAATGATGAAACGGCGCCGTAAATGTTAAATAAAGACACATCGTGCTGCTAACACGTCTCGTGCTGCCAAATCTCTCCACTTTTAGCACCAATCTAGCGGAATGATGCCTCTGACTTGGAGCTTGTAAACAAGTTACATCCTGCTTTGTACTGTTACTACTAAAACTGTTGCTGCTTTGACCACCTGACTAGGATGACTAACACTAGCTTCCAGTTGTCTGCGGAATTGGGTCATTTCCAGCTCACAGGACGCTGGATTTCTCGCTAGCCCGAATTCCCTAAAATAGCTTCCCCGAAATTAAACAGGATGTAAAAGTTTATAATAAATGAAATACACTAAAGGAAACAAATGCATTTCACAAATGTGTATTTCCTATTATCTAGTTATGAACGGGAAGCATATATATCTTAAAGCAACTTATACTCGGGCGACACGCACTTGAGAATAGTTTTTGTCCGCCATCTTTTTTTCCGACCTTGATAAGTGGAACATAACTGTAACGCAGCTTAGTTTGCACGACGCTAGTTTGCACAACGCTAGTTTGCCACAGTAGGCAACCACACGACACTTAGCTTTGACCAGCAGAACTGTTGTGAGCCTAGAACTAGAGAACACCAACAACTACCATAAATGATTCCCTGTCACCATCTACAACAACTACTTCTCCAGAAGTAGTGGTAAGTATATGCAAAAACAGGGTGAGTATTTGCATGGCGGATTTCAACCTAGCCAGCTGTGTTTGTTCTTGACCAAACATATTGACTGATGACTGATAACTCATATAGTACAGTTAAATACTGTAATATTTCTCTTAAAATATGCCTGATTAGTATAACTACTATTTACAAGAAGCCAGACTAGTTTTTTTTCAGTCGACCTCAGCACCTTTTTATGATTTTATTCTGCTGATGCAGCCTGTAACTCGACCCAACATCAGTGCCATCAGTGCTGCATAGGACAGAAGGTTGACCATCCAGCTCCCTCTTAGATGGTCAGATCTATTTTGCGTGTAGGGATGTTGCTGTTGAGCAAGACCATGAATGAAACTGACTGATTCACTCGAGACCATCAGGCTGATCCTTCATGTCAGCTCTCAGGTGAGCTCCATGGCCTGCATGGGAGCTCCTCTGTGCAGTGAAGCACCAGTCCCTCGGGCTGCAGGGACATACTTTGAATATCTGGGACGGGTGCTGTCGGATCACAGAGGAGAAGCTTCATTAGCTGCAGCAGGACAAAACGTATTGGCCGGGCGTGGCAGCGCATTTGTGAGAACATCTGTTGGGCAGATTTCAGAAGCGATTTTGATGAGAAGCTACTAGACCATCACTCCTTGGCCTCTGAGAGCCTGGACCTGGACAAAAGTAGTCAGACACAAAGAGGTTGTTTTGGAGGAGTCTTATCCCCCACATCAGCTTGGCCCTGCCTGTCGGTGAGGTAATTGACTCAATAGCTTCTTGACCACGAACGGGGGGGAAACCACAAGCTTGACTCAGCATGTTTCTCGCTCTGACTGGAATACCTCACAAAGCCTCACACACGCCGTCTCTGAGGACATTGACTAACCGTTTGGAAATGGAAATTTGGTTTTGTGAGCGGGTTGCGAGCTGCATACTCACCAGGATCTACTGAAACATTTTACATGAATTCTAAACATTCAGGTTGCGGATGGAACGGACAAGACTCTCAGACAAAGAGCCCTTTGGAGAGTCACCATCACCATTAATGTGCAGTTACACATCTGCAACAAACACTTCTATGGTCTTCTGCTTCACTTTTGCTACAAATACTTCAGCCACTGACCCTGCCCCCTCTGGCAAACTCTCCTGTCACGACAACTTCTCCAGGGCCTTTGCTTGAGTGCTACCTCTGCTGAAGCCACTACAAAATACCAAATGTTTGAGACCCCTGGCTCCTGAAATATTACCAATATTGGTGGCCTATAATCTCCAGCTGATGTCTCCAGCAACCATCTCTGTCCCTTTACTAATTCTGTTTCTGTCGCCAGTGATACAGCTGTTTCTGCTGACCTCACCTACTATTAGCAACAATATTTTAGCAATGACTACCACCACTTTTGCGGCAACCACAACTTCAACCTCTACGTCTGTGCATGCAACTAGTACTTGTGCTGTTGATGTGCATCTGCTCCTAGTACACCTTCATCTTGTTCCCCTGTCAGTGTTTGCCACACCTGTACAGTCTGTGTTCTTAGACTTGCATGGCTTAATGGTTGAGGTTGAGCTTGCACCCCTTCCTGTCCTCATTTACACACTCTCTCTTGTACTACTCAATTGCAACTGTACAACTTCCAAAAGTGAATCAATAGCATCAGTTTTTCTGGTGCTTTTCAGTTAACAAGTTCTGGGAACCAGGAATCTCCTGGATATCATGCAGTTTGGTCTCACAACAAGCCTCAATTCTGTTCTGGCACCAAGTTGCAACGGTCGTCACGAAGTGCTCTGGTAATGCGGTGCAGAGTGAAGGAGGAGGAAGTGGGTTGCACGGTTTGGTTCTTCTGAAGCTGTAGGAGAGCCCAGCACCAAGGTCAGCCTGCGGTGGATGCATAAAACTATCGTAAAACAGGACTCACAAAGTGAGTGTTTTCACCCACAAAGGTGGTGGTTGAGTGTTGAGTACAGTAATGGTCACATGGATGTCCTGTGAATCTGTAGAGGCACATGTTTGGAGGGAAAATGGACGGATGGATCAGTGCAGCGTCTTCAGTCACGAGGTCTCTGTGTCGGTGGAAAGAGCTGAGCCAAGAGGCAGAGAGTCATCAGACCGAAGCTCTCAACACTCGAAGGGCAGAGCACAGATTTGTTGTGTTAATTAGCTGAGAGGAGAACAATCCGCTTTCCTGTCATGTGTTGCTGAGACATTTCAGGAACAAATAAAGCCTCCCAAAGTTCCATAACAATTGATTTCACTGAGAACATTTTCCTTCCAGTTTTTATGTTGCTGTGGGATTGTAATCATTTTACGACCTGGCAGCTCAGTGTGGGACACAGCATCCATCACTAACTTCATAAATCACCAACAAACAGAAACGAAGGCTGCTGGCAATTAAAATAAATGTGATCCAGATCTTTGGGAGAATGACAGCACATTTCAAAATAAATAGGGTGCAGATTTGTTCTGGACCAGCACTGACCCCAATGAGCTTGACCTCTCGCTTGTCCCTCTCAAGGCACTTCAGTGTTTACTGCTACTGTTACCTCCATCACCAACCTTCTGTCTCTCCTCTCCTTAAACAACCTCCTCCCCAACTTTGTCTCCAAACCTCTCCCTCGAAGATACTCCCTGCTCCCTCAGAGATACTCATTTCTGATCTGGTCCTTTTTAGTTGGTTCCTCTCACCCTGACCTGCTTGATAAATGTCAGTTTAAAATTGACTCCCTCATATGGTCTCCACTCGGATACATCCAAGTCCACAAGTTACTAGAAAAAGGGCAACAAATATAACAATGTGGCTGATGCTTTTAGAGGATGTATGACATGACACCTGCTTTAAAAAAGAAGCTTTGTCCAATTGAGCCTGTTAAAGTCGCCCCGTCTCGAACTGAAAGTTTCTCAGCAACTGAAAAATAAACATTTGCATTGTCTGCTGTCATCTTGATAGACAGGATGGAGATACCAGGAAGAAGAATGAGAGGAGGACAAGAGGAAACTAAGGATGAGCCTACACCTTATTCAGCCTACGCCTCAGGACTTACCCACTGATGAAGAATGTCCCAAAGACAAGGAAAAGGATCTGTCATTCTACATGACAAACAAGAGGTTGACCATCTCTCAGGACTTCTGTCACCACAGCACCTTCACAGAAGCACAAATTACTGACACTTGGCTTCTGAGGGGAGAATGTACCCACTTTCTACATTTGATACATCGACCAATAGAAACCAAAGTTTCAGGTCGGAAGTAGGATGTAGCGTCCAAACACCACCTAGCCAAACCCTAATCCATGATTAGCATATCGACACTGAAAGAAATCCACGGGCTGTGATGTTTAATCCACAATATCTGGAGAGCAGCGGCGGGAGATGGGCCAGAAACTCACGGCTGCTGGCCACGTGTGAGACGGAGTTTGGGCTCAAGTGTTCGGATGCCTGCAGGGCTCCAGTCCACTCGGGGACAGAAATCCAGAAGTTTTACAGCTGCTGGAGGAGTCAGAGAGGTCATTCAATTACTCAGGAGTCATGGCAAAGCAGCAGTTACCTGTGAGGCATATAACCTGGTGAGGACTCCAGCAAGATAATCCATCATTTGTGGCCTTAATTGCCTTCTCTGCTGGTGTCAAGCACCAGCTCATGGCCTGCAGTTATGTCGGCGCAACACCTGCAAACCCATTTTTTTAATAGGTGAGCACCGCTGAGGGAAAATTCCAAAGATTGTAATGCTATCAATCTTGAAGTCAAATGACCTGGACAAGCCGGATGGTTCATAATGCTGCGGTAAATTTACGTCTATTAAATTTGTAGTATACATTGCAAATCGCAATTTGTTCCCATCAGGAGTGATCCACATAGTGCAGTAGCACTTCAGGAGTTGGGTTGCTTTGACTGAAGATGACTCCTAAACTTCACTATGGGTCCACCAACACTGAGATTTTGATCCCGGATTTTGGCGATTTTCTCAAGAGTCAAGTGTGACACTGCCTTGTCATCAGCCATAAGGGAGGAGAGTTGGGGATGTTCTCTGCCCACCAGTCTACTTTGGTGGTTCTTCCTCACCTGACCTCACTTGCTTGTATTCTTCTACGTTTTTATTGTTCAGCCCATCAAACTCCTTCATGTCTATGAGGTGTAATGTAAATGCTCATTAGCCTTGAGCTCATGCGTCATTAAAAGTTATTTTTTTCTTTGACCATAGGTCATAATGGCTGTTGTGTTGATGCAAGTTCTGGTGCGCGAAGTGTCTCACACCACCACCGACTCTAGCCAGTGGATTTTACATGTGACTGTGTCGAAATGTGGGATGTTTGAAAGATTGAAGGTGTATTTGTGAGGTGGTCATAATGTTATGACTGATTGATGTCGGACACCATGTTACAGTTAACTTTACGGCACATAGTGGGAGTCGACACTAACATCATTGCACCCAGCATGTGATCTAGGTATAAATAACCAATTCATTGGACTTGTGGAATTGTCAGAACAGTGACGTTACATGTGTTTGCATGAAAACACTGCAATGTTTTTGCCTCGGCCACTTCTCCACCTCTCACTGGAGAAGTGTCTGGGTTCAACACATGGAGGAAAACGCTACCCATGGCAGACCTCATTTGGTTCGCTGCACTGAAGTCAGGGACACTTCATTTAGCATGTTATCATGCATTCTCATTCGTTGCAGAGCCATGCAAACTTGCATTACCATCTTTGCTATCGACATGTAATGGGCAGCCCTGCGTTGGAGGGAGTTCAGGTGGAGGTGGGTTGTGAGCTGCTTGAGCTAGTAGCTATTCTTCTTCATTATAAAAGGGTTTCATTGCGGAACCTCTTCGACTGCACTGAAGAAGAACTTGTGCTTGCCAGTTGTGATGTTGTGGCCGACCCTCCGCAGCACTTGTTTGCAGAGTTGTCTGGAATTACACACCGGCACAGGTATTCCTCTCTCACTCCAGGGATGACTGCCAGTGCTGCTTCACACTCGCTCGACAAGCGGGAGCAGCTGAGTTCATGACGACGTGTCAAGAGTGTAGCGTGTAGGTGTGGAGTGTGTGAGTGTGTGCGATGGATCAAGAGGAACATGTTGTTACCGTTGTTTATTAGTGTAATAAACAGTAGGTTCGACGCAACTTCAGCTGCCGTTTTGATCGTGACAATGGCAACCTGCAGGTGGTCATGATCCAATGACTGCATCCCGTCGTGTGAATAATTCACCACTGAGATTTGCAATATTGAATCTATTGGAGTCTGCCCCGAGGCCTCCCCCCAGTCTTAATCACGCTGTGGCACAGAGTCGATGGGCAGGGAGATTTTGTTTTTAATATATGCTGATGCTTTGTGGACGTCTTTGCTGTTTGTTGTGTATCTTTAATGTCTTGGGTGTGTGTCAGTGTCTTTGTTGTCGTTGGCTGTTGGGAAACATTGAATTTTCCCACTGGGGGATCTAATAAAGGCCATCTAATCTAATCTGATCTCATTTTAAATCTGAGTCATTGTTGGACACGTGACACCTCCTATTGGGTTCACAAGACGCACTTACGAACAGCCAGAGTCAGTTTTAATGGCGTAGTTAGCAGCTATATTTAGGACTGTTTGTTCGACTGTCTTCAACACTCCGCCCCACTCGACTTTATCTTCTCCATGTGTCAGTAATTTTGGGTTTATGCGTGTCATTAAAGTCTTTGTTGGTGGCGTTTGTTCTTCTGTTAAAATGTTGTAATTACCCTGCCGTCCTCCAGAGGAGTTTCATGATGCTACTTTGGTGAGGGTGAAGACTGCGTTGGGACTTCATATGATTTCAGTCCATCTTAGTGTGGTGCTCCATGGAGATGTTGATAGTGTAGAAAAGGAAGTGGTGGTGGTTTGCTCGCTGGCTTGTGGAGAGGAGACACCGGACCAAGAATCTCAGTGAGACAACCAATGCGGTCGATGATGAATGAGATCATGTGGCAGTGTGTGACTTGAAGATGAGGTGAGACAACGTTAGTCTCTCCAGCATTGTAATGGAGTGAGACAGAAACCTCATAGTCATATCAAGCTCAACTTTAAAATGTGACAGTTGCAAAACGAAATGGACCTCACAAAGAAAAGGTGACAGTTAAAAAGTAGTCACACTAAAGTCTGCTTTGATGGTTCAAGATCGAGTAGCACGATTGGATTGATCATGAAATACACACTGTATTTTATTTAATAAAAAAAACATTAAATAAAAAACATAACAAAACAAAAAACACTGAAAAGTTGATTTTCAGTATGTATTTAAATAGATCAACATGTCTCTGTCAGTACCTATAAACACTCAGTAAACAGTATTACAGGGTGGGGATGGTCTTTGGTTTGGTGACCTCAGGATCTCATCACTGCTTTTTCTAGTTGACACAGTTCTATTGGGTCCTTCAGAACATCTACTCTCAGGGAAGGATCAGCTTACTGAGGTCTGAGATTGACGCTCTCGGTCTCAGTGGGAGATACGATCATTTTGCCTGGTGCTGGAGTGCACTGTGTAGGGGCCTTGAGGAGGCCCCGGGGCAGACCTTGGTCTCACCTGAGATGTGATGTCTTACCGTTGACCTGGAGCACTTGGGTATTCTCTCAGGAGAGCTTCTTTCTGCTGAGTGTGGGCCTCTTTACTGCTACCACTGCCTCTGCGACCCAATCTCAAATAGGAGGAAGAAAACAGACTTGTGTGTGAAACAAAAGAAGATGAACTGAAAAAAGATTTCTGAATAGATTTCTGATTCACCGTAACTCAGACAAGGAAGTCTGGAGTTGCTGACTCATCAGATCATTCACCTCCACCAAGCCACGACCACCTGCTTAAAGAGAGTAGCTTCAGGAGGCCGAAGCTTCTCAGCGTTTTGTCAACAGCGCAAGTTGGATCAAGTCCGTTCAAACAGGAAGGAGGTTGCAGCCTGACTGAACTTCTGGATCATTGGGAACACAAGAATTCGCCACATGGTCCATAAAATTAACTCTTTGTTGGATTGGCTGTTTCATAATCCTGCTGCATATTTGAGGTGCAGATGTTCTGCCGAAGCAGCCGAGTGGGCTTGTTAGCATTCAGCTCTTCACTTTTTATTTCCATCATCGGGTATTTCCTGCCTGGAGGTCTGCAGCTACTCTCACTTGCTGTGTTGACGCCTTCGAAAGCAGAGTCTGAGTCCTGTAATATGGAAGTAGAATGCAATTAAATAATATGTGTAGAAGAAATGTTGAAAAAAAAAAAATATCGTTGGGAACAAATAAAAACACAGCACTCACCGAAAAAAGTGGACGAATAAAAAGACTGGGGACAGTTGGTAGTTAATGAAGCCAGTTTGAATTTCTCTGACTAATTTACAAGGCTTTCTCTCCCACATGGAAATCAGTGTTGAGCGACTCTTGGGCTGTTCTTTATCTGGTGTCCTGGCGAGGGACGAGCTCGAACACATTGCACAATGGAAAACATGGCGAAGGCCAGCGTCGGTGCCAAACAGGCATTAACAAGGCTCAACATCTGTCGAGGAGCTACGCCGGATCCGTCCCTCTACTGAACAATGACTCAATTCCTTCACAGCCAATCAAATCCCAGGATCCTCCTGGAGAGGATCCTTGGAGCTGACCCGCGGTCGGGTTGGTTCCAGTGCTCCACTCCAGGCTGCCATGAAAGCGAAGCCACATAGTGAAGTGCCTTCTGTAATTCATCCCCGCAACAACATGAGAAATGTTGTGAAATATGGAGGCAGGTCTAAGTGTGTGTAATTCAGCTTGTTCAAAGTTTACAAGAGATGAGAGCCAGTTGAAAGAGAAGCGGGCAGGAAGAGGAGCGTCGGATGAAAGACTGAGAGCTCAGCCACTTCTTAATTACAGTTTTTCATTTCAGGGCGATTGTGTGTGAGTGTGTGTGTGTGTGTTGTGTCTCCGCTAAGAGAGTGAAACCAGGTGCTGTAAACAAGGTCAAACTTTCTTTCATCAAGCGGACTTGAGAGCTTCGAAGACATTGAAGATGCCGAGGCGTTTGAGCAGCAGATCGACCAGGGTAGCTCACACCTTCACATCAGATCTTCAGTCATGGCCTTGGAACCGTTCGTATGAGACTCCACCACTGGTTTGAGTCGGAGTCAAAGACTGTTTCCAAAAGGTGGCTCACAGTAGCTCACAGGTTCTTGGCGGTGCACGTTTGAATGTGAAGCAGGGGGGTAGGTGAGGATTAGCACCTCTGAATTTAAGAGCTGTGTTTCTCAGCAGTAACTCACAGAGTGAAGTATCCTGCCAAGGTTGCCCTTCAAATGATGAGTCTCAGTCCTGAAACGGCTCAGAAAAAGAGTCCCTTCAAGGTCAAGGATCTGCTGTACAGAACTGGTTTCTTAAGCAAGTCGCCCCTGAGGAGGGAATGGCACTTTCTAGGCCAGAGAGTTGGAGTCAGAAGACTCTGCAGACCGCACAGTGGCGTAAACAAGACTCCACATTCAAGATAGCTGGACTCTGGTAACACCCCAGACCTGAGAGTTGGAATCTCAAGACTCTACTGACTTGGACAAAACACACAAAACTCCCTTGACTCTTCAGCTGGTGAGGCTCTTCAGAGAGTTCCCATATTTGGAACTGAACTCTGGACTCTAAAGACTGCCCAGAACCTTAGTCGTATTCGTAGTCAGATGTTCCAGACCAGAGACGCAAGAATGTGTACACCCCAGAGCTTGACTCACCCTTTAAGACTGAAGGCCTCAAAAGTAACAATCACTGCGACTCACAGGAAGGTCAGACCTCAGATCTGGGTTAACTTGACACAAGGTTGTAAAGACTCTGAGTTTACAAGTAGGTTCAGAAAGGGCCCACAGTGAGACCCCCCACTGTGGTGAGTATGATATGAGTATGACGTTTCTGTCTCAGTAGTGGATTGAGGGAACATTTTACAGAGCCCTAAACATGAGTCGTCCCCCAGTGGAGCAACGGGCCTCCATGAAACACAGCTGCCCTGCTGGTCCTCCTCTGTCCAGACCCAAGAATGGGACTCTGCCTGGACCTCAAGGCTGGAATCGCAGTCTGAGAGGCATCAATGTTGCAGTTACCAGACTCAAGAACTCTGACTCAACAGTCAATACAGAACTGAGAACAGCCTCATGTTGAGGTGAAATGGGGAACTGTGGACCAGAACCTGCAGAACTTCAGGCTCCATCCAGCTGAACCCTGACACTTCTGAGTGTCACCTCTGACAGCTGTCGCCGTGGTAACGCCACGTTGTGTGGAGCCTGTGAAAGTGTCGGGCGCCGGCTTCTTTTTAATTGCCATAAACTGAGGAGGAACCGGGCCAAGACAGGCGCCGCGCATGGAGCTCAGCCCCGACATCCTTAATAATGAGTGTGTCTCATACTTGTCTCATCTGCAGAGGTGTCGATGGCTGCGTGGCGCAACAACTTGAGTTCTTTTCAAACACTTGTTCGGAGATGGAGCTGCAATGACAAAACATCTTGAATGGAAAGACTCATCAGTCATCGCTCACAACAACACAAGTCAAAATAACTCCAGTTGAGAACAGAGAAAATATAATCAAAGGGCACAAATGAAAAACACACACATTAATAATAATAATAATAATAGAGATAAAAAGAAAGAAACTTTCCTACATTTTTAGGAATAAACAACCATCCAGAAAAACAAGCCCCAAACTTGACATTCCAAAAATGAAATGTGCAACAAATCAATGAACAAACAATAACAAAAACCAGACACAAAACAAAAAACAAAAGCATTATATTAATAATAATAAGACGTGATCATTGCGCATCAATTTGATATTGATTTGCTATTGATAATAATAAATAATGTAAAAAAAAAAAAGTATAACATATTAAATAAGTAAATAAATACAAACAGAGACAAAAGATGTGACCTTGAAAAAAAAATAAACAAAACACAAACAAAAGCTTTTCACAAAAACAATTTTTTTGGTTTTTTCTACACGTCAAATCAAATTTAAGAACTATATGGACACAATATAAATAAAGTTTGTGCTTGAGAAAATAAGTGTTTTTTTCTGCCAGTCAAATATTCCTATTGAATACATTGTTGCTCCAGTCAGTTCCGTCATTGGGCGACAACCATCCCTTCTCTTCTTTAAACGCACCGGACTTTCTCCTGCTGTTGAGAACATAGCGGGCTGAGGAGCACCGTGTGGTGGGCGTCAAACTTTCCCCTCAACTTTCCCTCCCACTCGCACCAATAACAGAGCAGCGTGTCTCGGACGCGCCTCCGTGATTCGCTCGCCGCTTCTGTCTGTTGACTGACTGACAGCAGGGAGTGGGAGTGGGGACTCGATCCCGAGCGTCTCCGAGCTGGAGGGGGGTCTCTGTGAAGGCTGGAAAAAGTGGGCACCACTTGTGCTCGGAGGCTCGGCGGGTCACTTGAGCAGAGCAGAGAGGAGAGAGGGACGGACGGACATCCGTCCACTGACCGGAGGATCCCACACTCACTCACCCTTATGGCTGCTTGAGAATTAACGAGGACCCCCCCACCCCCTTTTCCTCTCTTTCTCTGGGACTTTTTTTCCTTTTTTTGAAACTCCTGAATTGTCCTGAAGCACAAAAGTTTGTCGAGAAGTGACTCCACTCGCCGTGGACTTGCGCCACCGTCATGGATACGCATATAAGATGGAAAGTTAAACGGAGGATAAGGGACGCTCAAGTCACTTTAGCGGTGATCCTGCTTTTTGTTACATCGCAAGCAAGTTCAGGTAAGATGCACTCCGCCTTTCATCCCGCCACACACTGGAGAAAGAGCCTCAGAACTGCAGGGAAAACTTTGGTTTGAGGCTCAGAACCGCACCAGGGGCGGCTTCTGTCGCTCCGAGGCCGTGGGCATTATAATTTAACTTCAGGACCTGGTACTGAAGTAGGTGACACAAGTAGAAGGAGTAGTTCTGATGTTGCAGTAAAAAAAAAAAAGATGCAACACTGGCACCACCGACACACAAATGATCAAAAAAGAAAAGAAAATGAAACTTTCCATCCACAATGAAAGTGCAGATCCAAAGCACAGTCAGTATTTCCAACAGAAAATGTAGTTTCTCCACTTTATTTTGTCTGAAAATAACTAGTTTGACGAATCAACTGACCCGTCCCACTGGTCCTAATGATTACTCATATTACACTCCATGGCTGTCCCTCAGAGATTTTTATTCTGAAACACTGCAAGCATTTTTACCCAGTCAAATCAGGGCAAACTGCTTTTTTTCTCTCAGAAACACTCAGATCTGAGCTCAATCGACATATTTTGACTCATATTTACCAATAAAGTCTTGTGATTTTTGACCAACTTAATGATGTACTGCTGCACCTACTGTACCAACACTGCCCCCAAATTGATTTGCATTTTATAATGTAAAATACAACATCAATGCCATATTTTTTACAGCAGCAGAAACGCCTTCAGAAGCATTTTAGCCAGAAACTTGAGTCACCCGCACTGTTTTAAAATAGTTTGACTGTAATGTTTGAGCTAAATTGAAATTTTTAAGTTCCTGAACACCACTCATCTGAAGGCACTTTTGTTGGTGGTGATACTACTTAGTACTCTGAAGTCATCTTTCATTTCAAACTTTTTAAGGAACAATTTCATTCTAACTACCTTTTCATCAAGTTTGCAATCTTTCCAGTTTCTCTGCTTTTATTTGAATGTCTTCACACCAAAACCAGCCCTAACTAAACCCCAGTAGTAGCTCCAATTTAAAAATGTTATTTGAGCATTTGAAGAGACTATACAGGGTGTTCCACAAATATTAACCCCAAATCTTTTTGAGGTACAGAATTAAGGTAAAAACTGATTTATCTTGTTATTAAAATACAGCAAAGCAGGACAACACTAAAGAATTACAGTTTATATCTGAATATTGGATTGAATTTGTGCTTTTAAACAGATATAAATGAGTTAAATGTGACTTCAAAAAAGTTACTGCAGAGTTGTGTGCTGTATTGTGGAGTAAAATGTTGAACACGTTTGTGGTGTCAAGAGCGGTTCAGTGGTTCTGCGATGTGGACGCTCCGCTGTCTTTTTTCCTTTGACATTTTTCACCGATGAGCACAAAATCTGGAGGAGGGAGGGGCCACAGGCGGCGCCGTTTGGATCCGCCCTCACAAGTGTCTGTTGGACTGACAACTGTCCTCAGAGTGATGTCTGTTGTGGCTTCTGAGAGGTGACCTGGTGAGGCAGTTCTGCTCCAACTGCTTATGTATTATTAGCACCTTGAGAAGCGGCACCGTTGGTGGTCCAAGTGTGAGTCCGACAGGTGGATGCAGAGACTGTTGTGGAGGAGCTGAGGCGGCGCCAGATGCTCCGGTGTGTTAGCGTGATGACAGAGGCGGATTGCCGGCCACTTAGCAGGTCACTTTGTAAGCAGGGAAATCTTGGAGCTGCTGCTCCCATTCAGCCTCCTGGACAGTCATCACATGTAACGTGTAACAAAGCAATGCAGCTTTACTTCTTCTTACGTGTAAACTGCCTTGCTTTCCTGCTGGAATTCCAATGTTTTGGAAGGTTCCTACTTTTCTGTCGCTTCATTTCGCTTAACTCAACTGAGCATTATATGGAGTGTGTGGTTTTGTCTTTCTCCTGGTTAGTATTTCTGTCATGTAAGTAGTCTTCAAAGATATTAAACTGACTGAATAATTGTACTTTTATTGTGGTAGAATGTTGCAGGTTTTGACTGATTTTAAAGCAGCTAAGTACTTAGTGAACCAACTTTCCTCCTTCTGCTAAATGTAATATCATCTGGAATCTAATAAATATTTGTGTCTATGCTTCGAGCTTGAGTTCAACTCATAAAAATATTTTTTTTTTGCATTCCTGTGTTCATAAAGTCTTTCTAGCTACATCCTTGTTAGCCTTCAGAAGGTCATTACTTTGTTCTCAGTCATTTTATACAATTGCGAAAGCTCGCTTGCAGCAGTTAGCTTGCTAGCTCCCAAACTAAAAACTACTTCACTAAAGAAAAACCTAACAATAATAGTGACATTAGCATTACTGGCAGGCAAACGGTGCTAATGTCAACTCATTAGCATCCTCCGCAGGCTAACATTAGCTTTAAAATGTGCACCATGATTCTGTCTGGTCTGGAACACCAGCAGATTAAAAAAACTAAGTGGCATTAGCATTATTGTATCTCTGCTTATCAGAGAAAAAGAAAACATTTTGAGGTCGTTTCAGACAGGTTTTATTCCTAACTGTACATGACTTGTTTACTCTGCTAAAGTGCATATATGCAAACTAGGTAGTATAATTTTTAATGAGGCTTAAGAATATAGCAATTTGAATAAGGGCGACAATGGAGTGGATTCTCTTTCGCCTTATTTCAGTTTCAGTTTCCACTTTGTGATTTATAATAATATATTATCATCTTTAGGGCAAAAAGCTGCATGCGTTAAATGATGAGATGATCGGTACGCCCCCTGTGGTTACATTCGGAATTACATCTAGTTTCAAAAACACAAGTTCACTCTAATGATTTTACGACAAAGACCACTCAAGTAAGTAGTCCCACTACATCCTGTGGTTTTAGTATATATTTTTTAATTCCTCCACTAGATGGCAGTAGACATTTTGCTCTCTAGATCCTAATTTTGCCAACTGTTACTGTAAGTAAACCTTCAGTATCATGTCACTGCTCAAACAGACATCCACGTAAAAGTATACGCTGATTACAGGCAACCTTTGCTGTAGTCTCAGGTTATTTGAGGCTGTGTCAATCTGATCTGTCCTCGGCCAACTCCAACCCTACAGGCTGGATTAAAGAAGCTCTTAAAAATGACAAGATGGACCCGATAGTGCGACTCCAGGGTGCACGAACGCTTCCCAAAATGACACCTGATGATTTATTACGAAACTAATTGCAAAGTTTTTGTCAAGTCTTTCTTTTCCTCACAACCGTGGTCTTTTTAAATAAACTGGGGGTCGGCAGGTTGCATGCTTGTGGGGGATCTGTCAGTTGTCGAGATTCATCTTGACCCAGATCGGATGACCTTTAGCCTTGGGGAGGGACCTGGATGTGCATTCACTCAACTGAGCGCGTGCAGAGGCCTGCCCCGACACACTCACTTTACACACCAACATAAACCTGTCAGGTATTTGAGCAGGGCCCTCCCTTGTTATTTATGTGCTCATATCTCCTCAGCGATAAGAGGTTGATGCGTTTAAGGACATCTAGTGGACATCCACTGGCACACGGGAACTATCGTCATTTGTCGTCTAATTTGATCTCCACCACGGAAACAAAACAAAGATAGAACTGGAAGATCACTGAAATTGCATTTCATGTTGCCACAGACTCCATCAGAGCCGATCATATTTATATCCAATCGCCTCATAAATCCGGCTTCAGAGAACAAGTCGACTTTGGCTAAAATAAGCCACAGAGCTTTCAATGAGGACCAAGATAACTGATTTATTTGTCCTGTCAATGAAACTCCGACCTATATATACACTTTGAAAACATAAGCAAACTTCAGGAGATTGTGATAATGGTAATGATTAAAAAAAAAAAAATATATATATATATATGTATATGTAGTGATGCAAAAGATTCCTTCCTTGGAATAAAGTTTGTGGTGACTCTGACTTGGTGGAACAACAGACACTGTTGAAGAATTCAACCCATGAAACATCTGCAAAATATTCAGTTCAGTATAAACTGCAAATGTGTTATATGTATTTGAGCAACATGTAAACACTTTAATCTGATGTATCTTAAATTCACTGACTTTATTATGTCTAATTTGGAAAAATAGTTTGTAGAAGCTTGGTGGAAATACCGACAGAGTGTGTATATATATATATATATATATATATATATATATATATATATATATATATATATATATATATAGTCACGTCAATCTAGATTACTCGGTCCACACGTCCCTCTGGAGGTCATCCAGTCCTTGACGTTAATGAGAGGAGCTTATTTTAAATGTGGTAATAACCAAAGGGTCCGCCTGACCTGGAGGTCAGGAATGAGAGTGGGGGTCAAAGGTCGTGACTTTCGAATATATAGGCACAGGTTTGCAGTTACATGGCTCGAGGGGACGACTTCTGCTGCACCGGTAATGAAACAAAAACATTTAGCTGAGCTTTTGGAGCATGACGGCTGTGAGAAAGTGATCCAGACTGAGAAGTCACGTGGCTATTTTCACTAACTAACACAGCTACTGCAAGTCTCTACATCTTCATTTATCTTCATCATCCTCTCCAGTCACACCTTGTCCTTGTCTATCTCAAACTCTGTCTCTCCTCTCCACGTGTTTGAACTCCCAGGACTTTGTCTCCTGACTCCACTAGGAGTCATCCCGAAGTTCATTCAAGAATGATAGTCCATGCGATACATCTCTTGTTGGTCATGAGTTTGAAAGTTATGATGGTCAGCGTTGCACTACTGAGGCACTTAAACCTGGTACATAGCTGGAGCGACTCCTCCCCACTTTATACTGTTGGAGAAGTTGCCCTTGACTTCAAGGTGGGATTTGTGACATTGTTCATTTTGACCCTCAGCGTTGTGCAGCTGTTTTTGGTTTACAATCCACATGTATACATCTTTAAAGTCTTTTTAAATGGTATTGGACCCCTATTGAATGCATCACCACGCGTGAGTTGTATTTTCCCTGCCCATCAAAAAGGCTTTGTTTGAGTTGTTCAGCTGAAATGTGATTCTCCCCAGCCCACACCCACTCTGCTGTGATTGGTCAGGAGGAAACATTCTGCTGACAGCTGCTGTCAGGAACGCCTCCCTCATGAAACAGAAGCTTGTCGCTGCACTGTTAAACTCCATATGACAGCTGACTTGGAAGTTAAAATCACTTGTAGCCAAAGCCCAATTTCCTGGTCAGTCCATGAGCGTTCTGTCTCTGACTTCCGCGTTTGCCTATGATGATAATGATGATTGCGCTTTGAGTGTGTGTTGCTCATGTACACACACAACACGTGTGAATTAAGGTCATAACAACACTGAACTAACTGACCTGAATCAAGCATTACATCTCTGATCAGATGGAAAGCGTCTCTGCTGCACGGCTTGGTCTGGTCAGTAGGTGGGTGGGTTCAGGGCTGTGCTGAAGGCGGAGTCAATCCCACTGTGACGTAACAATTCGCTGCGCTCCTGTAACCTCCATACGTTATTGTGTTACCGTGAACACGTTTGTGTCTCACAGGTCTACACACTGCTGTCGAGGGAGCGTCTACTGAGGTCATACGTTTGTTTTGGTCTATTAGAAGACTGAAAATGACTTAAATGTAATTTGCATTGACAATTTAAATCCTTTTTGATGGTCATAAAACAGCCTTTATGGCGGTCGTTAAATGCAAAAGCAATTCCCCAGGTGTTTGAAGGTGAAACCTTCCAGCTCTAAATCAAATTGCTCTCCTCAAAGTTTCCCCAGTGTTTTGCTGAGTGGCTCTTTTCTCAAAGGATTTCCATCAATGGAGTCTTTTCAAGAGTCTTTTTTTTCACTCTGGTTTGTTTGGATTAATTACACTGAAGTCTTGAGATGGAGGGCTTGTGTTCACTGCGGACGTTCACGCCAAGTCGACTTGCGAGTCTCACTCTATAGGTGAGCGAAAAACCGAAATAACATACTTGGAATTCTTGTTACAAATGAAAACAAGGATGGATTTGAGCCAGAGTGGCGGGAGGAAGCTATGACAGGGTATCTGGCGGAACCAAGAAACGTGATCCACTTGAAGATGTGTGTCGCATCAGGAATGACATTTGTTTTGTTGTTTGCATTATAGCGGGATAAACAGAAGAAAGGCTTCGCTGTTTGACGAAGCACGTCTGGAGTTCATAAGCTCCATTGTGCTGTCTGCTAAAGCCTCCAAAAAGCCAGCACAAATGTCTTCCAGATGTTCTCTTACCATTCCTGGTGGAAAAGGCAACCACGGGAAAAAAAAAAACGAAAAAGAAACGTTGCATTTTCTAAAGAAAATACACCGTCCTGCGCCGTTTTTCATTTCAGCTCCGATACTCCCAATCAAGTCACATCTGTGAGAGCTGAGTTTGTAGAAATAGCAGCGTGGCAGCCGGGTTCCTGTGTTCTCACACACATCAGGGTCATTAAAAGGTTCTCTTCGTCTGAGCGAGCCAACTTTATGACAGGGTTAAAGGTCGCGTACAGCTGGTGTGCAGGTGTTGTTCATTTTTCTGGGCCTTTTTATACCGGGTTCATTTACGTTCAGGAAAGCAGCTTCCCCTGAATTCAAGCCTCTGTTTAAGAACTCTTTGCGTTAGTTCATTGTCTTTGTTGATGTCATGTGTTTCTTCTTCTGACTGCCAGTCATTTTGTGAAGAATACTGTGAGGGTCGTCTACATGAGCCTGTTTCTTTCCATGGTTTCCTTTTGGTGATGTCATCAGCTACTCTGAAGTGCTGTGTTGTGTTCAGCATAGATGCATGTCAGAACCGTGGGTGTCCTCCAGACTATACGTGAGGGACCAAGATAAACTTTGGTTTGACCCCTCGTCCTTATCGTGTTCTTCCAGTCGTATTGGCTTCATGAGGGGACCAACCATTGTCTCCAGAGATTTGCGTTCCATTTATGCTCAATGATAAGGACGGATACGGACGGCACCTTCCGGACAAAATGAATTTCTCCACAAAGCTTAGGACCAAACGGACCTGTACCACCGGAAACCATGGGGCCAGTGTTGTTGTTTCTAGCCAACACGTAGCTCTAATGAGACACAAAGAAGACGTAACAGCACGTGTCGTGCTGGAAATTCTCCGCCCTCTATTTTGCAATATATTTAACACCCTCACTGGTAACCACCTCCTAGAACTCTGCCTCTGTTTCATCTTTTGTGCAAGACGTACATTATCAATAATTTTTCCACAGTCACCATGTTTGTTTGGAGTTGTCATCATAAACTTTTTACTTTTAGCTGCTCCCACTGGTGGATATATATGTGAACAGGACGTATACAATTTTATATGTAAAGGGAGGATAAAGGGGCCTTTCGACTGACTCCGATGCAGTCGTGGACTTGTCGACACCGTGTACTCACCACGTCAAACAAGTGAGGTTGTAACACTATTGAACCACTTGGTGAAAACAGTGCTACTTCAAAACGGGTCATGTGGTAGTTCTGGTCCAACATATCCAAGGCGCGAGACTCTGTCTATACTGAGGGACACATTGGTATCCTATTTAAAGTTAGCTGGTTCTCCTGGCCTCATGGGACTCTTGTGTGAGTGAAGGGGTTACTACCAAGTTCAACTTTGCTTGCTGTTCCTGCTGCAGGAACAGGCCATAACAGAATGTTCAACACTGCTCAGTCAATGTCATGCTGAACTGCAAATGTGTCATCGCTCATTCTCTAGCACCAGCCTTAGCATCTGTCTTTTGTCAAGCCACATCATCTGGATTTTACCCCAAAAGACTTTTCTAATGCTCTTTTGACACAAAGGCTCCATTGTTCCTGCTGGTCTGTCATACATGCTGCGTTCTGACGGCCATTATGGCTCGCAAGTCCTGTTTTTCTAGGGGAAAAACTGCACTTCTGCAGCTTCGTCTGCCACCCCCTCTTGCTCCTTCCGGTTAGGGGACCTTGAGCCACATGTGTGGGCCATGTAGGGGTATGACTCGCCTGTGACATGTGGAAAAGATGGGGGTGTTCCTTACGGTTTAGGAATCCAAACCGCCTGACTGCAAATCCTTATACAGCTTCATATCAGGAATACGAACAAATATATCATTGGTTGATTTGCCGGTTCACCAGTGTCAACGTGACACGTTGAATTGCACGTGCTGTCAGCAGCACCTCAGACCTGTGGTACAGGTGTGCGTCTGACAAAACAATCATTGGACAACCTTCTAAAACTAAAGGTTCCTGTTAAAGGTAAATGAAAACACACAGATGGTCTCCACATGGGGCAGCGAAAGACTGACATCACCTGCTCCCTTGGTAATTAGTCGGTTATTTTAGTTGGTCATTTCCAGAGTCACCTTAAAGTGCTGAAGCCTGCAGTCATGTCCAATTTAAGAAGGAAAAAAAAAAAAGGCGTGCTGCAGGAATCTGGAAGCGGTGACCCCTCGGCTGCATGAGCCACTTCATCCCATAAATGGGGGCTTTGTGAGAGTCACAGTTGGAAAAACAGGGGCTGTAAATCAGCACTAATGCCTGATAACAACACGGGAGATAAAACAAAATATGCGGGACATGTTTTTGACCCTGCGTGGGAGCTAAGGAGATCCTTTGTCCCCGACAAACGCTCCTTTATTTTGGCTTTTTTGACTGACAGTCAGCCGTCTATTCCACCGCAGACTAATTAAGGGTCAAATTATTGTTTTGAACCTCTCAATGGAGCTCTGTTGTCAGGGAGGTCCGTTGAAAGACGTGCTGACAGCTTCTACCTACTTTTGAGGATGGAAATGCCGGAATCAGAGTCATAAATCAAAGGGAGCCACTAGTACAGAAAACACTGTCGTCAGCTAATCTGGTCATCAGATGTTTGCATTTATTTTTGCCACAAAAAAAACGTTAAAAATTATGTTTGTATTCAGCGTCTCCACCGATGTTAGTCTTCATCTAGATGCTCCTTGAAGTTCCTGTGATCCAAAAGACCAAACTGTGGGGTTCGGCTTCATCCAAACCTAGTTTGGAGCCATGTATCGGGGTGCAAAAGGTTCTCTCGGAATTGGCTTGGTCCTCAACTAGCCTCCCGAGGCGAGTCCATTTCTAAAAGCAACACAACTGGCAGTAACAGAATGTAGCCTTGAGAAGTGGTTTGGTCCTCCTAATGCTTCTGGATAACACTGTGTGCTCAGATGTAAGCATGAAGAATGACCTGTCAGTCAAACCAAACCCTGAGATCTGGCTCCGCACCAGATGGACTTGGATCACAGGAGCCCATGGGCAGCGCTGGAGAGATGCCCCTTGGTTTACACAGCTATTGAGGACATTAGGAGCTATGAGATCATTGTCATTTTGTTATTGGCGCTGCTGAACTTGTCATCAAGAAAACAAACGATTTTAAGATGGACTTCTTTGTGACAAGATGTTTACTGATGCTGAAGTGGTACTTGTGGCTGAAATCTTTTAATGATGAGCTCCTGAGAACCACAAAGACACCAGTGAAGGGATGGTGCCTGCTGTTTAGACAGTTAACGTAAAGTCTTGGTCTGGCCTGGATGCTAGCTAGCATAGTACCTTATGGACGTCAAGAGGTCTGGGACACGTCGCCTCTCCAACTTTGGCCCCTCTGAGCGCCTGGCCCTGGCTAACAAGTCAAGTATTCAGTAATAACTGTAAGAACTGAGGGATAGAAACTGCTTTTCTGTGTAATGGGGTATTATGATCATCAAGCATGGAAAGCAATGCATGACTCATCGTTTCCAAACTCCCCCTCTTGTCCCCCTCCTCTTCCCTTTCCAGAGCGCAGCCACAGGCCTGGCCTTTCCCAAGTGTAAGCCTTTCTTCTGGGAGGAAAACAGTTTATTCGTCCTGTTAGCGCCACAATCCTTCATATTCTCTTTCTAATCTTTGGAAAACAAAGTGAGGGAAGTGGTTTGAAAGCTTGATGAGTTTTTGGTTTTAAAGCAAAGCATGTGCCTTAAATTGTCGCAACAGGATGTGTGTTCGCGAGATTGTTTAGCGATACACATATTTAGAGTCTTTAAAGCTTCAGTTAATCCACATATTTGTAGATTTTTCCACTGCGATTCTGCATTTGAGGTTCTCAGAAGATCAGATTGGTGGCCAAGGGGTGGGATTTTTCTTCAAGGCTCGGACAAAGGAGGGTGGATGATCTCTCTGAAGCTGAGGTGTGGTGGTATCATCATCCAGAATTGATGCAACAATTGCTTTTTCATTGAGCTGACCGGAGGCTGAAGCAGCTCAGACTGTGGTGGATATTCCCATTGTGGGCTCAGAAGACTGAAATATCCACCTGACCCAGTTCCAATGAAGAATTCAGCAGCTTTAGTTTGTTTCTGGTGTCTCGTTCTCTTTAAATATACAACTGAATTAGTCAGATGTGGTCCTCCGGAGAGCCGCCGATAAGTGGAACACAATAGGTGCCTAACTGAGATGCCTCTTTTGCGGCGTGTCTGCTGTGGTGCTGACAACAAGGAACGTCTGTGGCCCTTTAGGTTCAAGTTAACGCCGTCATGTTGAGTTAGAGATTGGTCTGTCACTGAAGATTCTTCTCACTGGGATGGGTTTCTGGACCTTTTGTGTGGTGAAGAACACATTTGCAGTGACTCCAAAAGAGGTCCCTTCCCTCTCGTTCTGGAAGTGAGGGTTGTGGTGCAGTCGCACGTCTCACATTGTTTCGGCTCTGTTTGTGTCACATCTTTTAAACTTGTTTATTTGCATTTTGATTTTTAACAATTTATTTTCATTACTCTTGCCATTTTAATTTTTTCTTCATCAAAATATATTAAAATATTTGTGCTCATGCGCTACATTTATTTTTACAGTTTTAATCATTTCCACTCTGATCTGTTCAAAGTGAATTAATTACTATACATACCATACACAACGTTTCTTTGGAACAATTGTCTTCTTCTACAAATGGATTCATACTTTATATTCTTATAAATGAAGTCATTTTTAAAACCAAACTGCATTGAATTGTATTCATTCTTTTCTTCTACCGTGGCTCATCGATGCTTCCTCCCCCTCCATGATACGGTCATGACCAATGTCTTTCACTGAATCTGAGTGGCTTGAATATTCTGGCAGCCCTCGACATCTGCGTGTCATCGCTCCATTCAAGCTTCATTATCTCACAGCATTCATCGTCCTCAGGTTCAATTTCACAGCTCTGCCCTGCACCACTGAGGCTTCTGCTGGAAATGACCCCTGCAGGGGCTCTGTCTTTATTGCTGGACTGTTACAACTGTGTAACAGCAAGGATGTCAGCGATTAAAAGACAAGCGCTTAAATGAAACTGGTGGAGGCCATCACATCCCTCCAGAGGTGCGCCGAGGAATCTGCACTCACTTTTTCCGTCTGCGGTGGGACACGTGAGGTGAAGGGAAGCATCTGGTTTTAGAAGAATGTATTGTCAGTGGAGAGACGGAGAAGCTGCGGTGGAGAAAGTGCTCCACTTTCTGGACATCTGACTTGGTTTTAGTGGCAGAGCTGCAGATGTCTGAGGGAGTTCATGAGTCTTTGGGTCGTCTCGTCAGTTCCTTAAAGCTTCAGATGCGTTTTTTTTTTTTCTTTCATTTTTTGGGATGATTTTGTTATTGCTTCACTTAAGCTTTTACCAATGTCATCATCATTCACGGTATTTCTTTGTATTGTGCAAGAAAACAATTATATAATTATTATTATTATTATTATTATTCATGATCAACATGGAGAGCAGTGCTTCTTACATCTCTTTAATTATAATAAAAATATTATTATTACTTAATAAATCCCCATTTCTTGCTTTTCTTTCTAGTGTTTTCTTTTTTCAGTGTTTTTTTCCCTTTTTTAGCGGTTTACTTAATTGTCATTTTGTTTTATTTTATTCTCTTTTTCAAATTAAAATTGTGGGTCATAACATTTTTTCATGATATATAAGCTTACTACTACTCATTTAAACATTTTTTTTATGTTCACATTTTTTGTTCCCACCCAATACAAATGGGGCTTTTTTCAAATATGAGAAGTTCCAGCTCTGTTCAACTAATCTTTTTATCACGACAGTTGTTTCACTCAGCAGAGATTCCTTTCCCTTGACTGTCTTTTTTGTGTCTATATCATTTTGCAAAATTCCTTTAGTGTCCCTCAATCTTGTCCAAATGTTTCTGCTAGTCTGTTTAGAGCCCGCTTTGGGGCTGAGGTGTCTGAGGTGTGTTCAGTGTGTTTAATCTACCAGTGCTAATGTCTCCGGTATGATCCCCACCTCTGGTCACATGAGACCCCCCACCACTGTAGCCGCGTCAACAATGAGGCCAACATAACCTCTTGATACTCTCCAGTGAGCTAATAAAGCAGAGAGGATGTGTTTTCAGAACTCACAACAGTGAGAAGTGAGAGCCCTGACATCTGGGTGGAAATCCTCCAATGCAGCTTTAATGACTGAACGATCTAATATCTCTTTCACCTGCGCTGTGTAACACGGGGTTTTCTAACCGAGGAGACTTGTCGTAATGAAAAGGCGATGTATTTCAGGAGGACTGTGTTGTTCTCCAAGTGAGTGTGGCTCCTCTCCGCGGCTGCTAATTACTGTACTTCATGTCCTCAGCGCCAGGTCAAGCATGTGCCTGGAGAGTCCGGCCTCACTTCAGGAAGGCTGGAGGAGGACGGGGGTTAGAGAAGGAGGCAAGAATGTTAATCCCCCTCCCCTCCTCATGAATGCCCTCCTCATTCACTCCGACTGTCCAACGCTGCGACGTCCATGTGTGCACTCAAAGATGGATCTGTTAGCGGGATCCACTTCAGTCCTGGCGTCGAGCCCGAGGCTGGATTATGAATCTTTCTCTCCAAAGCTGCTGCAGAGACAGAAAAAAAAAGTCATCATAGAAAAAAAAATCAGAGTGATGGGGGGTGGAGTGCACGTGAAAACCACTTCACTCCGTCAGAGAAGCGATTTATGATGGTTTTCTTGTAAAAGGCAGCTTTGGGAATGGAGATTTAACTGTCACATTCTCAGCATCAGAGAGGAAGAAAGACTGTTGAACCTTATATGACAAAAGTGTAAGTCTTCAATCTAGCCACTAAGCATCATCGTGCTAATGGCTATGATCCAAAAACTTTGATAAGGTTAGAAGAGGCAATGTCCATAGCTGTCAGATTGTTCAATGACTTTCTGACCCGTGACCTGACCACTCAAAAGCAGCATGATGGATTTGTGAAGAAAAGACGTGAAGTTGTGACCAGAACTTCAAGCTGGTGATCGGTCAAGTACACAAATGCTCGACTTGTTTTGATGTCTGTGATGTTCTAAGTGTTGTATCTTCACACCAAAGGCTACATACATGAAACGTGCAGTTCTTCAAACATTTTTGCTTTGATTTTTAAACGTAGCCATTAACGGCATGATGATGTCTTATTAACACTTCCACTGAGTGGAAGGTTGAACACCTCATATTTTGGGTCTGATGTGTCGATCATGGAACTTTTTTTGACAAGTAAGGTGTTGAACCTTACCTTGAGATCTTACTTTGTGGATGATCAAATGGGTATCTAGACCTGTGGAACATGTGGAATCTGTCCGTGTTGAAGCCAATATCAAGTTGAGTTTGATAAATATAGGAATTGCTTTAATGGACTGCGTGTTGTCTTCTGGCTGGTTTGCTTGTGCAGAACTGCAAGATGCTGTTTTGTGTCCTGTATGTTGTGTTGTCGGTCTTGTCCAACAGTGGCCAAAGGTTTGAACTGAAACCTGCTCATGTACTTGATGTGCTGCGATGCGCATGCGATCTCTCTTAATGGGGTGGATGATCAGTGTTCTACTGTGGGTCTCTCCAGGATGACGGAGCTTCTATCTCTCTGAAGGAGTTCAGACCCTGGCAGAGGAAGCTCCTGTTCTATTGGTCACCATAAAGCAATAGACAAGCGCAGACTGCTTTGTCTTTTGGCTCTGCTCTAAAATCATTCGTATGGACGGATACTCATTGTCTTCATGAGGATATCTGAAGACGCTGCTCTGATCCTTCTGACCCAGATACAGTACTTGATGTTGTCCATCAGTCCAAGAAGCTCATCTCCAACCTGGACATTACACCCTTAACCATGACAATCATAGTGTCAGACTGTGGTGGATGCTGAGGTTCCTGTGAAAATTTATCGGCATCTTTCTATGAAAGTGCTTGGCAGCTGACTCAGAATGTATGTGTATCATATACGTATGATATGTTCTTTAATATCTGTCTGAGAGAAAACTATTTGAACTTCCTTGATGGCGTATGAAGACCCTAAACTGTCCTGCGTGCCAAAATTTCAAAGGTTGCTAATACCTCAAAAGGAAATGTATATGAACTGTGCCACCAGCATGTTTGCCCTACGTCAACACTTCCCTCTCAAGCAACATGAAAGTAGCCCTAATAGACCACTTGAGGAGAAGTGTACACATGCCCAAGTCATACAAACACATTTTTGTGTACCTTGGGAGGGAAACCCCGCTCGGATGCTGTGGTTGGCAGTATTTTTAGCATCACGGGCTGAAAGTGTTGGTCTCCCGAGGGTCAGGAGGATAAACATCTCAGTCTAACAAGGTGGGACTGAGACCAATACCTGTGGCTTAGGATGTGGTCGGGAGGTCTTCCCGCTGGAGGGTCAGCAGCTGGCGACAGGATAGGATGAATGGACGAGTGTGAGAGTTTGTGAAATGCACGTTTTCCCAATGCCCGCTCTGGAACAGTGGAAAAGCCTGGCCTTGAAATATGTTTCTCTGTATATCTCTTGAATTAGGTGGTGACAACATTAAGATATCGTTCTATCTTTCGACTGTCTTGTTAAGTTCCTCTTTTCGTCTTTACTCTCTTGGCCCCCCTGTCTGCACTGCCTTCTTCACCTCCACTTCCGTCATGATCTTCTGACATATTCATTGTGGCATTATAGCACCTCTCTATTACTAAGTTACAATACTAATACTGCACAAAGCTGAAGCCAATGCGTCAGGAGCTGACCATGATCATATTGAGGATCACGTGCCACTGCACACTTAGTTCAGTTGATATGTATGGGATGCTGGTGCCCGAGAAGGCGAACCAAGAAATGATGATGTGATGCATACTTGTCAGTGCCTCCAGTCTTTCATGGACTTTTTTTTAATCCAGTCCTCAAAGAGCCGGGGTAGTGCAGATTTGTTTTCCAACTGGTCAAGGAAGCAGTTTAAACAACAAGGTGACAACCAACTGATAACATTCCCCACCTGGTTGGAACAAAAACCTGCACCTAATGTGGCCCTTTGAGGAACTAATTGCCCACGATGTTTTCTAGAACAACACGACAGGAAGTAAGGACCTTTGTATATTAGCATCTAAAAAACTTGACGTGACAGCTTTTAGCCTTCAAAATGCTCCAGACTGAAATGACTTTAAAAAGTGCTTTATTTACCTTTATCATTTTTTTTTATTTATTAAGGTAAAAAGATGTTGAAACAAGTTTTTTATTATGATGATCTGAGTAGTGACGGCATGTTGTGTGTCTTTGTTTTGCCACGGAGCTCCTGACAAGGGCGGAGCCTGACGGAGGTTTGGATGGGCGGAGTCTGAGAGGTGAAGGTGGGGAATGTTTGTGTGTGAGGAGCCAATCAAAACAGTAGCAGATGTAGAGAGTCAGAAACAGCCATGTTTGTTTACGTCCGCCCCGTATAGTGTTTGAGTGATGCTGCACGAGTGAGTTCCGCTTTTGAGTTCCGTCTATTTTACATGTAAATCATGGGAATTTGGACATTTATGTATGGATTTGCAATCGGGCCCCTTGGCGGCAACATTTGTGGTCAAATGTGAGCGTTTGGCGTCGCACATGACTTCATCTCAACAAGGAGGGAGGGAATATGATGCAGCATCAAGGGGGGCGAAAGGAGACTGAAGTGTTAGGAGGAATTTGCGGGAAAGTCGCGGTGATTGGACAAAATGGCAGTAGCTTGCAGAACTCATGGGGATTGGTTGAAGTTGCGTTAATAGTTGCAATCATAATATCAATTTTTCTTGGAGGAAGTGACTTTTAATCATTGAGTGATGGGTCCACAGGAAAGCCCACTTCATGGATAAAACATTAGCATCGAACATGGGTTACACTGTCATAACAGATTGAAGGGTGTCACATCCTCTTTGTGTACCCCTTATCTATGGCACAGCCCACCAGACACCCACTGGGTGAATGTTCACCTCCTCCGGCTCAAGCTGTTTTGCAGGTGTTGTTGCATCCCAACGTGTTAGCTGATGGCGATAAGCCTGCAATACGCAGAAGGACAGTGTTGGGTGAAGGTTATCCTCTGAACTACCCTCAACATGACATGGGTGAATCCAAACCCTACTATTTGTCAAAAGACCTCTTCCACTACTGCTGCTCCTACCTCCAATACAACAGATCATATTTGTTCGAAGGAAACCTGGCCAACAGCGAGAGGGGATGCTGATGACAGTCGTTTCCTTCCTTCAACGTGTTGATGTTCATTGGATTAGTCGGTGTCGGCATGGATTAGCAGAAGCAACATTCATCGACAGGGGTCGTGACATGGTTAACATCAGCTGGCTCAGGCATCTCGCTGCTTTGCCTCTGACTGAGCTGACAGGCTGTTATTTTAGGCTCATTGTTTTTATGATACGCCATGACATACTGGGGGACATACGGTTAGGAGCCAGGTTCCTCTTCAATCAGAGGTGCTGACATTTGTAAACTGCCCACAGAGATTCCCAGATTGTTTTCTGGAAAGAGTGTTTATCCTCTCACCTTAAAAAACTTAACTCAACAGGGATTTGTTTTAGTCTTCTGATGGTGTTTGACATATGAAGTCAGCGTTTAGATGCCGACCACAAGAGACTTCAGCCGGGGAAGGACGTGTCCATAAAAGGAAATGAGGAGACTGTTGGCATGGACCTGGCGTCATGAGGACGATGGAAAAGGTTGGAGTTGTTGGTGAAACAGTCTGCGAGTTGCAGACGAGCACAATCAAGTGCCACTATTAGCTCTTTACTGCTGGGGTTTAATACAACCACACGCGCCATATTTAAACTGTACTTACAGTTCTGCTAAGTCCCGCTTTCATTTTATTTATCTCCACCAGCGTAATAGGCAGTTACTTGAGAGGGGATTACCGCGGCGGCTCTTGTGGCTGTCACTGTGAGCGCTTGTGGCTGTCTGAGCAACGACTGCAAGGCTACGAGTTTTGTTTTCGGTCAACCAGGGCGCTCATTAAAAGTCGTGCCAGTTTCTTTAAGCGTACGTGTCGGTGGTTGAGAAACAATAGCCGGTTTTGTCCTGGCCACAAATGACTTCGGCCGTGATTTTGTGTAATTCAATGTTCTACAGCAGTGTTTTATGGATGAAAAGAAATTATGTCAGCCAAATTTCATGTGTTCATGAAGTGTGAGCGCCAGAGATGCTTCAAAATGAATAAGTAGCGACATGTTTGTAGCTGAGAACAGCGACATACGACCAAAAGACAACAGGCAGGTCTTTAAATTTGTGTTGCAGGAGCGGCTATCCAGAAATATTACCAAGTGTTCCATAAACCTGGGGCATCCTGACTTCCGCAAACTACCTCGATTGCCTGCTCTAGATGCTGTGGATGTTTAACCCCCTTTCAGTTTTGGATCAAACTGCTGCAGATCCACTGAAGCCCCTATAATGGCAGATGCCTATAGGTCTAGCTATCCCAACGGTTGAAGGAAGCACGGGTCTCCAGCTGAAGGAACCTGTGACTGTTATGAATGAGTTGGCTCCTCACTTTAGCCATGAGAGTTGTGCCTGGGTTAGACGCCATGAGGACACCACACCAATTCAAAAAGCTGTTTCTGATTTCACAGTATTTTTTTTTTTTGCCAAAACCAACCCCAGTCTTCACCATGGTCATAACAGTGTGCTAGCTCTGGTGCTGCAAGAAACAACTGACCAACCAATAGTAAACACACAGTAACATCACGTCGAATGACTTCAGTGAATCGTGTAGTTTGTAAAGTCGGTGTATTCCCTGTTGGCTTCATGGCAGCATGTCTTCAGTCAACCCACCAGCTTAGCTGCACCATCCAGCACAGTTCTTGGGTGGTATCCCGTAAAGTCTGGGGTTCATTGGAGAAGTGGAGGAGGTTTGGTTTTACTAGACTGTTTGATAAATGAAAGGGCCGCATCATAAAGCCAAGTCTTTGATTGTCCGTATAAAAGATAGAACTCTGGGCCATCAAAAATAGCTGCGTTCAACTGAAGTCCAAGATCAGTAGTGCGAGTGTTCTCATCAAATAATGCCGATCAGTCTATTTCCTTGGTCTCTTATGACAGAAAATAAGAGCATTTCGAGGCAGGAGATGATAAAAGGTTTGCACTGCCAATGAAATCCTCAGGCTTTACTGCCTGGGGTCTATATGGAGGGTACTTTGAGTAGTGATGGGCTGATGAGACACAGCACAGTACGACCAAAGGTTTTATAGAAATGGTTGTTCACACCAAAGATTTTAGAGCCTGGGGCACCATCTAGTAGGATCAGAAAATGAGGACAGTGTTTCATGAAGCCTCATCTGCATTTGAGGGTGTCGGCATGATCAAGTATGACTGGAAGAGACCCGGGGTCTTCACCTGTCTTCGCCTGTCATGGTGACGTAGGATAGTGAAAAGCTTGCCAGTAATATTATTATTACCAAGGGATGGGAGGAGTAGGAAAGTAAAGCAACTGCTAAATCTCAATACAGAGAGCCAAAAATCACCCAAAGGTGATCTGAAAAGCGTGTCCTTCATGGTGTGCTAGATTTTGAAACTGGTAGTCATATGTGAAATGTAAAACCATCAATTTAACGGTGACCCGACCACAGGGTTCTGCTTCTCTCGCTAATCACTGACTCCAGAGGGATAGATCTATTCTGGGCATTTTTTCTATTCTCTTTCATGGGTGAACCCGAATTTTGGCGGCGTATAATTGTAAATATTGAGCTAGTGTGAGTTATGTGGCATATTTAAGTTCCACAACAAGTGTTCGCTGGACTGTACTGAGCTCTAGATGAGCAAAATTGCTCAAACATCTTGAACTTGGCAAGAAAACAGTTCTAGAAATACGTTTGTGAAGGATCCAGATCTCTGACTTAAAGCACCATTGTTTCCTTCACAGCAGATGTTTGGCAGTGTAGAGGATGATGCTAGTTGGTAAGAGGGTGTGGCGCACACCTGTATATTTGGGATAGAGTGAGGCACTAGATGGAAGACCCCTGACTCCACTGAGGGGCTGACCTTCACGTTCCTCCCTGCTCCTGCTGAAGGCTGATACGCCTCCTTGTTCAGCCTCACCTTGTTCTTCGTTTTGGCTTCTCATTCTCCCACTCCTTGTGCTGGTGTACATCTTGAGGGGCACGTCCCAACCACCTGCACCATTGTGACTTCACACATATTGAACATTAAATGTTCCCGAGGTCAAGAGTGGAACCCAGATTTAACTGCCTTTAGCTTTGTTTTGTCTCTTTACGATGGATTGACTTGTAAAAATATCTTCACAAAACGGTCCCAAACTAGAGAAGGCATTTTTCATGTTTAGATGACAGCGCGTCTCGACCTTTGATGAGTGACACTTCCCTGCCTCAGGCCACATGGAAGTCAATGAAATTCTGTCATCACTTTAAACTTCATTACTGAAGTCCATTTGTCTCGCTGACTCTGAGCTTTAGTGTGTAACTCGCTTGACTTGAGGCTAGTTTTGCAGAAGGGCGTGGTGCTTTGGGATTAACAGTTGAAAATGAGCTTCCATTTCCAAGCGTAATGGTTCCTCCTGCGGGGATCCACATTAAGTTGAGATGGGATAATGGTTTTCCTCCAGAACAGGAAGAGTGGGTCAACTCAGGAGAGGGTCTGTATCTCTGACCTACATCTCTACGGTCCAGACATGTGGAGTGTTTGTTGTCTCATCACAAACTGGTGTCCAGTCCAGAGCTGGAGGTCTGTGCTAGAACAAATACACACACTGGCCACTGAAAGGCTCCAGGATGGTTTGTTTTCCAGTGGTGTTATCTCACACCATTCCTAATGGATTTAAAAGCGAAAGGTGGCCAGGGATGTCGGGGTCAAACCTGGGTATGGGCTTAATCTGGGGTGGGGAAGGTAAACCACCTTCACAGTCGAGTATTGTGGTGGAGTTACATTAGTTTGATTGTGATCAGGGGGTGTTTTTAAGTTTCTCCACCATGTCTACTGTGGGAAGTGTCTTCTAGCTTGGTGGGCAACAACACGTGCCTCAAAGGTGAAAAGCTGGCATTGTCAATTCATTTATGGGCCTGCGTCTTTATCAGAGAGTGTTTTGAGAGGTATGACTGGGTGACTGAGCGATGGGTGACGTTTCTTCGCTTCATCTTCTTGATGAAGTTTTGTTGGCGTGTGTACGGTATGTTCTCCCAATGGATGACTTCCTGTGATTTTCTCCCAAAGCCGGTTAGTCCACTTGTCAACTCATTCCATTTCCAGTGCTTTTCCCGTATTTCTCAACTGTAATTTAATTAAATGTGTTCTTAAAAGCAGAGTAACTGTATTATTGCAACATTTTAATTATAATTATAAATACAATGTTTTATATCACACACATTTAAGCAAAATGCATGACATGGATATGATTCACTTAGCATGAGAAGGGGGTTATTTTGAGGGAGCGTCTCACAATTTAGACCAAATTTTGATTATTAATCCACATGTTGTCCTTGCCAATATTTTATTGTTTTTGTATTTCTTGAATCTAATGTGTCAACATCATTCATCTGAACCTGAAGAGCTTTGAAGAGCTACTGCAGCAAACTAATTCAAATTACAATAAGATTGCCTTAGTGTTGATGCACAGTTTAGTTTAACATGGTGTTTTCTACACAGTGTACATCGTGGATGTCACTATTGATTATGGAACTTCAAAAAGAGAAACAAAAAAAGATGGGAGAGGAGTTGGGTTTTGAAGCAGCAACTGAATGGACAACTAATAATGCATTCTGTTTCGTCTCTCACTTCCATTCAAGAAGTGCAAGTCCTCTGGATTGAAGTTGAGCGAGCAAAACTCATCCTACATGTTAACATCATTTTAGTCACATTAACAGTCACATCATCAGCTTTAGTTGCCTTTGTCCTCAGAGATCAGAACAAGAGTGAAAGTGATGTGCCCTTGCTGCTGGCTCAGCTCTTTTTTGCCTGGAGGAATTCAACTGAACATTTGTCCTCCTTGATATCTGTGAGCTCCAACCAAACTTTGGAGACAGTTGGATACGCTCCACTCAGTGTAAAACACCGAATCCGTGTTGTGAATTTAAGCCATGGATTGATGATGGGATCTTCAGTCTAAGCTCAGACTGATAATGCTCAGATTTTATTTTTTCAATATACATGCACCTAAAACTGCATTGCAACCAAGACTACAAGACTAGACTACAATAAAGCTAATTTTTAAAGCAAAAATATTGTCGTAATCATGTCTCTGACATGATTTTATCTTCGTTATCATGTTTTGGCCGTTGTGAGCTTTAGCTTCACATTTTTGCTAGCTCAGATGACATAGTCACATGACATTAGAAGGAAATCCAATGTGATGTCACTGCCTCATTTATTGTCATCGTGGATGGTGCAATGTGAGAAGTGGAGGAAGAGTGATGCCAGGAATCCTCGCTGCACACGTGCGGCGCAATCACGGCTAAGTTTTAGTTTGAATGTGTTTTCAATTGATGCGCACGTGAGCTGTGTCGATGACTTCCAGCTGGTGGTTGTTGTAGTCCACAAGCACTTATTTAGTCTTCCACCCCCTCTGGTGCTCTCAGATGGGTCTATTGTGCGTCTTGTTTTCTTTGGGAGCGGCGTGTGTGTGGTCTCTCCAGCCCAGACTCCTGTACATGCCATTGACGCTTTGCATTGACTCCACAACACAAAAATGTGAAGGTAACAGAAGCTTTTGTGGCACAACGGTGTCGTAAACTCTCCCGGTATTTGTCCAAGTGTCTTAACAGCCCTGTTGCATGTGCGACCGTCCCTGCAGACACTCCTGTTGAGACAACTGGGCTCACTCTGGCTGGAGGAACAGATGTTTGTTCGGAGCGGTTTTGGCACACAGGGGTGCGGTACAAGGTCAAACTGTGTGTCACGTCGCTCTGACCCGGTGCCGGTCACAGCTGGGACGCCAAGTGTGCTAATTGTACGGTTGTGGCCGAAGTGAGGCGGCGGTTTGTGGAGAAAGTTCTCATGTAACCCGCGACCTTCTCTGGTTGATGCTATTTTGAAGAACGGCGAGTCATCGAATCTGACACGTGTCCTTCTTTGTTTCCCCACAGCTGACCCAGCAGACCTCTTGAAGATTTTAGATTTTCACAATTTACCTGACGGTGTTTCGAAAACGACGGGTTTCTGCTCACATCGGAAATCTACACAAGGATCCGATGTCGCCTACCGAGTGACTAAAGAGGCCCAGCTCAGCGCTCCAACCAAACAGCTCTATCCAGGTGAGTGACAGGGTGGTTCTTCCTTTTATAGGGCGATCGAGTCGCTGGGGCAGCAAGACGAATACTGGACTTCTGTCTTTCCAAGGACCGTCTTTGCCCATCGTGGGTTATACAGATGCAGTCAAAAGACTGAGTGCTCCTAGTTGCGTTCTCTGTGGAAGGGTCCAAAAATGCAGTTGTGATCCGCAGGCTCAGATCCATCAAACTTTCTAAAACGTTCTGACAGGGGTAACACATATGAAACATTTCACAAGATGAAACTCAGAAGCCACGAGCAGAGCATTACACAGCATTGAGTCTGATTTTATTCATTAAAATCCGACTCAATTAAAAATCTCACCCAGGACTCACGGGTTATGAGTCTCAAATGGTGCGGGTCCATCGTGCAGTTTTTGAAGACCAGATGCGGGGTGTCCGAGTCGTCCATCTGGTTTGACTTTGAGATAAAAATGGTTTCAGAAATACTGGGTAGATCTCGCCAAATTCCTGCCCTGGAATATCTGGGGTGGGAGGAGCTGGAATCAGTGAAAACAGACGGTGGAGTTTGGGGTTCCACTTCTGCTGTGGTGCTGACGTGGCTGTTGTTCCCCCTCAAGCATGGCACTCTCTGCCCGGACTTGAGCTGAAGTCCTCCTTTACCGCAGGAGCCCGATGACCTGCTTTTGCTATGATAGTTATTGTCATCCAGCCTGAGCGCTGATGTGGCACAGACGTGCAGAGTAATCCCTGTAAACTGAGCTCAGATTGGACGGCGTCCCAGTATATGGTTGCTCTCTGGATCTTTGATCCTTGCCAAGCCTCTCTTCTTATTCAGGCTTATAATAAAGCCAGAAGAGCTGCTGCGTCCTGTCGTCTTTCCCAATCACACAAAATACAGCTTGCTTTGAAGGTTGCACACGCTGCACTGGATTCTCCACCAACGTCTGGAGTTTTAACCAGTTTACAGAGTAGATGCTGCCAGGTTCTCACGTTCTCTGCAACCACCATGTATTAGAATTACTGTACAGCTTAGTCAGATCAGCGTAGTCAGATCATTTTTCTATTATGAATATTTGGCGACTTAAAGCATAAAAACAAATGTGAAAAAATGTGATAAATAAAACTTGTAGTAAGTAAGTAAAATTCTATAAAAAGATGTATCTATTCTGACTCTGACCTCTAGGGGGCAGAAAGGCTGCTTCACCTCACCCACCAGTTATGATGTCACTGATTTATTAACTGTTGTATTCCTTGGTGACTGCCCTGAATCCTGACGTGTAATCCATTGACCAACTGGGAGTCACACATCCCAGAACTGCAGTGGTTCCCAGAGGCGCGAGAAGACTGCGACGCCTCGGTGATGCAGACGTTTCCTCATTAGACAAACAGGAAATGACTCGTCAGACTCCCAAAATCATAATAACACAAGCTTTTATGATGTGAGGGAGGAGTGACGACGGAGGCCAGGTGGCGCTCTTCAGCTGACACTCTCACCTGACAGTCAGGGAATGAAAGTTTGGTGGCAAACATCTGGATTTAATCCTGACGGGAAGGAACTCCACTGGATTGACAGCAGTTGGCGGTTTTAGGTAAAATGCTGACTCGTGCTAATGAGGAGTAGAAGTGTGCACGTGCGTTTTCAGTTTCTGGAGGTGGGATGTGATCGGACTTTTCACCACAGTTGTAAAAATGCTCAATAGCAACAGTTAAATGATCAGCCCTCTAATTATAATAATGATTATTTCTTACATTTTAAAACTAATAAATAAATGTTATTATTATTATTTTTTTAATTATGATTTTTATCAATGACTTATGATGCATTCCAGTTACTTCAGGAGTCGGAGGTTTTGAGGAATGTCGGTTCAGCACGTTCCATTTACCTAACATGAATATATATCTGTATCTATCTATCTGTCTATCTATCTATCTATCTATCTATCTATCTATCTATCTATCTATCTGTCTATCTATCTATCTATCTATCTATCTATCTATCTATCTATCTGTCTGTCCGTCCGTCCGTCCGTCCATCCATCTATCTATCTATCTATCTATCTATCTATATATATATATATAAATATATATATATATATATATATATATATATATATATATATGACTGAAACACCAAGAAAACACCAAGAAAGAAAAAAGTCTTAATAAAATACAAATAAGTAAAATCTATATTTATATCTATCTATCTATCTATCTAGATGTATATATATATACACTTTTCTCAACAACTAACCTTGTCCACCTGGACAGTAAAGACAACGCCCAACTTTTGTAATATAATTTGCAGTCTACAATGTATTTTGGGGGCCGAACCAAGGATTGTGGGTGATTTAATGAGCGTGTGCATCCAAAAAAAGAATCAGTTCCAGACCTGACCTCCAGTGGGAGTTTTGACTGTCTCCATATTTTAATCAGAAATATGTTCTAGTGTCAGAACCTCCAGACCCGATACCCCGATCAATACTCTCCAGGATCCAAAAGGATGGACTTCCTTTTTCACACTTCTCTGAGTCATGAAAAAATGACCCGGCAGCAGACGCGAGGTGTCGTGCGAGTCAGACTCGTTTGTCAAACTCTCTTTAATTGCTGTTTTTAGAAGCTGGAGTGTCGTGGGCCGCCACGTCTGGGTTTGTTGTTCATTTTTAGTCTGAAACTGAAGGTGGTTTAAATCCCCGAGCGTCTGGCTCCGCGACGTTTCCATTCCAGACACATGAGGAATGAGGTATCTCTCATCTGGTGGTCTGAAGAAACAGTTTCGGACCATTCCTGAGAAACCTGAGCTCCCCATCCCCCCCACCTCCCTGTCCCCTTCCCCACCTTGCCATGTCCTGTGGAGCAGCAGACAAAAGAGCCTTCTTAACATTCTTCTGCTCTTTTACTGCCATTTTTTTCTATTTTTGTCTGTCTCATTTCTTTCAAGCTGCCAATATCAATGTCTGGTGGACTGATGGGTGATACTATTTAATTGAATATTTTTTAAATAGTCCATATAAGAAATATATGTATACATATAAAACCAAGATGGTATTTTATTTCCCTCCCCCAGAAAAACAAACAAAAGAATGTTTATTGATCATCACACACAGTTTCTAAGCAATTCATAATGTAAATGAGGAATTTGTGTACAGAAAAAGTAATATGGGTGAAATATTCCAAACCACTCAATCATGGAGGCTTATGGCTGAAAGATGAATGAATGAACATTTTGTATCCCACATTATATTCCATTTTAATTAATAAAAGCCTTATGTCAATATGAAGACTACAATGTGCTTGTATTCGAAAATAATTCTATTGTTTGTGTGTATCCTTTAAAACAATCAGTTACACAAATGAAATAAGTACATTTTAGGTGATAATTGAAATAGAAAAAAAAAATTCCGTGAGCATATGAACAGAAAGTAGAAGATACATATACAGTGACTTCATATGCAACAATAGAAAATCAATGTAAAAAAAAACAGGAAAATTGTCAAGTCAAGAAGCCAAATTGGAAAGATAACTTTATGCCTAAATGTTTTTATAAGAAGATTGTTCCGTAATATAAGTATAAAAAAAAAAACATTTTCTCGCAGTCTGAATCCTGCAACAACAACGTGGCTAATATATGGATCTCCTGGACTGGAGACGGGGTGTCCATTGTCCAGTTTGGTTCATGAGTCAGTCTCCATGCTGGACCCCGTTTAGTTCTGAGAACTTTCAACAGTCGGCTCCTCTGAAACCTTTTTTGTCTTTCGAGAATTCCGTCCCGCGTTCAGGGGTCCCAGAGGGAGAAAACCCAAATGTGTCCCGCAGATGTTCCGGAGCTCGAACTGGTGTAGCCGGAGGACAGTTAGTCCGTCTCCGTCCTCATGAAACCTGATTATCAACTGCTGTTTTCATCGGAGTGAAAAGAAACCCCAAATTCCATCGGAACGTCTCGGCATCTGGTGGATCCATCACCGGTGGGAGAGGAAGAGGAAGGGAGGAAGAGAGGGAGTGTGAGATCGTTTTACACGTCTCTTTGGATCACATGTTTTTGTTGTTAAGCTCCTGCTGATTCTCATTTGCACTCTTTTAAACAGCTCAATGATATTCCTCAAGCATCATCAAGACCATGAGAAACCGGGTTTCATCATTTTTATTTTTCAAGCATAAATGTTGCAAAGTGGAGTGACACCATGATGTTTACTCGTGGATGTGACCAGGAGGTTTACATACACCTCCCCTGAACCTCAGACTCTTAAGCTAGGTTTTGACTTCCCTTTCTCCCTCTGCCAGGTGATGTTTTCCCAGAGGACTTTTCCATCATGGCCACGGTGAAGCCGAAAAAGGGCAGCCAGTCCTTCCTGCTGTCATTCTACAATGAACAGGGAATCCAGCAACTGGGAATGGAAGTGGGACGCTCCCCAGTCTTCCTGTATGAGGATCACACCGGCCAACCCAGCCCTGAGGACTACCCACTGTTCAGAGGAATCAACCTGGCAGACGGAAAGTAGGTTGAGGGTTCAATGTAAAATCCACTCAAGTGACAGTTGCGTCATCAGAAAGTCTGGACAGATTCAGTTGGTTAAATCCATAATAGATTGTCAATGTCTCGCTGTCCTCTAGGTGGCACCGAGTGGCCATCAGTGTCCACAAACAGACCATCACCCTCATCCTGGACTGTAAAAAGAAGCCCCCCCTGAAGTTGCTCCGCAGCCGCCACCCCATCATCGACACCAAAGGAATTATCGTGTTCGGAACGAGAATACTTGACGAAGAAGTCTTTGAGGTGAGTTGCTCCTCGAAAACTTCTTGTGCATAGGAAGTTCTCCTTGGATTTCCTTGTGGTTCTGGCAAAGAAAAAATATATGTTAAAAACATTCCTCAATATAAATATTAACAAAATGTAATATTTATATCAAAAGTTAAAAACAATCAATAATAAAAAGTGTAGCGAATATACATAACATATATAACAGTATGTATACACTAACTTCATTATTTTAGTTTTTTACACTAATGTATGATCTCAAAAGTGATGAAAGTATATCCTTGAAAATATTAATATTTTGGGAGCTGATGCGACATTTCTTGTGATCATTTAATGTACTTCTTGCGTCAACTTCAGTGTAAGAATTTGTTAATTCCTCCATTCACATCTATGTACTTTT
Organism: Synchiropus splendidus; assembly: GCF_027744825.2. Taxonomy (NCBI): domain Eukaryota; kingdom Metazoa; phylum Chordata; class Actinopteri; order Syngnathiformes; family Callionymidae; genus Synchiropus; species Synchiropus splendidus. The sequence continues at coordinate 48,818,523 of NC_071334.1, read as the reverse complement.
CAAATGTAAATCTGTGTTTGTCTGACCGTAGCACCTGTTAATATTCTGCTGTACCTTGTGGATATAGACTGCGCCTAGAAAGAGCTTTTGTGATGATATTAGTGGCTTTTCAAGACACACACACACGTCGACGAGGGGAATACTGTCGTCTTTGTCCCGCCATCGTTGTGCTTGTTTAAAGGAGGATTAGTGTGTGAGGCCGAAGCCCTCCGTAATAATTAGGAACAGAGGCTGACTGATATGACTGATGCCGAGCCAGAGGACCTTTAGCCCCGCGGGTGCTCTGCCACATCAGACAATAAGGGACGATGACATCACTTGCGTCCAAACACAACTGATGGGTCCCATGCTCCCTGAGTCATTAGAGTCCAGTAGAGAGTTCTTGTTGCAAGCTAAGATTTCTTCTGTGAAAGTCCAAAGTCCAAGTCTGAAACCCAATAGTCAGAGATCTGCCCAGTACTGTTTTAAAAAGTAAGCGTTATCTTGAGCTCACATTTGTGTACATGTCCAGTTGCTAGGTTTTGGAAAACGGCCTAAAGTTAGAGTGAGAGTGCTGTGCAGCAGAGAGCCAGACTGACTGTGATGGACTTGTGCTATCTAGTGATGAAATGGCTACGTTAGGCTACACCACCTGAAAAGGTAGCTGCTACACTGGTCAGGAAGCAGGTGCTTGGAGGGTTGGGAAGTACCGACTATAACACGGAAAGGAGGAAGGAAAATAGATCTTGTTCATACATATGTCGCAGTGGTCTATAAGTCGCAGGTGCAGTGGTGCTGTTTGCGCTGTAGAAAGGTCAGTGGTGCACCTGGCTTAAAAATGCATGGAACTGGTTTTGGAAACGGGGTCCAGCATGGAGACTGATTCATGAAGCAAACAATGGCAATGCTCTGAACTTGAATCATCAACTCCTCACATCTTTTATTGACATTAAAGAGCGCAAAATTCACTGTTTTCGCCCACGTGTCTGAAGTTCCGACACCATAGCCGGTCCTGCATCTCGTCTCCGGTCCTCCGGGAGAGGTCAATAAAACGCCTGTGATTTCATCGCTTTGATGTGACGATGCTCAATATTTGGCAGCATCACGCTCTTTAGCCTGTACAAATCCATATACAGTAATAGACGTTTTTTTCCTCCAGACATTACGACATTAGATTACGGTTCTTGTTAGTTAGGCAGGTGGGTTTGTGGGTAGTGTGAGCAGCTACCATGTGAGAGGCTGGATGGTACTTGTTAGATATAGGTAGCAGTAGACATTTAGGTTGAGGGATAAATGGTTGGTAGGTTGATACTATTTGAGGTAGGGTGTGCGATCGTAAGGCAACAGTGATGCTGTGGTCTGATGGCAGGTTGGGCGATCAATGTTTGGTGGGAGTTTAATCTATATTCATATGTAATTACGCTGGATTGAAAGCCAGGTAGATATGTCGATAGGAAAACTTGAAACGGGAGCACTACGTAGCGTCTGTGTCACAAAACCAAGAGATGGCTCAGTAGACATCCACCAATGAAGGTTCAGAGCAATGGACACAGAGTGGTTGCTCTTGAGGGAGGTTCCTCGGTGGTACTGGTTTATGTCTTTAATACTTTTGGGGACCCAGTGGGGAGCTACATTGAGCTACCTCAGTGTGCCTTTGTACGAGGCCAGAGATTTACTGTTCAATGCTGGGATGAATTCCTAAACCATGACACGTTGTCCACTGTTTTGGCCACTGCAGCTAGACACGCCTCAAGATGCAGGTGATAGCGAGATGACTACATGCGACCCAGCTGGCCTGCAGACAGGCACTTACCGTGGGAATGAAGGGACGTTTAGTGAGATATTTGCAGCCCTCTTGCTGTGTGTCTGCCAGTTAGGAGCCAGGACAGGCTCCAATGAGTTCACAAAATGGAAAATATGCCACATAGTTTCCAAATTATACTCTGCGCCCGGAGCTCTCCCCCCTGACTCTATTTCACAGTTCAGTCTGCTCCTCTCATGGTCTCTCTGTCTAACTGGGTCGGCTGGATTTGTCTGAAAAGTAGAAGGTTTTTGATCAACTGAACTGGTCTTGACTGAGCTCTGAAACTCTTTCTTGATCATGATGAATGGGTTGTTTGGAAGGTAACATGGTAGGCACCAACCATAATGGGTACGTAGGAGGGTACGCAGCAGTTATGTTGTGTTGATATAATTGTAGGCCCCTACTTCATAAATGGGTCGGTAGCAAGCTGGTATGTAGATATGAAGTTGGTTGGTAGATGTATCCTGTAGGTAGGTAGGGAGGTAGGTTCTCGAGAATGTAGGTAGGGGTTACGTAGGTAGGTAGATACTTTAATGGAAACTAGCTCTAAAGGTCAGATGACATCTGTGGAAGATGGATGGGTGGTGAGTAAGTTGTTCGAAACGCAAATGAAGTTTATGGCTAAGTGTTGAGGTAAATATTTAGCAGGTGAATGCTTGGTAAATGCAGAGGAGACACTGGGAGAAGACTTCGATGTGATCTAAGACGTGATTTTGGCAGCTGTATGGTGGTTGGTTGAATGTATACATATCCTGCAGAAGTAACTGACTCGGCAGAATTTACAGCTGACTCTAGTCCCTTAAGAGTCTGCTTTCTCAAGTCCAGTTGTGTGGACTGAAGTGGTTTGTGGTCCGGTGGCTGACATGGACTCTGTGGTCAGGTGCTGCTCTCTCAAATGTTTCCACAGCAGCTTGTGCTGCCAGTGAAGCCAATAAAGGTAAATGTGGGGAGAATGTAAGAAGAAGCCGCATCTCACTGTCGGGACAGTGATTAGCGTCGGTGGTGGACGTGACTCATTGATAGATAGATAGATAAATTTCAGCTCATTTGTGATCCTGGTCGAGGGATTTAAATATGTACATCATAGTTGTTGTGTGGCAGATTCCATATACTGTTTTTATGACCGCGAGTTGGAGAATTTGACTCATGTAAGTGAGTGTTGATTTCTGTTGAGTGTGGCACTAGCTAGGTGTCAACACGTAAGTGACCAATAATGCTAACGATGTTAGCATTTTGCTGAGCCTCTTCAGTGCCTCTGAGGTTATTCTAAAGAATGACCTTGACAGTGTCTGTAGGAATAAACAAATGCTTGCATGAGGAAAGTGTTATTGCCCTCGCTGGTGTTGATAGCATTTTCCTTTAAGGCACATTTAGAACGGATACAAAATTTGGGATTAATTTTCCATTAGTGGGGAGTTAACTCATCTTTAGTGCGATTAATTGAGATGAAAAAACTGAAAAATCTATTGACAGCCCAACTGATAGCAGTTGTTTTCACTGAATCATCAAGCATGCTACGAGGGTGTATGTAGTGTGTGTGTGTTTGCGCGCTACATTTTACTGACATCACTGTTGAATACGACACACCCACCGATGGAAAAGCTACCACCAATTTATGTGTGTTCATGCGCTGTTTTAACTTTTGGAATGTGCTGTTGCAAAAGACCAGTACACAAATGGGACCAACTTCGTGTTGAGTTGAGGTTACATTCAGTCTTCATACTCTGTGTACAGGGTTTCCCCTATCGGCCTTCTAGCCCAAACAACCCCCTGGTTGACACCTGTTATGCGGTGCATTTACAGAGGTGGAAAAAGAGGTTTTGGCACGCCTCTGAAATTTTACACAATCTCAAACATTATCATCTACGTCTTTGGAAAGTTACAACAGGTGTGGTTGTATCTTACAGACATATAAACACATTTGTGACTCAACGGTGAACACATATTGTGATACAAATCTAGGCTTGGCTTTCTGAATGGTCCCTATGATGTGAGGTGAAGCTGAATCATCCAGGAGAGCCTCAAAGTAGAGCTGCACCTCCTCCACTTCAAGAGATGGCAGTTGAGGTGGTCTTTTGTTTGGATGAACGTGAAACCAGGAGGAGGCCCTGGGGAGTGAGTATGTCTCCCAGTCGACTTGGGAGCACCTTGATGTTCCCTTGGAAGAGCTGTTTCTTAGGGAAAATAAACTCCTTGACTGGTACCTCTATGGCCTGAGCTGGACGGACCGGAAGAGAATGGCTCTATGGATGACCGTCCTGCAAAGTGCAGTCGTGTTAAAGTGCAGCATTGAATCCGAATTTTAATGTCGAGTTGCTGAGTCAATGGTCGACCGGTGTCTAAATTCAGTTAGGAACATACCACAGAGTAAATGAAATGTCTGCCAGCTGCAGTTAGATAGATTTCACTGAGAAAAAAAACACCAGCCCCTCACTCGCAGAGGAAAATCCACAGGGGAGACTGGAGCCATGGTGGAGCTGTGTAAATAGCAGTTCCCGGAGTTCCACCTTTGTCACCGAGCTGTTTGGTCTAGAAACTATGTGGTTGATGGAACTATTTGCTGAGGTTTAACATTGAAATCCAAACCTGGAGACAAAGAAGCAAAGTCTCGATCAGATAGTGGAAGATAGATGCAAAGGCATCAAAGGCGGATAGGCCCAAGACCTCAGAAAAGGCTCCGCTGAGACATGATTTTCACTGAGAAAGAAAGTTTAAAGTTTATATATATAGCCATCTAATGAACCTGCACTTCCTGTCGAAATTCCTCATTTTATGTTCTTTTTTTTTGAGCTTAGGGAAAGTTTTAATGGTTTCACGGTTCAACACCTTGTGAGTTTATGCAATCTCTCTTTAATTTTTTTGGAACATAAACTTCCATTACAGGTGTCGGAACCAGTGGATGCTAAATAGATGTGTCCCTGCAAAATCATCTGAAACTCACCTGGGCAACAAGCCTATGCTTTTTAATTGGGCACTTTTAAAATATGAATCCACTGAAACATTAGATAAAGAAGGAAATCAATGTTGGCAACATAAATGGGGAGCAAGAGTGAGTGAGGGAGATATTCGAACACCTTATGAGCTCATTTGCAACCCACAACGTTTCATTGATATTTGAAAAGCGGCATCCTTGCAATATTAATATGTTAAAACATGCTTGTTAAAACAGTCTGACAAAAATGAATGTCAATTTTGCTAAGTTAGCATTTCAAAATTCCTGTCTCCATTCCCTCAATGGTGACTGGAGGATGGCATCCAGTCATCCATCATTTCCACTTGTCTCAGGTCAAGTAGCAGGGGCAGCTGCTGTTGGTCAACTAGCCTTGACAACATTCTCCTCAGACCTTCTCCAGCTCTTCTGGTTTAATACTGAGGGCAACGGAGCGACCTGATCTCTTCAGTGTCTCTCGGTCTGCCCTGGGGCTTCCTCCCACTTGATCACCGCCTCTAGATGTTTAGGGCTAGCAAGACATGGCCATGGGCACATGTTTGGGGCCATATCCTCGCAGTAAAGACATCTCAATTCTCAGGGCATGGAAGTTCTAACTCCATCACTATTCAAACCCTCTGTCACCCACTGAATTGGAGAAGAGATTAGTAACACGGCGACGTAATAACTGTGTTGGTAAGTAGTGTCGAACTACTAGCGTGTAAAACCCTAATTCCTCTTAAGTTGATGTCACGCTTTGGCGTCGGAACACACTAGCTTCATACATTGCAGCCCCCAGAGGAGGATGTGGACGGCAGCAGCCCCGGGGAAGATGGAGTTTCCATAATTTGGAGAATTCTGCTAACAGATGTTTCAGCCACTCTCTTTCTCTGTGTCAGCATTTTTTTTTTCATGAAGCAAATGGCCAAACCAAACGTCTTAAAGGTGAGGGGGTTCGGGTTCCAACAAACTGGGAGAGCAGGAAATATGGTCGCCTGCATTGCGAGGAGATGAAGCTGTTAAAGGCTGGAGGAGTGCGCTGGAAAAGAGATGGAATTGAAGATGCTGTTCGCTTTTTGTTGGTGTGAAACGTGTCTGTGTCGCAGTGCTTTTTGTTTTAAACAAAAGGAAGGACCAATTGATCAGAGTTGAGCGTGTTGAGAACTGCACATCGAGGTGAAAGAGCCCTCAGGGTGGAACTGCTCATCCCAAACGTCCTTAAGCTTGTCGCGGGCAGCCACTCTGGCCCCTCGGGCAGCGATGGCTATTCTGCATCATGTTGTTTGGATTTTGAGGTCAAACTTGGAGAAAGTCCAGGCACTGGGAAAAGTGCCGCTCTCAGCTGGCTGCGTGAGATGCATGGCTTCCTCTGCGTTCTGGGGCGACAGTGTAAATACGTTTTGTAAGGCAGCTCACCTTTGAAATGCAGCCAGACCTCCGGCAGTTCTGCCATGTGGTGCCATTTCTCCTGCTGACCGATGAGCGCAGAGATGATGACAGTCCAGCGGTTTCCTGCCCGAGCTGTGGCTCGGGTTGTGGACGGGTTGGTCAGTAAAAGAGCTGAAGAGGTAGTCATCTTGCTTCACTTGCTATTGCATCCTGTTTATTAAAGTTATCCGTATATTTGGAAGTTGATGGCCGGATGAATCAGAAGAACATAAATGTAAATACCTCCCTATGAAAATAAACACCACCATGCAAATGTATACTAAATAAATGTGAGTGAAATTCAGAAAGACGATGAATATAAAAAGATCTAAATTGGAAAATACATCGATAAAAAATTGGTGGCTGCAATATTGCCCCATACACAAGTTAGTAGAGAACTATTACAGCAGCATGAGTTTAGCGTCCTGAAGCATTTGGATTCTTTCGACCAGTTGTGATGGTCTGCTTCTGACCTCTGCGGATGGCTAGCAACGCACAGCGAGAGGTTTAAATCTAAGTTTAATGCTTGATGAATTGTCCTCCTGCAGGCCTGACATCACCTTCAGGCTCTCATCAATGCTCTTTTGTTCACCTCATGCCTCAAATATTTGAGCTCGCGAGGAGAACAACGCCCTCAGCTGCTCCTCTCGCTGGAGTCGTGATTTCAGTAGCGATACCACGAACTGTCAGGTGCTCAGCAGAGCCCTCTCCTGCCCTCGCCTGGACGCAGACAGAACAGCCGGCGTTTAGTAGCTGGAGGGTGAAGAAGGTTGAAGATTAACACATTATTGTGATTATCATGATTATTATAGCTTCAATTCATAATTATTAATATTCCTTCTGTTTTTCAAAATGTGTTATTTAATAATCTTGTATGGCTTATTTCTTTTTGCTCTGACTTATTGACTCATTCTTTCTTTACAATTATATAAATAAAAAATATTATTTCGACTACATTTTCTAGATAAAAATGTTGTTAAAACACATGAATCAGACAGCGATCAGCCAACCCTACAACTTTACACATCTTTTTACTCTTCAAATTTGTTCATCCTTCACTGAAGTCTTCAGTCTGGTTTGGATTGTGAAGTTCAATTCTTCCGAAGAGCTGAGACTCATTTTTGGGTCCACATCTGTGGAGAAGCGGCTCCATCCACCCATCCATCCTGTCCTTTGAGCGAGTCCTTCCTCACCAGATGCCACTTCGACTGGCTTCTCTTGGAAGAGCAGTGGTTCTTCTTCAGATCTCTCCAGGATGACTGAGCTTCTTAAGAGAGATTCCACACATGTAGAAGGTTTTTGTTTCACCGACCGTTTGGGTCTGGACATTTTTAATAATTTTAGTGAGAATATTTTCAATAAATGTCACAGAATGGCTTGTTGAATGTGACCAATTGCGTGTGAGTGGTTGTCTGTCAGTGTGTGTTTTGCCTCTTGGTAAAATTAATATTTATGTCAATCTCCTCTCATTTGTTGTAATTACATTTGACATTTGTATGATGTGCACCTCCCCACGTGATGCAGCATTGTCTCCGATCCATTACATGCAGTGTAGCATTTCTGCTCACATTTCGCAGACTTTGAAAAGGACCATAGTGAAGAACAGTTCTTTTGATTTCTGCCCTCCACTCCACACCATTTGCTTGCACAGCAGTTATGTGTCTTGCCCCAAGTAGCTGGGACCCTGAAAATGAAAGACGAATGAACGACTCTTTTTTCTGACACTATCTGGGCAATTTGTAAAGGAGAAGAGTCTGAGTCCTGTTATACAACTGGATTGAACCGGAGACTTCCTGCTTTTGAGTGGAAGGATCAGGAGTCTTAGTTGACTACAATCCCTGTGTGGAGTTTTAAGACAGAGCCAGATGAGCCAGGATGAAAACAGGGAGTGGTTCCTGTCAGTAACTGTGATCCGTTTGTTTGTTGAGCTTAAAAACTCCAGCTGGATAGTTAAAACACCGTCGGACAAATGTGACATGTGAGCAGGACATGTTCGGTGCCATATGTTGCCTGTGTGGCGACGCTCACACCCTGCTCCCCAGATAGCCCGGGGATCCTTCCGAGCCTTTTTCTCTCCCTCACTCTCTCTCTCTCTCTTGTTCTTTCTCTGCTGTTTTTTTCTCTCTCTTTCCACTATCAATCTCTGCTGAGCTCCTGCGCGGTCTCCACTTCACCTCGGCTGAATAGACTTGGGTCAGCTGCAGGTCCACTCTTGTTCCTCCAGGTTAAACAGGCCAAGACGACTCGTTCGTCAGCCGCGAGGCGAAATCCTTCCTGTCCCGCGCAGATCGACGACAATAGGGAAATGCTCAGTCATCTTGTTTGTGTGTGTGTGCGTGTGTGTGTATCAGAGGAATGTTGCTGAGTCATCACTACTCGAGAGTAACCCAGTGAATGTCGCTAAAATGCAGAGCAACAATTTGGAGTCAAAATTGCTGAATTAGCAGTGAAGTCATGTTTTGACTTGAACTACTCTTTCGGCACAGCATTCTCTTTTGTTTATCCATTAAATAATGCCCTTATTTGAATAATAATAATTCACACGAGTCCTTCTGAAGTCTTCTCCTTCTTAGCAACTGAGTTAAGGTTTTCTGTTTATGCTATTTTTTTGCAGATAAATATGGTGTGCATTTACAAGTTTAGCTTTACATGAGGCTACGTACCAACGCAGTTAAGTTAAACCAAGTCTTAAAAGGTAGCTGTAAGTTCTCAGACGCAGCAGGACCTTCTTTCTCTCATTATCGTCACTTGTTCCATCCTTCTCTCCGACGAGAAATGACACTCTTGGGCCCTTGGAAGAAGTTTTTCATCATGTAGTCATCCTCCAAATTATGACCTACTTTAAAAACGCCTGTTCTGCATTTGTGGACCCAGATTTTCCTTCACATCAATTTGTTGACATGGTTCTTGTCATTCTCTCCTTGTGGGTCAGCAAGTATTCCGTGTTTGTTTGTTGACATGCCTCGCTGGTGTCCAGAGAGACTCACCACTTCCTCTTCGTTTCCAGGGAGACATCCAGCAGCTAATGATTGTAGCAGACCATCGCGCGGCCTATGACTACTGTGAGCACTACAGCCCGGACTGTGAGGTGCCAATGCCCGACCAGCCCCAGAACCAGGACCCAAACACTGACGAATATGTAAGTATCCAACTTGTAAAACATTTCTTCGTGATTCACATCTGTACGAGCTACGCCTTGGTGGTGCTAGCATCAGTGCAGACTCAGATGCGCCACACCAGAGGCACAGTGATACAACTTCCCATCTGTTCTGCTACACTAAGGACAGTGTTTTTACCAAGCCTGTGCTGCAGCGTTACTGACACCAGTGTCACTGGTAGACAAATGAAGCTCCTCAACTGAACCTTTTAAAACAAACATGGATGATGAATCGTTTGGAAACAGGTGAAGCAGTAACAAGCTGGAACAGAGTTGCGCAGTTTCCGCCTCGCAGATGTTGGTGGTAATTAATTATGATTGACAGTTTTGCACTTCGTAGACCTGCAAACATGAGTGTTGTTCAGGACTGATAATTTTCATTTATTTAGAGCTTATTATTATTATACGGTGGCTTGTGATACGATCTGTATCCCGATTCAGGAGAGGTGATACAATGCATTGCGATATATTGCAATACTGTAACTTCAGCAGCATATTGTAATTTTTGTTAGCAAGAGCCGAGCCATCATTTTAAGGGGGAAAACCAGTTTATTGTTATGAACAGAAAATAATGTCACAAACGCAACAGCATATCCAAGTCTCTATGTATTAAATATCAATATAGCTGACTTAAAACATCTAAAAGAAATCGCGCAATTAAGTATCACAATACAGTGGTACCTCGGCTCCAGCTCTAGCTGACAACAGGACATCAAACCCTGGAGTGTGTGCTCCAGCCTCAGAGGTGTCAAGAGCGAGCACCTCCCCTGTGACACTCTACCACGGTCCAGTGCGGAGACAGGAAAGGTTTTACACCTCAATATGAAGAAAAAACAGTCAGTAAATGTAGCTAACGGGACACGTCTTCATACAGAGGCTGCGTTATACACAATAGCAAAGTGCGTCGTGAGTCAGCTGATCGGTCTGCACACTTTATGTTTTTTCCGTCTTTTTCCGAGGCGTTTGAGTTCTGGATTTTCGTTCGAAATCCGAAGCAAAACTCCGATTTGTTTGAATTCTGGGACGTTCGAAAGGTACCGAGGTACCACTGTATTTCAGCATAACTATCAATACAATATCGCACAATCAAGGATTTCTGCATATCTATATTTTCTTACATGCCTAATAGATTTACGCATCAATAGAATACCCCTATTAACCGAATTAATGAAACGGACTGTCACCTCCATCACCATCACTTTGTTTTGATGTAACTCACACACTTGGCTTGCCTTAATAAAATGTTGTATATAATATAATATATAATATGTAGTCTGTTATACATATTGTGGTTTCTTACAGAATACAGAGGAAGACAGCTACTACTATGAGTACCCTTACTATGATGATGTGGAAGGCAAGACGGATACCGAGGAGATGACCACGAAAGAAATCAAGGTGCTTTACTACAATAGCAAGAGCCATCAGCAGCCACCTAGGGGTTTTGCTTTTGAAGAACCTTCTAACTGAAGTGAACTTTATTGCCTCCATTCATTGGGTTTCACAGTCTCCATGTGGTCCCTTTGACCATCCTTGGTTTTACAGGACATACAACTTGGTATGGCTCAAAATGTATGAACATGAATCACCAAAATTACAAGTTTCTCATGGCATCCAGGAGGTCTCCATGACTCCTAAGACATCACATGCACATTACTGGCAGAGTAAACAGAAATATATAACCAAGGTTGTAGTGCCTCTTGGAGATGGAATGGCATATTCATCTTTGAGCGATTATCTGTGAAAATTGAAAAAGCAAAATAGAGGCTGGACCATGGCGGCCACTATTAATTTTTTGCATTGTTCTTGCAGGGAAAGGTAACTTGTAACTTGAAGGAAACAAAGTCATCCAAAATACCAACTGTGATTCTTCTGCATCCAGGTGACAGGTGGCGACAGCATTGCTTCTGCAGTCGACGCTATCCTGACCGGTGCTGGTGGCACTGGAAGCAAAGTGATCACTTCCACCTCCATTTCATCCTCTGGTTCATCAAGCAGCTCGTCCTCAAGCTCCTCAAGCAGCACCACTGGTGGAGGGGATGCCAACGGAGGGGAGGCCACTCCGTATGATGGCTACGACTACGGCTACGAGACCTACTACGACGAGACAACCGCGAAAACCGACATTGACGACGGCAGACGAGTCACCATCACCAACATTGGCACCGGTGGAGATGTGGACCTGGGAGTGGGTGGAAAGATCGACTTGGGATTGGGTTCTGTGGAGAAGGTCATCACCAGCGGAGGGGGATCATCAATAACAATCACAAGAAATAAGACGGTATGGTTACTCTGTTACTTCCTGGGTGGCTGGGTCTTTTGGGAGACCAAATATAGTGAGAGATGACCTTTGGTCAGTAGGGGGTGGACCTCAGATGAGGGTGAGCGGGTCAGCTAGGATAAAGAGAGTCACATCATTGACTACATGGGAGTGCCACCAGCACACTTTCCATTGTCCTTTTCATTTGTAGTGCTTTTCTTTAGATGTTGGATGCTCTCTTTTTGCACATTTATTGACATGTTCCATAATTTGATAGGTCACGGGAGACTATGATAACTATGAGGATGGCTACGATTACAATGTGGACGGACATTACACGACTGGTGGAGGCGGCAGCAGCAGCAGTAGCACCATTCACCTTGGTGGTGGAGGCAGCAGCAGCAGTAGCACCATTCACCTTGGTGGTGGAGGCAGCAGCAGCAGTAGCACCATTCACCTTGGTGGTGGAGGCAGCAGCAGCAGCAGTAGCACCATTCACCTTGGTGGTGGAGGCAGCAGCAGCAGCAGTAGCACCATTCACCTCGGTGGTGGAGGCAGCAGCAGCAGTATTGATTTGGGAGGTGGCACCAGTTCCACCATCACAATTGGAGGTGGTTCCACTGGAGGAGGCTCTGTATCCATTGGAGGTGGTTCTGTCTCTGTTGGAGGATCTGCACCTGGTGGTGGATCAGCCAGTGCTGGGACTGGTGCTGGTGGTTCTATTGCCACTGGAAAAGACCTGGGCTTGACAGTTGAAGGGGACTATACTGACCTTTTCACGGAGCACGACATCACTGACTATGGTGACCTCGATATCTACGACTATGGAGACAACGATGGAAAAGTGCTGCCTGCAGAGACTGACTCCTACATTGGCCAGGTGAGCTACTTTGGGTTCGACAATGGAAAGCCAATGCGTTGATGCCCGTTCTTAACACCTGCTCTGGTTTGGAATTTGAGGTGGATGGAGCCCGAGGGGAGAAGGGACAAAAGGGAGAGCCAGCTGTTATCGAGCCTGTGAGTATGAGTTTTGCTTGTGTGCACGTGTGAGTGGATGTTTATAACCGCTACATATATGGACGAGCCACATCTAAACAAAGTAGCCCACATCCAAACATTCACGTCTAAATGGGAATTTGAAAACCAGAGCTTGCTTGCCTGGGTTCTCCAGACCTTTTCCTGTGCTCATGGGAAAGTTCTCCGCTCTCCATCAGGGCGACTGAGTAAACATTTAGAGAAGCGCCATGTGAGTCAGTAAACATAGGACGGGTATGATCTAAATACCCGTGGATGATTTCAAGACGGACGAAAGTAGGGGAAGAAAAAATGCTGGTCCACACTAAATATCAACAGGTGAACTTAACAGTTGTTTTATGTTGGAGTAATCGATTATCAATGTTAGCATTTTTAACAAGCAACCTATGGAGGAGATATGGGTGCAGAAAAGTCAGGGGATGAGTAGAGATGCAGAAGAAAACCGTTGAAATAGTTGGTGTAAATGGACAGAGGTGTCGGGAGGCGAAGAAGGGGTGGGGCGGGGTGGAACTGGTGGAGATGCCAGACGGCTGAGTTGCAGCAACGGTCAAATAGAAGCTTTGTAGAACAGTATGGGCGCTGTCATGACGTATATTAGAAGCTTCACCGAACAGTAGGGGACGATGTCATGACACATGTTAGAAGCTTTTTTTCTCTTTGAAGAAGTTAAAAGAGTCAAAGACAAAGGTTCTGAGTGACCAGAAAGGACAGGAGTAGGATACAGTGCGTCATATGGAGAAGTCTAGAGAGACAGTGTTGGACCAAGAATGTTGGAGATGAAGGAGAGGAAGACAGCGATTGAGAAGCATTTCCTGTATTGCACAGCGAGAATGAACAGCGGTGCGATCCTAGGGAAATGCTTATTCAGCAGTATTAGAGGAACATAGATGAAACTGGCGCTAATTTGACCAGAAGAAGGTTGTTCAATCTGAAGCAGACTGAGCATTGTGGGCTGACACTCCGAGGTCCTTTTCTTACTCATGTGATTTTATAAACTGGGTTGTGAATGTACATGGGTGATGGATGAAGATCTCTGCGCACATATTCAAGGATACAGATGTCTAGCATCACCACAGTAAATGACTTGAGACGTGAAATGTGGCGGTTTTATGACGCTCCACCACCTGGAGTTTTCTGTTATTTCTGCCAGATGTCATCATTTAACAACACACACCCGCACACACACACACAGAGGCGGAACTCTAGATGTGGCCACAACAAAGAAATCAGCTGCTGGAAGGCGGCGACATCACATCTGTACTTCATAGCTGAATCAGCAGTTTATTTGTTTATTTATTTAATTTCTGAGCGTGAAAGTGAAACCAAAGCTTTAAAATAATCAAATTTTTCTTCCACATGCACAGTTCAACCACAAGGAGGCGCTCCTTTTTACACCATGTTAGCTGACACCCAGCACTCCAGAACACTATTCATGAGAAGCAAGATGAAACTGTCTTGGAGCTGCGATGTTTGAGTTGAAACTCCTATCATCGTCCGCTGCAGTTTATCGGAGCCAATTTAGAAGATTTAAGAAGGACGACTTGAGGAGTCCTGAATTTGTGTTTGCAGCTTCTGAATCCTTCACAGGCAGGAGCTAGTGTCTATGCACGATGAGGAATTGGAACCGTTGATGTGTTCACACATTAATCTTCTCATCCGTTTGAGCCGTCCTTGGCTTGTCTGGCTGCGTCTTAACACTTATCTTCCCCAAATCTTGGCAACAAAACGAAGACGAGTACCCAGAATGCCGTGTCCGTGCTTGATCCGGAGTTATGTGTGTGAGATGTTGCGCTCTCTGGTGGCGTCTCACCGCCTCTCCACTTGTGTGTGTCCAGGGAATGCTGGTGGAGGGTCCGCCTGGGCCTGAAGGGCCAACTGTAAGTCAATCACCATCTCGGACACTCCCTCTTTTCCACGTCCTCCCTTCTCTGCCTGATACGTCTGTTTATGTAATTTCATCTGAGAAAATCCCCAGCTGTCTGAGCTGTAAGTCAACAGCCAGACAAGCCTGTTCCAGATGTTCCAGACTGTAATTGTTTATCAAGAGGCGTTTTGAGGAGATAGCTGCTCCTGACGGATGTCGAGGGTCGCAGCTTTAGATAAACACTCTTCCACTCTTTCCAAGTGAAGATATGACCTTCGTATGCATTGAGATCTTCTCCGCTTGCAACAGGGTCTCCCCGGACCCTCGGGTGCTTCCGGCCCACCAGGCAGCCCTGGAGATCCAGGAGAGAGGGTGAGTGAAGTGTTGGCATCCCTCTCTGTCAACACAGATCACTCATTGATGACTGTGAACATCTTAGGGTCCTCCTGGTCGCCCTGGACTTCCTGGTGCTGACGGCCTTCCCGGACCTGCTGGAACGGTGCTGATGCTGCCGGTACGTACATGAAACCTGGTTATGTGGTTGTGGATCTGAATTAGGTCCCAGCAACCAGTGTCAGAGTTGGTTTTCAATTGATGGAAGAATGGGAAATGGACTTCTTCATGGGAGCTTTGTATTGGTCTGTCATGGCGAAGAAAGAGCTGAGCCAAAAGACAACGCTCTCCACTGGTTGGTTTAAAGTCCCTTGTGAGTGAAAAGTGAAATGAAAAAAATTAAATCCCAGTTTCTGTGGTTCTCCACACAATGAGAGGCTTTGTTTTCTGTAGAACCTCTGCATCTTTTGAAGGTAGTTGAGGAGGAACTTCATTTTGGAGCAATGTTGAGCATCCTTACTGCTGGAAGGCATCTGTGGATGATGGCCGTTTTGAATGCGGAATAAAAGCTACACCAATCTTGTGCCGA
This sequence comes from Synchiropus splendidus, assembly GCF_027744825.2. Taxonomy (NCBI): domain Eukaryota; kingdom Metazoa; phylum Chordata; class Actinopteri; order Syngnathiformes; family Callionymidae; genus Synchiropus; species Synchiropus splendidus. The sequence goes on along the minus strand of NC_071334.1, from coordinate 48,803,145 downwards.
ATGTCAGACTAAAGAAACTTCAATATTTTACCAAGAAGGAGGAGTATACCTATGTTTTTTTTGTAATCTATGCTCGAGTTCAATAAATTTCCTCTTGAGGAGACTCTTTTGATATGCGAGCAGAGTTTACATTTAAAATTGAAATAAATCTAGACGGAAAAAAAGGGATAAACACAATAGCCATCTGTGGTGTGTTAGAACGTGTTTGATGTTCAGTATCATCTAACAGTCTGTGGTCGTTTAATGCTAGAATTTGACATTCGACCCTTCAGAATCATTGTCCACCAAGCACCGTGTTCCACAGCATCAGTAGCTGTCATCACATCAGCGATTGGGAACATTGCGTTCGCAGACAGAGATTACACAAGTGACTACGAGTGGTTTGGATGAAACTTTATTAGAGCTGTTGAGAGGATCTTTGTCTTAGCAACAGTGTTTCCATGGTGGGCTCACCCATGCTATGTGAATAGCTGGGAAGGCTAACAAAAGTGGTATTTAGCCTTGGACATCGCAGTGTCATCATCTGTGGAAACCACGTAACGCTCAGTTGCCATGTGAACATCTGCGGTTCAGGTAACAATCGTCAAGTAGCTGCGCTGTATTTGAAGTATCGCCATGCCCATTTAATTTCTAGTCATCCAAAACACATACTGACACAAGATAGGAAGGTTGCTGTGGCTTGGGAACATGGCTCTTGAGTCAATTTCTC